>NW_021639804.1:281108-775478 GCF_001865345.1 Cryptosporidium ubiquitum | reverse complement strand
CCTAAAACCTAAACCCTAAACCTAAAATCCCTAAACCTAAATCTTAATTAAAAATATTTTTTATTACATTAATTTCACTCTAATAAGTAATGATCTTAAAAAAACAAAAATAGTTAATAGTAATTTATATTTATTAATACATATTGTTTAAATTTCATTCGAAAAAATAAGTTGATCTTGTTATAAAAAAATTATGATTCATAATTAAAAAAATGTCACCCCTCTAATACCATATAAAGGAAATTCTATAAATGTGAATATTGATAGGTGTAAAAAAATAATTAAATTTTATACCCTTTTTCCCACAGCCCAAGTTTAAATAGTTTTATTTATAACATAAAGGAATATTTTGACCTAATTCTGTTTTTATACCTCTCATTTCGATTGTTGCGTTTAGCTGACCTTTCCTGAAAGTCTGTTAAAAATCTAATTCCATTTAATTCTTGATATAAATTAATTTTTTCTATACATTCGCTGAATCTATTTTTTAAACTACTAATATTAACGTTATGAAGTGAAAATATTTTCGATTTTAAAGAAATAAATGTCGATTCATTATATAATAATAAAGCTGTTATTTCAGATACAGTTATTTCTGAACTAGTAATCAATTTAAATATATCTCTAGCCATTATTACTTCTTCAGGTTTTGAAAATCTTGACCCAAAAAATAGAATAAGATAATTTAATTCAAACTCTACATTCCTTAAAATAGATAGTTCTAGAAAAGAAAGACATAAATTTAACCCAAAAGTCTCAAAGTCAATTTTCTCCATATTTAATGGATATTGAATTTTTATTTCATAATTATATGGCAATCTTCTGCTTGAAACACCCAGTTCCTTTCTTAAACACTTTAAAAAGATTCCAATATTATCACCAGCAATTGAGACAATCTTGTCCCCAACTGAATCTTCGTTATATATAATTAATTTTAAACTCTCATTAAATTCCATTCCACTCAAATCTTGATAAGAACAAGAAAGCAAATATAGTAAATAAGATGAATAAATATAGATTAATTTGTTCTGAAAAATTAATATTGTTATTGCCAAACTTTTCTTTGGGTCCAGGCATGAAAGCATGTGAGTACTAGCTAAAAAATTTTTAATTAGTTCTTTTCTTGTTTTTTCTTTTTTATTGTAAGAAGAATATAAAAGAAGCTTGAGTCGATTTATGTTTGTCTTATAAAAAAAAGAAATTAAGCTCAAATGCAAATCCTTTGATTCTTTCCCCTGCCAATAATTAACTAGCCCTATAACCAATTTAGAATTATCGAAATTTGATCTCAGGTCTTGCCAAAATTTAGTTAAAAAAAGGTAATATGAGTTAAAAACTAAAAATTCAAATTCCATTATAATTACATTTACAATTTCTTTAGATAAATTCGTTTCTAACTGTTTCTCTAAAATAACAAATTCCTCTTCTTTAGAACTTATATTTCGTTTGGGTGGCTTTGGTAATTTTTCTTTAATCCCAGAATACTCTACTGAAAATAGCTCTGAACTGCTTTTATCTATTTTTTCTGACACTACATCCTTAGGTTCTTCAGATTCAATATTCTGATTAGAACTTTTCTGACCTACTAATTTTTTTTCTACATTTGGTTCTGAGGATTCGGAATTAACGATATTAAATTGAAGAAACAGAATTAAATTTGTAACATTTAAAATTAATATTGTACAAAATTCAATATATATTTTCATTTCAAACAAAAATTCCCTATGAAATAAAATTTAAGGTTTTTGTGTGATTACTTTACAATTTACAATACACACATGTTCAATAATATTATTATTATATCAGAAACTCTCTAAAACACTGAAATTTATTTGTATGTTTGTATTCGAGATACAAATATTTTTAGAATGTGAGCTTTTTATAATAAAAACAAATAATTTCAGAAAATTGTCTAGAAGCATCCTTATAATTTACTTTAAAAAAAATTCAAGTTGGGTATTTTCAGCTCAAAAAATCTAAACAATATACTAGATAAGAGTAAAAGATAACTAAATATAATTTACCGTTAATAAGTTTTGAAATTTTGTTAATCTTCACAAATTGTTTTAAATATCATGTTTGGGTAGAAAACCCGCCTTAATAATGCACAATCCCAAAAAAAAAGTTTTCAATTTCTATTAAAATAATAAATCCACAAAAAAAAAAAGTCGAAAATTTTTAAATAAGTTATTAAATAAAATGTTTCTATATTTTGTATGGCTAAATATTTGAGTTGATTCTCATTTGTATGGATGGATTGTTCACTTGGGAGTATGGTGTATAATTAGATCAGTGTTAAATAATAGAACATTAAATTTGTCAAAAAAGTAGCTTCAAATTAATTAATCTAGATCAACCTCTTTAAGTTGAACATCCTTCTTATTTGTATTGTTAATTTCTGTCTCGAAAGTTATCAATCTTCTATAGACTGACATTAATTCCGTGAATCCTCTCCATCTTTCCTGTATAACCATGAAAACAAATAACATATCCCCCATAAATTTGTGGGCCGTGTAGTAGATTTCTACAGTCATTGAACCATGAAAGAATGATGGCCATAAGAAAATATTACCAAGGAACCAAGCAATTTCATTGGCTGAAACATACAAAAATTGGAAAAAGAAGGTACACTTAAAAGTTGAGTAGTAATTTCTAGTCAAATATTCATAAACTGATTCTAACTCTTTTGTGTCAACGTTATGTTCAGAATCTTCATTCAAAGCAAGGATCTTCCTATATTTAGCTTCTAGTTTCTGATTTTCAAAGTGAAGATATGGCAATTTGTAACTTGATAAAATTAAAATGATTAATTGAAATCCAAATATAATAAATGGAGGAAAAATTATACCATTCTTCAGTTTACCTAGAATAAAAAGCTCTGGAATTGTGGGTGAAAGTGTTATTAGTTCGGGAATAATTTTGAAGAATGTCATTGCTGCACTTAAAATTTCAAAAGTAGTAAGACGAACTTGTTTAGCCCATCTTGCTGTATCTTCTTGGACTCTCTGGGATGCTCCCTCAATTTCACTAATTAAGTTCCAACTCTTGAGATAATATTCTGTAAGTGCCTGTCTCCAGTAAAATACAAATATATTTACAAAGTAACTTCTTAAACACCTTAATAATGAAATCATTAAAAAATTTGCAGCAAAGTTGTTTAACGAAAATTTAAGCATTTCGTTAACTGTGCAATCTGAACTCTTCGATTCACAATCTGAGAGCCTTTGATTAAATTTCCCAAAAATTTTAGTCATTTTAATATTAAGTTCTGTTTCGAACCACATCATAACTATAAGTGTTATAATCAAGGGATAGGCTCTAAGCATATACTTTTTGTTAAATAAGTACGGTGCTATCATATTTTGTGTTTATTTATAATTTATAGATTCTCTTGATTCAATGTTAATAAAGTTAAGATTATCAGTCAAAATAATTTTATATAAGGCTTAAGACCTTAAAAATAATAATTTCCTTTTCTTCTTGTTACTTTTTCTGTAAATATGAAATTCTGTTTGATGCTTTAACTAATATTCTTATTCTCACAAATGCGTTACCTGGCGGGAATACTACCATAATATGCTAATTTTTCGTGGCAAAAAAAAATTAAAAATTGACATTTTCCCGGCATGTAATCAAAAAAAAGCTTTCCCACCTTACCCAAAAAAAAATGTGATTAAATAATTTATTGTAAAAAATTACTATCAATATTTTTGGAAATTTATTTTAGGAAAAAAAAAGAAATGTTTCTACAATTTTTTGGTGACAAAAAATATGCCTTATGGGCATATTTAGGATGGTTTCTAATCTTATGTTTAGCTATTTTTGAGTGTTTCTTTGACACTCACTCTAGCTACCTTATGGAGTACTATGCAAATTGTATGCAGAGTCTTTTAAATCCTACTCCTGGAGGTTACAAAGCTACTGTAAACGACTTCTTCCAGTTTATTTATGGTTTTTTATGGATTGAAATAGCAGGAGTTTCATTATGTAATGCTTGTAGAGCAATTTTGGGAAACTTTATTGCATTTAAATGGAGAACAGCTCTAAACAATTACTATCTGAAGAAATGGGAACACCTTAAGATCATTGAAGGTGCTTCCCAGAGAATTCAAGAAGATTGTCAAAAGTTTGCTGTAATTTTAGAAACTATTGCTATTGAAATGTTATACTGGTTTTGCAAGGCATTTGCTTTTTACCGACTTGTTGTTAAGTATGGTAAAATGTTATCTTTTGTACCATTCTTTGGATCTCACTCTCACTCCTTGTTATTTGCTGCTTTAAGCTTTGATTTAATATGTTTTATTCCATTAATTATTTCAGGAATTAAGCTTCCAAGCATTGAATATGAGAACCAAGTACTTGAAGCATCTTATAGGAAAAAGTTAATTTATTCAGAAGGAGTTTCTATACAAGATGAAGACCTTACAACAATCAGGAAACTTTTCATTGAAGTTAAAAAAAATAGCTTTCAAATGTATAAGCACATGATGTTCGTTGATTCTGCATCTACTGCAACTATTTTTTTCAGACAATACTTTGTTGGCCTTTTTATTATTCCTTCTTACCTAAAAGGAGACATAGATTTTGGTATATATACTGCTTCAGTGGCTGTTGTAAATAATATGCTCAGAATTCTTTCTTATATTCGACAGGAATGGAGTAATCTCATTGAATTACTTTCAATCAAACAGAGACTTGACGGATTTGAAATCTATTTAAAAGAACACAGTGAAACTCAGACATTGGTTGGCAATCAGGAGTAGAAAATTAACTTTTAGTAATTTTGTTTTACAGCTTATTATTTGTAATGTAATTCAATTGTATTGGTCACGATTTTTTTTATATCTATGATAAATTAAATATATATAAATTAAATCTCTGAAAAAAAAATCAATGATTTGTTTAGGAGTTTTAAACTTAAATTTTACTGTAACTCAATTTAATTTTTAAGTTCGAATCAATTTTTATTATTTTGTTGTCTACTTGTTATTCTTCCTGATTGTGTACAGCTAAAGTAAATATGTGCCAATAATTATATGTAGAATTGCAAATGCATTAAATAGGTTAAATCTATTAGTTTTGCTAAATAAAAAATAAAGAATTTTAGATTCTAAGTAATTAGAAGAAAGTATTGATAACAAATTGAAATAATTAAGAAACTTGATATTTTCAAGTGGCTTATTGTAAGGTAAACATGCACTAATAACAATAGATTATATAGATCACAGGACTTATTATATAATTACTTTGTAAAACTTGTTAGATATTGTTTCCGACATAAACTAGTGATTTAATTCTCTATTCTTGCATATTTTCAGATTTTTAGAAAAGCTAGGTACTTGTTCCGTTTATTTTATTAGTATAATTTCCAGTAGGTCCCCATAAAATATAATTGTTATTATTAGAGGAAGTTAATATATTGTCTGAAATATTATATACCGACTGAGTCTCATATATTCCCCATTCTATTCCGAAAGTTTTCTTTTCTTCCCTACCTTCCTGCTTGTAATTACCTTTGATTCCAACTCTTGTTCCTAAGCTTGATAAATTTGATTTTAATAAGGGAGGAGCCCCATTAATTGTTTCAAATGTGGAAATAAAACCAGAATATGATGAATTAATGATCTTTGAAACCAAAGTTTCATTATTTGTAAAGCTGTTGAGAGAATCGTCAAAACCTCCCCATGGTTTGTTTATTGAAGGTGAGAACGGGTCATAGCTTCCATCAGAAAGATTAAACTTTCGAAGAATTGGGAATCCTAAAAGGGCATAATCTGAGATAGCATTACATGAGCATTCGAACCTAGATGTTTCTTTTCCTTTTGATCCAGAAACAGTCAGTATGGTCCTACAAACAGATGTAAGCCACTGGTCTTTAATCTTTGCAGCACAAAGCATATTTGAAAGGTCCAGTTCATCTCCGGTTTGTATATTAACACTGAATTCTACTTGCTGAAGCATATTTGTGGCTTGATAGTCCACTGAACACCAAAAAAGTGAAGCAGAACCTATGTAAACACCAGGATTTTCTTTCATTTCAGTTTTGTTTCTCTTCCCAATATCAACTAGGCTATCATAGATTCTTTCAGAGCTGATTGACGCTGATGAAATTGTAAAAATGGAGCTTGAACAATTAGTTTGTACTTCTTGAGGATTATAAAGCTTCTCATTAAGCTTCAAATAATAGGAATTAATCAGATGAAGTTCTCTAAAGTCCATTTTTGTAAGATATTTAAATTTCAATGAACCAATTTGAACTCCAGAATAAGCCATAAAGAAGGATGTAGTATGAATATCAATATTTATACCTGAATATTTACCTGTATAATTTAGAGTTTGAGTAGGTCCACTCCAAAAAGAAAATCTATTAGCGACAGCTTCAACTCCTCTAAGAATTATATCCATTCTATCAGTACTTGGTTCAAGTGTTGTTCCAATGTCTTTATTATTAGCAAGGAGAAGATCTAAATTGTCCAAAATGAGATACTTTGTGCCAGGATTATTAGCACATTCAGCATTTAATGTTACATTTGGAAAAATCTGTAATGGTGCCAAAGTGTCTATTTTTAACCCTGGATTATTAAATGCGACTTCTAAAACTTGCTTTAAAATGAATAAAAGTTGATGTCTAGATGCAGCAAAATCTAGTGCTCTTGGAATTTGATTTGGATCCAAAATCTTTTCATATAGTAACTCAAAATAGTCCTCCCAAACTAGTTTTTGCGATATTGGCTGTAGTAAAAGACCAGAAAGTAACTGGAAAGCATCATTGAGAGAATAGTATGACACTGAATTTAGAGACGCTGCAATTGCATCTAGAATGTTCTCATCTGAGTCCTTTTCTTGCATCTTTAATATTTGTTTTGGACAAATTTGAGTTTCTGAATCAGGGGAAGAACACCAATGAGAAAAAAATGTATTTTTGATGCTAGATAAACATGGAATACTACAGCCACTATTTGAAGATGTTTGAGCTCTGAAGTATATATACCACGTATCTGTAATTGCAGGTAACCTAATTGTTTGTGGAAGAGCTAATAATGAATCTCCAAGTAAAATAACCGTAGAATCTTCATTAATAGTTGCAGAACTTGATGCGAGAATACCTACAGAAGGGAAAACACCAGATTGATAATCAGAGCCATAGAGAATCTTTTCTGCAAGTATGAAAATAGCGTCTGTAAGTACTGAACCCTCTGGATCAGGAGCAAAAACACTCAAGGTGCCCACAAATGGAGGAGATTCTGCCAACAAATAATAGGAATACATTGCTATCCCAGATGGAGGAGTTGCAGGGGCTGCTCCACTAAAGCTACTAAAAGTACCTACTCTTCCTGAAAATGGCTGGTTAAAGCTTGTGTAGAAGTTCAAAAAGCAGTCTAAGCTTCCTCTGAGACCTGCTGCAATAGGAGGAACTTCAGCTGTTAAAGGCAGAGTACCATGAGTTAGTAAATTAGATAAAGAAAGCTTTTCTGGCAATATCTTTAATTGTAAAGGCTGCATGTTCTGACAAAGTAAATATGCTGTAGTGTATATTGCTGTAGAAGCTGGTAATGAAGTTTCAGATCCCAAAGATAATTCGACACTTACATATGTATTTTCCAATGTTGAAATGTATATCGAATAAATAGAGTCTCTAAAGTGATCCCATGGTTGAGTCATTGAACTCAGCCTTAATATTTGAGGTAAGGAAATTGGAACGACCGGAAGCACCGGAAGTACATTACAAAAGCTATGTGGATACCAAGTTTCTTTATATGGATTATCATCCAGTACCGTAATTCTAAACCAGGAGCCTGCATCAAGATAAGTACTGAAGCTTTTTGGAAAATTTAAATCAGTTAAGTTCTGAACTATTAATGCAACCTTACTCTTATCATAGGATCCAGCAGGAATATTAAGTGACCAAGAATTTACTCCTAAAGCTCCTTGGTTAGCAACACAAGGTTCCAAGTTTTGGGAAATAGTACAATCTTCAGAAACCATTCTTTTAAGTTCAGTTGCTGCTTGAATTTGGGTGATTGACGTTTTTGGCTTAAAACAAAGCCATTCTACATTTATATCTCTCATCTCTTCATTGTTTGGAATATATCTTGGAGATCTACAACTCATTGCAGAGCCTGGAGAGCCGTATTGGCCAAACATTCTAAGAGTATAAGGTTCTCCTAAAGCAAAATAGTCAAACAAAACTTCAATTGAAGATTTTTCATATACATTAAAGGGGGATTTAACCATTATTCTTGGTCCATGGTTGAATATATCATAAATTATTGACTGTGAAATCCCTAATCCTGGGTATTTATGATTATATGGACGTAAATTTTGAGGTTCGTTTTGAGAAATACCACCAGAAACTGAGTATCTAACAAACTGACTCATTGTAGTTAACACTCCCACCATATGGCCTGGCTGAGTAAGGTAACCAGAATGTTTAAGTGGAGGTGGATAAAATTGACTATTTGAAGTTGGATAGCTATCCATAGAATCTGTATAGCAAAGAGAACCTGCTTTAAATCCTGCTCCAAGTTCATTTACAGCTAATGGGTACGTTCCATTAAAGAAACACCCACCAATGTAATTTGTATCCAGAAATTGATATCCAGGAAGAATATTTTTTAATTGTCCATTAGTATCTCCACTCATTGAATATGGAACCTTATTGAAAAAGAAAGTCCCTTGGAGAGTATTCATATGATAAATGTTTGAATCTGATGTATTTTTTAATAGACTCAGTGTTTGGTTTTTATCAATACTGTAATCATTTCCTAATTCTGCGTGCTCTGGATAATAAAATTCAAAGTTGCTTCCACAACCTTTGTAACCTGATTTTGGAAGATTTGAAGGAGGAAGTAACTTTAATGGTGAAAATCCTATAGGAACATTGCTCGCTCCCCATGAAGGAACAACTTTATTTTCATCCTTTCTCCAATCTTGATATAATTGAATTGGTAAGATCGCAACAGTAGGATATACAATTGGAATTATTCCTGCAAGTCCTTTTTTTGAAATCCAACTATTTTCTGATTGAGAATTTGAATCAGAGTTGGAACCAGAACTATTTACATTCGTGTAATTTCCATATGTAAGTGTGACGTTAAACTGATCTAAATAATACCTTTCAGATTGAGATCCAACCACTGTTACACCTGGTAATACGTCATCTGGAAGAAAAATCTTGTAAGTTAGTGGAAGAGAAAATGTCCCACTAAAATCACCAACAAAGTTTAAAAATGATGGTAAATCATATTTGTTTTTTCTTCCAAAGAAGTGAGAATTAATCCATTCAAACTTTGAACGAGTTCCTAAAATTGCACTGGATGTAGGAATTAAAGAAAGAGTATGCAAAACTACACTTCCAGGAATCAAGTATGTAATATTAGTATAAGAGTTTGTTTGAAATACTGAAAAGCTTGCCATGTTTAAATAAGACGCAAAATATGTGCATGCTCCTTCTAAAATAGCCGTTGAGTTAACATTAAGATGAGAATAACTACTACTTACTACTATTGTATCATCGAGGTTTTTGTAGTTACAACCAAACTCAATAGAAAATCCACTCTGGCTATTTGTATTTCCAATAATTATATTCACTGGATACATATGGCTGCATGGTGTTAGAAGTTGAGGAAATTGAGGATATGCATACAATGAATTGAAATAATCAGGGCCTTGATCACCTGTTACTACAATTGTAGTGTATGCTTGTCTAAAGTGAGAAGCAAATTGATCATAAGTGTGTGTTGGATAATTTCCCGGACTAGTTTGGCTAACAAATTTATCCAATAATATTTCAAGTATTAAAATAAGCAGGAAAAATTTCATCTTCCCCAATGTAAATAATATCTTTTTGAGATTATCGGCCCTTTATCTCATATATTGTATTTGTAATCATAAATTGAAAGAATTATTTGGCCCTTATTATACCTCTCACTATTTTCCAAATATCATTTTTTTTCTAAATCCTTTAGGTCCTTTATATTCATTGTTTACAAAAAAGTGTGGTAATCTAATTTTTAAAAAATTTGCTATTTGTTATTTAAAACTCCACACAATTAATATTTTCAATTTTATGTCCTTACCTTTTGGAGTCTTCAAGCACTAATAATTTTCTGGCAAGATTGCATGCAGATTTAATTTACTAAATCTTTGATCGGCATATTGCAAAAACTTTTAAGACCTATTTATCCTCAAACTAAAATATTATGATTCTAGTTATTTATAAGACTTTATCATCTAATATTGTCTTTTTAAAATTATCATGAGCCTTTGTTTTCATATTCTAGTTTATTAGTCTTTGTAAGTCCGCACTTTCCCGCCAAAATTCCAATATATTTTTAAATGTCAAATTAAAACTGTTGAATAGGGAGAAAAAATTATTACAGGTATTATTACGTATTTGAAACAAACTAATAAAAATTGAAGATGTCCGAAAAAGGTTACAAAAACCTTGTTAAGGAGAGCCAATTATTTGAAAAGTACTATAAAGAACAAAAAATAGTTCCTATCGAAGAATGGGAAGATTTTCTAAAGTACCTAAAACAAGATTTACCATCCACTTTCAGAGTGGTAGATGTTAGTCCATACTCATCTTCAATAAAAGAGTTTGCGAGGGAAATGGAGGGAGTTTCTGTATATTTGAATGAAAATAGTGATGAAATGGACAACTTAATAAAAGAAATTAAATGGTATCCCAAAGGTTTGGCTTTTCAAATAACAAAATCAAGAGACAAACTAAGAAGATCATCAGGTGCTTCAAAGGATTTTCACTCAAAACTTGTTTTGATGAGTGATGGAGGTAGTATTATGAGACAAGAAGCCGTAAGTATGTTACCTGTCTTATTTTTGGATGTGAAACCAAATCATTATATATTGGATATGTGTTCAGCTCCTGGCAGTAAAACTTCTCAGATTATTGAAATCCTTCAAACAGACCAGGCTATTACGGGAGAGTATCCCAAAGGTTTTGTTGTTGCTAATGACTTAGATACAAGAAGAGCTCATATGCTAATTCATCATACAAGACATTTAAATTCCCCCTCACTAATTGTTACCACTCACTCTGCAGATCATTTTCCAGATCTTTATTTAGATGATCCAGGGCATGATTCACTAAAGAAATTTTATTTTGACAGAATCTTATGTGATGTACCATGTAGTAGTGACGGAACATTGAGGAAAAACCCAAATCTATTTGCTAAATGGTCTATAAGCTTTTCTCTGGGTCTTCATAGGCTTCAAAGAAACATTCTCTTAAGAGCACTATCTATTCTTAAGCCGAAGGAAGGTTTGCTTGTATATAGTACATGCTCATTTAATCCATTAGAAAATGAAGCAGTTATTTCTTCAGTAATTAGTTCTTTAGCAGCTAGAGGAGTACAAGTGGAAATTGTAGATCCTTTAACTATTTCTGATATATCAAAGGAGGTTATTTCAAAAACCAAGTTTGGAAGAGGGATTAATACATGGAAAGTCCCAATTCCAAGGAAACAACTGAAAAAGAATAAAAACAAGAAAAAAAAGTGCGAAGAATCAAATATTGAATCAGAAGTAATTCAAGAACCTAAAGAATTCTTTGATAACTACGAAGAAGTTCCATTCCACTCAAGAGAATCCATTTTCCCATCAATGTTCCCTCCTGAAGATCCCAAAATAAAGGAGAGCCTATCAAACTGTATTCGAGTTTCCCCTCATCAAGAAAACACAGGAGGATTTTTTGTTAGTGTTTTAAGGATATTTAATTCTGAAAATGAGAATCATAAGATGGTCAATTTCAAAATAGAAACTCAAGATGATTATTTAACTTTGTCTGACAATCCAAATAAGGATAATATTATCAAAATGCTTTTTAATCCTTATGGAATCATTGATTTCAACCGAGAAAAGGTCATGAGTACTTTAATTTACAGAAACCCTAAAGGAGATTTTAATAGGGCTTGTACTAACAAAAAAAGCCTAGAAGAACTTAACAAAATGGAGAAAAATGATTTAAATGAGAAAGGTAATACAGACAAAATAGAAGATGATTCTACTATCATAAGTAACTTTAATAATGAACCTTCTATTCAAGAAATGGAGGACTCTAAGTTCCCCAGAAAAATGTGGCAAGTTTCTGAGAGTGTTTCTAAATTCTTATTTTCAGCTAAATCCAAAAATCCTCTCAGAGTTATCCATGCAGGATTTCCAGGTGTTGAACTGTCTAGATATAGAAAGGGTCCAATTACAATCGAAGAAGACCAGCTTATTGACATAAACTTTCCACCAATTTACAGATTCAATTGTGCATTCAATGCATATTTACATTTCAGTCATGGCCTTTCGCTTGACAACACTCCAAGATGTAAAGAGTTTTCTATTCAATCTGTGCTAAAGTTACTACAAACACTAGAAAAACCAACAGAAAATACTGGAGAATTAAAAGAATTCCATCCTTACAGAATTCCTAGGCATCTTCTTAAAGAAGAGGAGTATCCTGAACTCAAAGGAATTTTTGACCTTCCTGGATCTATTATTATTAAGCTAGATGTGAAAAGGCTCGGTGAATCTAAACCTATTTTCTTACCAGCTCATGTAGGTCGTCATCACGTTGAACTTTTATTGGACAAGTTTTTGAGGTTCTGCGTTAAATTCCACATTGAATGGCTATGTAAACAGCTAAATCTCTAGTATAGATGAAGATTGTTATTTATTATTTTCTCTTTTTTATATATAAAATTAAATCTTAATCACTAATTTAATTTTACTTCTATATACTAGAATCTTCTTGCGCTACTAATTAGACTTTAAGTTTAGATCCCCTTTCTCCATACATAAATGATTATAGATGTAAAGAAACACATATCAAATAGTGCTATAAAATAAAACGAACTAAACTTTGTTTTGAAAATTACAACCATATTTTTCTAGTAAAACATTTATTTGCTCAATACAAGGCTTAGAAACAGATGAAAGTTCTCGAAGTGCTTCCAGACCAGAATTGGTATCTGGATAACCTAGAGAGAGAATTAGATCTGTTCTTGAAGGTATAAGCTTAAACGCCATCATGGCTATTCCAATCTTAATAAATCCATGATACGGTCTCAAAGATTTATTATAAGCATCCCTAGCAGAAAAATGAAGGTCTTCTGCTGAAGCCGATATTAAATTTTCTATAAAGTGCTGAATAAAGTTTGCAGCTCTAACAGTCCACAAAAACTTAATTACTGCACTATTTGAATTTGATCTAATTTTATCAAGCGTATGAATCTTAATTTGAGACCTTAAAAACTCCTCAACCGACTTTGCATCAGGTGATTCTCTTTTCCAAACCTCTATAGCGTCGCAGGAGTTGCTTATAATGTCATTTCTAAGCATATTGCATACAAAATTATCACCCAAAGCAGAGTGATAAAAATCTGAATAAAGAACTGCAGCTTTACAGAATTGTTCAAAAAGTGGAACCGGTATTTTTTCCACAGTTTCAGTGTATGCCATGGAATTTCTAAATGCAGTGGCTATGTACTCTAAATTTGAATAGCTTTTCAAATTAACATTTTGTCTGAACTCTTTCAGACCATTACAAACTTTTACTCCATTCATCTCTTAAATACGACTAGGTTCTTTAATCTTTCCCAAATCTCCTTCTAAAGTAATAATTCTCATTCCTAGTAAAGGATTTCAGAATAAAATGATGTGCAATATTGTGACATTTACAGACTAAATTTTTGGGCGCCAAAAAAGATTCATTATTTAAGTTTAAAACATGCAAAATATGTATAATAGAAAAAAATAAGAGCATAAATCCCAAAGATGGTGAATCTGGGATTAAAATAACACATTTTAGTAAAGAAAACGCCATATTGTCTCGTATTCCGCTAATACTACTCTTCTAGCAGACAGTGAACAGCTTGGCTAAAGTATCAGAGTTGACATGCTTGGTTGCTCCTGGACCAGCTTTTTGGAGCGCCATGAGCACGCTTTCAATAGCATTTTCAGGTTGCACTTTCTGAGCTTTAGAACTCTCCTTTTCTGGGTGATCAGTTTTTCTTTTTTTGAGTTGACCGGTCCCAGTAATACCTGTATCTGTATTATCTGAGACTTCCAAAATCCCATTGTGCTGATAATTATTTGAATTAATTGATTCTTTATTTATCTTTCTAAGCCACGATGGAGGAAGTGTGTCTTTTGTAATTTCGTCCCAAAGGAGTCTTTTGGCTTCTCTTTCATCCTCATCGAGCAGCAGATCATTAATTTCTGAGTCACTAATTTCGCTTAAATCGTCAGAGCTTGTTATATTGTCATGGTCTTCATATCCCGAACTGCTAATTGTAGTGGAGAGGTCTGAATTTGCAATATTTATTTTCTCTCCGCCCGTTGATTCTATTAATCTTTCGTTGTTACCTTCGCCCTGAGTACTTTCCTTCGCTGTTTGTTTATCTTCAGTTTCTACATGGAAATCACCAAAGTCTTTAAAAAGGAAATGGAGAGGATCCATGGCCAAGTCTTCTTCAGCAGAGGTTGAGCCTGTGGATGTTGAAGCTCCTGATTGAGAGTTTTCTGAGGCACACTTAGCTTTATCAAATGCATTGATTAATTTGGAAGCAATATTCGTGATATCTTGTGATGTAGGTTCATCATTACAAAGTTTATCTTGATTAATGTCTAATTCTATTCCTCCTAAAAACTTGGGGAAACTAAGATTTTTTCTAGATCCTTCAAGGTCATCAGCCTCAATATCGATGGGTTCAGACTCTTCCTCCTCCTCCTCCTCATCATCCTGTTCTTCTTCTTGAACCTCTCGGTCACCCTTCTTTTTATCTTCATCATTACCTAATGGTTCGTTCCCCTTGTTATATTTAGAGTTCAAGTCTGCTTCAGAATCTATTCCCTCAATGGCCAATTTGTCTTCACCATTAGAAATTGCCAAGGCCTTATTTGCTTCATCCTTCAGACGGTTTTTCTCGAAACACGGTGGTCCCCTAACAATTGGAAGAGAGAGTAAATCTGTATTCTCAAACTCATCTGCTGTTAACTGAGCTGTGGAAGTATGCTTAAACTCTGCAAGTCTTTTTAATAAAGTAGGTGAAGAAATTCTTACTATCTGAGCAATTTCAGAAGAACTAACAGGAATTCCGTGATATCTGGCAGAAATAAGTAAAGCTGCTCCGCATAACCCAGTAGGTCTTCTCCCAGTAGTAATCCAATTCCTTGTTAATGCCTGGACAATCCTGACTCCTGTTGCTGCAACTGCATGAGTTTTCTCCCCTAATTTCATTTGAGCTGCAAATCTCTCCATAAACATTGAAGGATCAATATTTGGAACATGCAATCTAAGTAAACGTAAAAGCTTCATAAAAACTTGTCCTAAAACTTTTACTGGAGTTTGAAGTACATCACTGAAATCAATGAGCATGTGAGGTGTCTTCTCTCTCCTGCATATTGCATATAAACAAGCTGATGCAACGTGCATATTGTTTCTACCAATTGTGAAACTTCTCTGAACTGCCATAAGAAATACTCTTTGAGCTGATTCTATATGACTACTAGAAAGTCGTAACTGATCAGCGATTCTCTGTAAATTATGATAACCTCTCTGTAGAACGTGCTCTCTACTCTCCCTATTCCCATATACCATGGCAAATCCTCTAACACCCGAGGAAGGCACGAAATGTCCCACCATTTGCATTGAACCATTTGAACATTCACTAAATTGAAGACCTTCAACCATAGTATTCTCCTCTAAAACAGTTCCACAATTTGTACATATTGTCTCTCCTCTTCCCTCATGTACTTCAATGCTAGTACTAGAACATTGAGGGCAAATTCTCAAACCCATTTTCTCTATCCTTTTCTTTTTCCAAAACAGACCACTTCAATTCTATTCAATTAGTAAATAAGCTGTTTTCTCCCATCGGTGCCCTTCTTTGAGCACAGATTGCTTCTTTTATTTAAAATTCTTATTTTTAATGACTTTTAATACATGAAATCCTACATCAATAAATTATTCTCTCTAAAATTTGGCACACCCGCGTGCGCCATACCTCTGTGTTAGCCCCTGAATTCATTGTATTATTAACAAGATGAATGCAAAGACACGCTGCAAAGAAACCGTGAATGATTGTGTAAACAAAATGATGGAGAATATGAATCGAATTATTGAACAAAGCCAAATTTCAACGTTGGAGGGTACTGCGTACGATTCATATCTATCTTCGTTTTCCATGAAAATTCAAATTCATAAAATTGTAAGTTATTTGTAAGTGACTGGCATGTCACTTTACCAAAAAAATAAATCTTAACAAGAGGAATAGACATTGATTCATCAGTTGATGGATTTTCTATCCTTTGTAGTGATTATAAGGCATCAACTAACACTCATTGATTGTTTTGATTCTTACTTTTAGATCCAATGTTGCCAAAAAATACAACAGGTCGCTGCTGAAATTACTTTAAATGACTTATTAAATGATCCAAAGCATAAATTTAATCAGGTCCAGTTATATAAGCAAAACTATCTGACAAAACTATCAGAAATAGATAACTTCCAAATATAAAAATCTAGCTTGATTTCAATAAGTAATTTTCAATTTAACAACTTCATTAGCTTTAAAAATATCAATAAATAGTTATTGAGCATTTAAAAATATAAAATCCCAAAACATCTGTTTCTTTTTAATAAAAAAAAAAGATATTACATTAATTTGATTATCTATGTTTGAGTCTTAATTAATTTATTATTAATCACAAATTAACCATAGCCTCGATAAATTCTTCAGTGTTTACTAACATATACTTTAAAGATGTGGTTACAAGTGATTCTGCACTTATAGTTTAAAGATGTCGAGTTGATCTTTATTATAAATACAAAAATAAAGATATATTTTGGTACAATTTTGAGACAAAAAATATACCTGAAAATATTTGTCATTCAATTTTTGACAATTCAAAAAGAATTTCGATCAGAGTAATCATCACAATACTCAATATCTTCGTCTTCTGTGAAAAGATCGTCATTGATATTGGCGTCTTTCTCATCCCCGTCAAATCCAAACTCTACATCAGAATTAGAGTCTGAATTAGAATTTGAGTAAATACAAAGTCCTTCATTACTTGGGGAAGAATACTGGTAATATTTATCTTTATCCGCCATTATTTCAGCCATAAATTCCTCAAAAACTTCATGTGGCTCTAAGTTTAAATCATTGTTTATTTCTGAGCTGTTTTTTCTGACAATCTTGTCAATACTAGAATCATATTTGTTTCTCAATTCATCATTTGAGAGTATTTGGTATGCATTTGAGATCTTTTTAAACATCATTTCTTTAAGTTCTGTATCCGGCCTATTTCCATCAGGGCACCACTCTAATGCAAGCCTCATGTATGCCCTATATATATCCTCTTTAGAACAATCTTTGTTTAATTCCAAAGTATCATAATGTGTGTTGGTCTTTTCAATATATGAGTTTCTTTGCATTTCACAAAGTTCGCTTTGAATTTTTGTTTCCCTTAATTATAAAATCCAGGCGCCCAAATTTTTAAGATGCAGCCACTAACACTAAAATAAAAACTAATTAATTAATTAAAGAGCGAATATTACTGATATATATATTTATAGTATCTAAAATTATGAGAATTCAAAGACAAATCTGAAAAAAAAGCAAAAACTATATATATATATATATATATATATATTAAAGTGCAAAAACTTATTAGATCCTCCCTAATAAATTGTGGTGAACAGGCAAATTATTTAGCTTCCCAGAAAATGACAAGTACACCACCAATTATTGATTTTTATCCCCACAAATCAACTCCTTTGCTTCATTTACCTTAGAGGCGACATAGTTAGAGCCTCCATTATCTGGGTGATTCCTTAGCATTAGCTGCCTGTGAGCCTCCCTGACTCTCGCCTTCGACGCAATAGGAGGTACGTTTAATATCTTATAAGCTTCCCTAATACTCATTGGGTTCTCAAATCCTTTAAGTTTTAAAGGAAATTTTCTCGTAGACCCTATTAAAGGTTTGACTACACTACGAGGAACGAGCCCACCTCTTTTTGCTAATAATGAAGTTCCTCTTGCAATTATAAAGCCAGCCCCAGCAGTTATCATTAGAAATGGCCAGATCATTTTCTTCTTTAGTGTCATAATCACATTTGTTTTTTTTTTTTTCAGGGTGCTATTAAACAATTAAAAAATAAACTATGGCGCCAAAAACTCAATTTCAGCAGAAAAAAAAAAGTTAATTATATAAATAATAGTAATTATGAATAATATCGGCAAATGTTGGTCAATTTTTTATAGTAGCAACTTTTGCAGCTCTAAGAATCCTATCATGGATTTTGTATCCAGGTAAAAGTTCTTCACAGACTTGGCCTTTAGGCTTAGATGCATCTTTAACCTCAAATACTGCTTCGTGTTCTTTTGGGTTAAATTGTTTACCTAAAGATTGGAATTTCCTGATTCCATATGACTCAAATACCTTATCTAATGTCGAGTATGTCATGCCAATTCCGTTATATAAGCTTATAATCGAATTTTTGTCGGCCTTTTCAATGTCAACAGATGATAATGCTCTGGAAAGACTATCAGAAACATCCAGTAAGCTTCTTGCAAACGCTGAGATTGAATATTCCCTCGCTGCTTCTAAATCTTTCTTATGCCTTTGTCTCAAATTCTCATTTTCTGCCAATGAACGCAATAGTTTCTCTTTAGATTCTTCTATTTTGTGGATATAATCGCTTGTGTCCTTTTCAAGAATCTTAATTCTCTCCTGCAAAACTCCAATCTTTGCAATTTCTGCCTCCCAAATCGCTTTTTCCTCTTCTTCGCAGATCGTTGTCGACTTTGACTTGCTTGATATAGTCCTTGTACCCAAGTTCCTTAAAAGCTTCCTTCCAAATAAAAAAATTTGGCCCCTAGGAAAATTGCTCAACAAACCCACTCTTGTTAATCCAGCACCCAAATTACCTCCTAGGGCCAGATATGGTAGCATTTTATCTGCTACCACCACTTAGTTATTAAAGGCACAAAAAATGATTCTTAACCGCTTAATCTGGTTCAACCTCAGTATAGCGCCAAAATACTTTATCCATGAAAATACCATTAAAATGCTTGAAAACCCAAATAATTATCTTACCAAGTGCCCTGATTGTTTTATTATTTGAAAATCAATAACTAGATGATCATATTGTCATTACTTGTTTAATATTCGAAGTTTGTTTTTTTTATACCTTAAATGCAACATATATTATTATTCGTTGAATGAACAAATTCAACTAAAAATATCAGAAAATATGAGAATAAATCAAATTTAGAATATTTAACCATCAAAACTTCTCAAAAAAACTAGGCAGCAGATTGATTTTTTTAAAAAACTATTTTTATAATATGCATGTAAAAAAAAAAAAAAAAATTTGCAATTTTGGATTTGGGTATTTAGTTTACAAATTGGCGTAAAGCGGGAAATCCATTATCATGGGTTTTATTAGTCATGTCTCGTGGAGATAATGGCTTTGAGCATTAGTAATCAAAACATTCATTTTAGAACATTTTATTTAGTTAATCTCATCTTTTTACAATGGGAAAATCGAAAAATTCGAAGATCATTAGTGAAGCAGAGCCATTAGTTGCGTCTAAAAATAAGAGCAATGGTATTAATGCGTATATTCTGGTTTCCTTGGCATTTCTCCAAATGCTTGTAAGCTCAGGTATCATTCTTGGTTGGCAGTCTTTAGCGAATATAATTAAAGATAATGGAACATACAGATTTCTTTGTGAAGATCCATCTCTTCCTTGTGTAGAGGAAGAAGTGTATTTGGCAAATCTTATGACTATTTCTCAATCCATTCAAATGTTTTCTGTATTATTCTTAAGTATTATGATGGATTTCATTGGGCCAAAATTCATGGCAGTTTGCCAGTTTATTACTGCATTAGGTACATTTATGATTGCAGTTGGTGACCCAAAAGGCACAGTTGATTATATTTGGCTTGGTGCCATTTTACAAAATTTGTGTGGTTGCATTTATATCCCATCTTTCATTCATTTATCAAATCTTTTTCCCAAAGGTAGAGCTGTTGTCGCATCTACATTCTCAACATTGTATGGTTTTTCATCTCTTACCTTCCTTGCTATACAAATAATCCATTCTCACTTTCAAACTACACTAAAAGCATCACTCCTTCCTCTAGCTCTCATTCAAACATTCTTTGTTTTGTTCAGTTTACTCCTTCCGAACAAAATTATTCATTTAGGAGATACTTGTGGTTTTTCATTAAAAAAGTATGGCTTTTATTCCATTCAAAGTACCTCTAACGAAAGTAACTCTGAAAATCACATCAGTATCGTCGACAATCATGCCAAAGAAAGAAACTCCAGTTTCATTGAATCTAAGATTAAGCCTTTATTAAAGTCCATTTTCTCCAAAATGTTTGTAGTTCAATTCCTCTTAGAATTACTTGTAGTAGTTTCAGTCAACTTTTATGTATCAACCCTCTCATTACAAATAGAGGAGCTCAGTGGCTTAAGCTCAATTGAGGAGAGAAAAAAACTTGGATATCACTGGTCAACTATATTTACAACCATTTCTCCATTTGGTTCAATTGTTGGTGTATTGGAAGGCTATTTAGTTGATAAATATGGATTATGGAAATCATCACTTGTTCCAATCATACTTTTAGTTCTTTGTGCATCATTTAAATTGGTGCCAAATGTTCCATTCCAATTACTTACTTTCATTGCATATACAACCAGCCAAGAAGCTGTATTTAGTTCAGCTTACTCTCTTTTTACTTTGGCAATACCTACCGATGTTATTTGTACTTTTGCTGGAGTAAACCTATTATTACAGTCATTCCCTGTAGGATATCTTCCTCAGTACTTGATTTCATTATTTAGTCAATATGGGTGGACTTTCCGAGAGATCAACTTTATGCTTATTTCTCCAACAATTATTGTAGGAGTCATTTACGTCAAATTCTTATATACTCTCGAAAAAAAGTCTAAAGCAATTATGAGTGAAACACATTAGTCTGTGTTAAATTGAATATTCATTGATCGCCAATTATTAATCCTTCTTTTTAAAAACGGATCTATTTATTCCTTTTTATTGCTGTCATCTTCATTGGTAACCTAAGTACTTGTCAAAACTACTTTCGCTTAGATTCATCACAATACCAGTATCTATTTATATTCTAGAGATACAAAAAACAGGATCGTTTGAACTATTGTTCCTGAAAACAAATACGAAACCAAATAAAACTTAAGTTAGGTAAGTAATTATGCATCAAAGTTCACGAAATAGTAATTCAGGCTCCCTACGCCCATTTAGGTATGATGCAAATCAATAAATAAATACTAATGTAATTAAATTCAAATATCGAAACCTTATTCCATAAGAGAGGCAAGTCTCATCACTGCCACGAAATGTAAGAGAGAAGAAGAGAAATCTGGGATTTCTGAAAGTTTCTCTGCAACTTCCTTAACGTGAGCATTCTCTGGGTGTTTATTGACATAATTAGCCAACAATAATTTGTTCTGGTCAAGTTGGATACCAGAGAGGATTGCAGCTCCACTTCCGTGCTTGCAAGCAACAACAACTGCCTTAGAATCGGTATTCTTTCTAAATTCAATCAAACTTTGAGAGTTTTTACGTGGGGTGACTCTTGCAAGAATCTTGCAGTTCTTCTTGGATTCGGCATCTTCAAAGTAAAAGCCTCCATTAACATAGAAGTTGTTGTATATAGTCGCCTTATTCTTGTTATCTACGAGGGCTGTAATAGCTCTGCACTCGCTCTGCATTGGACCGACATTTGTAATTGGGCCTTTGCAGAGTCCATTATAAATGAATGGATCATTTGTAGTCTTGACACCATCATAATCGAATTCTTTGCATAGTGGCGAAGATGAATCCAAATGAGAAAAGAGGAAGGAGCCTCCCTTGACCAAATTCGAGATAATGCCCATACCTTCCTTAACAATAGTCTCTGATCCAGAAGAAACTTCAGATGGGGCAGCGAATAATTGGTAATCACGAACAGTTAGTGATTTAAGGTCATTCAACTTCAATTCGACAATTTCAGCCCCTTCCATTCCACTCTGGATTGTCAATTTCATTCTTGTAACGGATTCCTGAGAAAAGCCCTCTATAAACAAGGCAACCTTTGTAAAAGGAGCAAATTTAGTTTGTCTTAATGATTTGTGTTCCATAGAGAAGATCGATGGAAAGACACAAAACAATGTTACTATAACAGTTAAAAGACTAGTAAAACACTTCATTATTGATCAATTTTTATAAATATAGTATTAAGTAGAAATTCACTATTTAAAAATTATGCAAAATGATTGAAGTGATTTCACTGGAAAATTATTCTCCCCCCTAATACGTTCGATTCACTTTTGGCAAATACTTTATTCTCCTCATTTATATTGTCTACTTGTTTTCTTTGCTTATAATATAATAAACATTTTGGGGTACCGCGTCTTGTCTATCCACTTTTAATTTGTTAATTATATAGAGATAACTGCAATATTGTCTAAATATTGAAAACAAAAAGAATAGTGAGAATGAATAAAGATGAAATGAATGTGAATGGATGATGGATAAAGTTAAAAAAAAAATGCAGTAATTTGTTTTCCAATATATTTGAATAGTGACAAAATGGGTTTAAAACGAATTTTAATGAAAAGTGTCATTTGATTTAGAATTGTAGATTTGTGTTAAAACATAACTCTTTACTTAATAACTTATTTATAAGGTGAAAATAATGTATTCAGATCTAAGTGTTGTTGGTTCGTTAGAAGGGGTGGAATGAGAGTAGGGATACAAATATTTGTCATTGTTGAGAAGAGTAAACATAGAAATTAGGTAGAATAAATTAATTTAAAAAAGACACTAAATGTTGTAGGTATAGGGTATTACGAAGAAAAAAGATAATTAGTTCACTATTTAACAATCACTTGGTATCGTTGGCTTCATTAAATGAGTATTTGTTTCTTTGTGAAATATTAAATAATTGAAGTTATCGTAGAAATAGTATATGATTGAGCAGATAGAATAGTTGGACTATAATATCAAGCAATAATAACGGAATGGAATCACTTTTTGGCTCTGCCTGAGATATCAACAAAAACAGCCTCTGATGATAGAAGTAAATTCTGATTCATGTTAAAAATCTCAGAAATTAGAGTGCATCTGTCTAACTGAATGGTCGATTCACCCTCTACTTTTTCATGATCTTTAACTCTAGAAATAATGACGATTGTTTGGCCTGGCTGAATTGGTTTCTTATAAGCCAGATTAAGAGTTTTTGTAACAGGGAATTTGAACAGCTGAGTAGCAAGAATTCCGAGACAATTATCAACTAAAGTAGCAGAAAACCCACCATGAACTACATTTGGGTGACTTTCAATATTCTTTCCAAGTTCAACAATTGTAATTATTGATGGAGATTTTTCAGCCTGTTTAAGCAAGTAGACCTTTGTGGAAACAATGCAGCCGTTCTTGTTAAAAGTATTCATTAACTTATTCTCATTGTGAATTAATGATAAAATACTTTCAGTAATATCCTGAATACCCTGCTTATTTAAAATATCATCCAACCAAGACTTAGATTCAATATTTTGAGAACCTAAAGAGTCAATATCTATGGAATCCATAGATGTTGAGACAGTGCTCGGAATGCTTTGATGTTGAAGTTTAAGTTCTGATGTTTGACTCTGCATTTTTAATTTTAAATTCGGATAAGTTTACTCTTTAATATTAACTAATGTTATTTCTCCTCAGATCCAAATAATATTCTATGATAAAATAATTTATATTAATAACCGCCAACTTAAATAACCAAATAAGATTATTTAAAGGTAATTTACAAGTCTTGTTTTTTTCCCACCCCAACAACATTGGTGCAAATAGTATACATATATTGAGACACCGTCTAGAAAAGAAACATTTATTATAGCTCATTTTAATTAAAACTGTAACGAAACTGCTATGATCATCTACATATTTTTAAAGAAATGTGGGAATTTGAAGAACTCATTTGAGAAAGCTTTAAATTCCAATAATCATATATTTTAAAATTCACTACTTTTGTAATTGCCTAAAATATATTTTCTCAACTTGTGTTTATTACTTTTACCCTCGCAATTTATATTTATCGGTACTGAATCTAAAATTTGGCCGCCCAGCCACAACAATGCAATGGGCGGGAATTTTAGCGTAGACTTGTCAGAATATGACTTAGGGGAGAACTGATTGGGTTTTAAGAGGTCCTTATTGGCGCGTGACTGTAAATATTTTCTTTAGATCTTGAATGGAGTGGCAAGGGGATGGATGTGAGGTTAGATTACATGAATCCAACGAAAGTAGAAGAAGGTATAGATGTAGAAATTTTGGAAGGAAAGATTAATTCCTTGAATTTGGAAGATTTAGATCCAAGGGAGAAATACTCAAGAGTGGTTCAAAAAAGATTTGAGAGGTCAATGAAGGAACTAGATGAAAGAGAAAATCAGAGTCACCCTTTTGTTAAATGTAGGTCATGTTTCTTGGTTAAGAAGGATCACTGTATATGTACGAATCTTTCAAGGCTTGCCGATCAGATTAAAAAAGTCCAGACTTATCCAGAAATCAAATTTATCATCTTTATGAATGATCGGGAGTACTTTAGATCGTCAAATACAGGAAAGCTCGTGAAACATTTGATTCCTGGCTCAGAGATCTTAATTCATGGAATCCCAGGTAGCTCTGAGAGGTTGGAAGAGATCCTTTCTCAAGATTTAGAAATCTATAACGAGACGGTAATATTATATCCTAGTAAAGATTCAAAAAGTGTTTTAGATTATTTTTCGGATCTAAAAGAAAATAAATATTTCGAGCTTTTGGGTAAAGAACCTGAAAATTCGTTGTTTTCTACGGAATTTTATAGGAAACTAAAACTTAAGGTAATACTTATTGATGGTACTTGGTCCCAAGCAAAAAGTATTAATAAATCTTTACCTAAACAGATCAAAAGGATTGTAATTAATAGCAAATTAATTTCGGACTTTGGCCCACTCAGAAAACAGAATAAAGCTGGAAATATATCTACAGTAGAAGCTTCATCTCTATTAATTAAGGAAATTAGAGAAATGCTTTCGAATATAATAGGGGACAGCATCACAACTGAAAACTTGTCTCACCTTAATTTGCAATCTGATCTTCTCGAAGAATCTTTGAAATTATTGATCAAACATGTTATTGCTCAATGTAAGAGGGAATATCTTAAAGAAATTCTTGAAAGCAGAAATGAAAAAAGATTTAGTACGCACAAACGAGAAACTTTATGAATTTTTTAGTTACTAAATTTAGCTTTAGTTAGTAATAGATCCTGCAGAATTTTCTAATTATACACATGAATTGTCTATTTCAAGTTTTAAGTTTCATCTTGTCAATTATTTTTTATGTTGGTACAAAAAAAAACTTTAATCAATCCACTCTTTCTATTCCAGACTCAATAATTGGGTCAGGAGCATTTCCTTCCCTAATAATCCTTCCTTCTCTTTCAACCTTAATCATAAAGCAATACTCCGGTTCACCAACTATCTTTTCTTCCATTCGAGAAATGGTCTCCTCATTCAAAATTAACTCATGAGATTCATGAGACCTGCTGGAGATAGAATTTGGGCTTAGTTGGTTGCTATGATCATTCTTGAAAAAAACCCTTGAAGGAACTTTATTAAGTCCAATCATGGTCTGTTGAGGATTTAAAAGGAAAGTCTTTAGCTTTCTAGCTGTTGCAAGATTATGAGGCTTCCTATAACCATTAGCCAAAGCCGCTAAGGAAAACACATTTCTCACCAAGGTTGGAAGAGGAGGCATATCTTCTGGATTACTCAAAAGCTCACACTTGGTGAAACTGTCAAATCCATCCTTCCCTGTATAGAGAAATTCTTTGGTGACTAAAGTGTAAACTCTATCAAGTTCTAATGGGTTAAATACTAATGGGTCATTTAAATCCTGGATATAAACTGAGCCAGGTACAATTCTTTGCCCAGGAGGAAGATCACCATTAAACCTGAATTTAAGTCCTGAAAACTGAGAGAATCTTCCATCTTTATTTGGCCATTGGCTGACACTGTTTTCTAGTATTTCCAGAAGCAAATTTCCAGGAACTCCTAGCTTTACTAGATTGTCAACAAAAGGTAACATCATAAGGATATCTTGGTTTCTAACTGGTCCAATATTAAACACACAGTCTGATCTAATTGTTCCTGAGTTTATCATAGCTATTTCAGTTTTGGCTGCGGATTTCATAATGTCAGTAAGCCAGTTACCTGCATTAGTTTCAGAAGTTCTAATCACTGAGAACCTAGTCTCCAGTCTAACAGCACATTCACCAATAATCTTATCCATTTGAGTTGCGAGATCACAAAGATATTTATTTACCATTTTTTTTACGTGCTTATTAGGGTTAAAAGTACTGATATCAATATAGCTCCAACTCATCATAGATCCTCCTAAGAATTTCTTTAGGTAAATGTCTCCACCATCTTTATTATTAGGAATAAGTCTTTCTTCAAAACTATTATTACTTTTTGATTGGTTTAACTCAACTGAGGAGTACTTACAATACTCCAAGTGAAGCTTGGAGTCAGATTTTGGGCATGTTAAACAATGTTTTCCAGGTTTAATCACGATCATAGTGAGATCACGAAAATCTGTTCCACTTTTTGCAACTACAGAATTCCCTATTTCCTTCACTCCGTAGTACTCGTGGTCATGCCCACCTAAAATGAGATCGATATCTTCAGCTCCTTTTGCAAGAAGCTCATCGTTTGGGGCTCTCATATGGGTTAAAGCAATTATTAACTCTGCATCCTTTTCTCTCAAAATTTTGGAAATTCTGTTCGCCTCTTCAACAAAGTCCTTGTAAATAACATCCTCTTCAGAAATAGTCGGAACGGTTTTAAGCCAATCTTTTTCTACAAGACCCATAATTCCAATCCTTCTTCCCTGCCACTCAAAAAGCCGGTATGTCCTTGCATTTGCCAAAGGTTCCTCAGTATAAGCATCATAAACATTAGAAAGAAGCCATTGAAAATTACAAGATCCTGCCAAATACTCAAGATGGTCTACCCCAAAATCAAAATCATGATTACCAAAACAAGCTGTATGTACTCTCATCATGTTTAAGAAAGGAACCATATGACGGCCTTTCGTTGTTACTGACATTATTGATGGGTTAAAAACATCACCAGAAAACAGCAAAAGAGGATTTAACGAACGGAAACTTTTCAGTGCTTCCACAAATCTAGCAACTCCTCCAGTACCGTTTACATCCTCTTCAATATTATAAACGTCATTAAAATGCAAAATACAAATGTCATCTTCTGGGCCAAATGGAGAATCATAATCATAGAATGTTTCTCCAGTCAGCCCTATTGAGATGCACCTTTGCATACTTTGAATTGGAGCTCCTTTCCCCACAATGCTATTGAAACTATTGTACACTTTTTCAAAGTTTTTCCTGTCATTTTGATGTGTTGGCCTAATATTAAACCTTTCATTCTGACTTGATTCTGATCCTGTGTTTGAAAGTGGTGAAAGAGGATCCTGATCTTCCATGATTGCTTTTAATTAACCTGGAAATATTCATTCAATTTCAAATTAAGTTTTAACTCGAAATGTTAAATTACCTTAACCAATATCTTAATAAGCCAATTTTCAGTAATTACTTGTGGGTCTTGGCGCCAAACTATCTAAAAAAAGTACAAATGATGTTGAATTAGTTCTAAGAATTTGAAATATAAATTAGAAGAAAAAGGTGAAAGAGAATTAGATGCTCTTTTATACACTGATTATATTTTTGTCCTCACAGTGATCCCAACCTATTTAGCTGCTCCGAATTTGTTAATGTTCCAGTTCGCTTTGACCCCTCCTCCCCCCCTTCCAAACAAGCCCATTTAAAATATATAGCAATGGAATTAGATTCGGAAATACTGAGAAAAATGTGGGCCAAAATGGCCATGTAGTAAAAGGAAGTAAATTTAGAAACAACATAAAAAAAATAATAGTTGGGCTATTAAAAAAAAAAAGTATTACAAAAAAGATCAATATAATCCTAAAGTAGAGATCAGACAAAATTTATTCTCCATAATCTCTCTATCTCACTCTTTGTAACCCCCTTTTCATTAAGGAGAGAGAGACAAAATAGCTTCAACCACATCATTATTATTAGATTTGAGTGCCATAACAGCTTTTGCTCTCGAGCATCCTGTCTGATTAATCACCAAATCAATATTTGCTGAATCTACCCCAGTTTCATCGACATCACCCTCATCTACAACGTTATCGTTGTTATTCACAGTAGCAGAGTTATTTTTCGATGGTTCACCATCCTGGGTCTTCATAGCAGCAAGCTTTTGCTCTAATTGGGAAGTAGCATTTGCCAAGGCAGCAGCTTGGGAAGCTGTATTGCGATCCTCTAACTTAGCATCTCCAAAAACAATGTAACTCTTTGTTCCTGGTACACAGTATACTTCGGGATTAACAATTTGGAAAGAGAGACCTCTAGCCCCTCTCACAACAACTTTCTCAAAGTCAGACATTGGTTTAAGTCCCAATTTTTGAACCAACTTTCTGTTTTTCTTCTCACCTTTATTATGTCTTGGACGAACTCCCTCAGCCTTTCCTGAGGCTAAGTCCTCTTCTTCTGAAGACTCACCACTACTAATTTGGTCATCATGCACCTCCACAATCTTTGGTTCCTGTTCTCCTACCATTTTTTATTTATTATATATATCTTATAAATTCTGCCACTTTATGACTTTACTATAATTTATTTGATTATTTTTAATTTTACCGTCCTCGTGTCTTTGTTTATTGTTCAAACTTGACTCATTGTCCAATTTAATTTTTAAATTAGTATTATTTTCATTTAAATAATTTATTTCTAACTTGTATTTACTTTGCCTTTATTTCTTGTTTTATTTATTTATTTAAATGTTTTTCTATTATATTTTCTAATTTTCCCACGTTTCCCGCCCGAATTTTCTGATCGTCGGTACCCCAAATCGTTTGAGCGGGTTCGGCGCCAAAATATAATTTACATAAAGAAAAAAAATTAAAATTCTTAACAGGATCTTTTGAAAATTGTGTAAAAAAGACAAAAAAGCGACCCCCCCAAAGCTTTTTCCAAAAATATAAGCACTAAGTAAGGTGTTCATCACGACACAGGTTGCACGTTAGTACATAAATATATATAATATATATATATTTAACTGTGCTAATACATCTAAGAGTTAATAAGGAGCAATAAGTAGGGGTTAGGAAGGAGTTTTCAAAGTGAAAAAGTGCAAGGTATGTAAAATTGATTAGAGACTGCAAGCAGGGAAGACTTAATTTTATTAGCTTTAAATTAGAAACTTAAAAGCAAAAACTACCTTGGAAAACACTCCTTTTGAAGAAAGGTTGAAGGATCTCTTTCTAAATCAAGATTTTGGTTGATTTCTGGAAATAATAAGCTCCCAATTGTTATCTTTAGGTGGATTTTCTGCAAAGATTATTATAATACTGAAGAGTTAAGAAACTCTTTGGGAGTGATTTAAATTTTGAGCAGAGTATGTTTTTTTATATATTCACAATATACACTTAGTATTTAAATTACAGCTTGGGATAAAACTCCCCTTTTATAAAGGAGAGTTTTAACTGTATTGTAAAATTTAATTTGAATTTCTGAAGTCTAGAAACGAATTTTTATCTATTAGAGCAATGGATAGTAATAAGGAAGAGGCTGATAGATGTGTAATGCTGGCAAAGAAGGCTATCCAAGGGGGAGACTTAGACAAGGCTAGGAGACTATTAGAAAAAGCGAATAGGATGTATCCCAGCCATACTGCAACTGAGATGCTCAACAGTCTGAATTATAATGACTCGAGTCCTTCAAAACCAAACCATAGTTACCAGAACCACCATAGCCACCATCACAACCAAAATAAACATAATACTCAACATCATAATAGAACATCTCCCAAAAACTCCCATAGTCCAATTAAGGGTAAAAGACGAAATGAGGATGTAGATTGTCCAAATTCACATACAGAAAGGTCAGCTAATAGTTCGAGCTCTGCATCAGAGACTTCAGAAAGTATGTGTAAACGTATTTTAAAAGCAAAAAACTTTTATGATACTTTGGGAATACCTAAAGATGCAGATGATGCTGCCATCAAAAAAGCATATAAAAAACTAGCTCTACAGCTCCATCCTGATAAATGTAAGGCTCCAAGTGCCGAAGAGGCATTCAAAAGAATTGCCATGGCCTTTCAGACTTTGTCAGATGCAGAGAAACGAAAGAACTATGATACTTTCGGAGAAGATGGGCCTCCAATGCACTCAGCTTCAGGTGATGTCAGGTATTATCAGTATCATCAAGGAGAAGGATTCCTCACACCAGAAGACTTATTCAGGATGTTTTTTGGAGGGATGCCTGCAGAGGTATCATTTCAAAGACAAAGATTCCCTACCAGAAGTGGTCACTCAAGATCTCACACAAGAACATACACAACTAATATGAATTCAGGTGGTGCAACAGCTGAAGGTTTACAGACAGGACCTTTATGGCAAAAAATAGCAGGTGTTATTCAGATACTACCCGTCTTATTAATGTTATTTTTGGCCATAATGGGTAACTTTATGCCAACTTTCTTCCCTGAAGAAAAACCTATCTACAGTTTTAACCGAACTAGAGAATACAATAAACAGAGATGGACAGGAATACATAATGTGAGCTTTTACATCAACCCAAAAACTAACTTTGATTCAAAATTTCCACCAGATTCTTCAAAATTACAGGAATTGGAAGTGAAGATAGAAATGATCCACTTTACCAGAGAATGTGGAATAGAAGAAAGAACTATTTTGCAAGATATTGCATATGCAAAGTACTACCAGAGTCGAAGTAAATTAAAAGAAATCCAAAGCAGAAGTAAACCTAATTGTGATAAACTTAAATGGCTTAGAGATAAGTATCCAAGCATATATAGACAAACTATGAGGAACTAGGTGGTACCATAACCAATATTTTATGTAATTATATATCAATTACAACTTTAACCACTTCAATTATTGATTACTTTTACCTTAATTTCCTAATTCACTAATATTATAATTATTAATAGCATTAGTTCTAGTTGTTCTTAAAATTATAATTTACCTTTAATTTTTCTGTAATGACTTTTACTCTTTTCAGAATTCAACAGAATTGGGGTTTATCCAATAATAGAGGGATGAGATCTTTATTTATCCCATCTTTAAGTTGCTTTTTGAGTCAAGTTCCTACAATTACCTTGATCAATTAAGTTATTTAAGCTTTCCCAAGAGGAAGAGGGAGGTGAAGAAATACGATTGGAAAATTCATTTTGGCCTTGGAGATTTATATTTGAATTTTCTGTAGTTTGATCATAACTTATATTCTCTGTGTATCCTACACCAGAAAGCTGGAGTAGTACCCTTCTGGCATTTTCAACTCTTTCAAACTGATCCATATCATGGATTTCAGTTTGTCTCCTATATCTAAATATCCAAGCAAGCCAAATCCCAATAATTATAATGAATATAGTAGAAATTATCACAAGACAAGCAATCAGAGTTTTAATTGAGAATATGTGAGTCATGGTAACTTCTATACCTTTTTTAATTTTACTGTAATCTGTTAAAGTCCCTTTAACACATATTAAAGGCTCAGACTCCCAAGTTCCATTGTTACAAGTTAACAAATAATATCCTCTTCCAATTGCTTCATCCAATGTTGAAATACCCTTGTAGCTCTTTGAAATATGCAATTCTTCTTCTAATATCAATGAATTACTTTCATTAACTAACTGGTCTTTCTTTTTTGTTTCTTTCTTATCTTTAGATGATCTTGAACGGCTTGGAATAACGGACTTTCCAGATTTTGGAGATAAATAGTGATCATCACTACAAAATACCATTCTCTGATCATTGTGTCTATATTCCCTCCCAACTACAGTACTACTGGATCCCAAGCTTTTGGAACTTAAGTTAGTGCAAGATTTTCTGCATTCTAATACTGGAGCTGTCCAAACTCCGTCCATGCACTGAATAGTGTCTTCTATGATGGCTGAGGTACTTCTATAATCATCAGAGAAACATTCTACTTGGACTTTAAATCCATGATTCACCATCTGGTCCTGCTCTTTTTTTGAACCAAATACACCAGAATTCTCTTTGAATTTCAGACCAGTTGGAAGCTCTGAAAAAGACAAACACTTTCTGTTGCATCTAAGACCAGAAGAAGTTTCCCACCTTCCATTATTACAGGTTAAGGTATCTGGAGACCTTCCACTTGAAGGGGAATAGTGATTGTTTGAACAAGAAATTGAGAACTTAGAGCCATGGCTCATTGATTTATGATTGTTGGTAACTCCATATCCTGGTGAAGAGGTGTAACCTGCCCCAGAAGAACTAGATTGGCCTGAAATAGAAATTAATTTATATCTACTTGCATCTTGTAAATATTGGTGATTCATAGAGCATGGTTCTGATGGTAAATCTTTATTTAAGTATGAAAATCCAATGGAATTCATCCATGGTAATGCTGGGGCTGTGGAATTGGAAATACCTAGTGAGGAGGTAGGCTCTGAAACCACTTCCACCAATCTAACTCTACACTCTTCACCATGTGAATCTCCGAGCTCATAGCAGAACTCTAATCCCCATCTTCTCTGTAATTTATCAATTTGTCCTTCCAAAAGTAACTTATCATCCAAATCGATCAGTTCAGTTGATCCTGTGTCAATCACAATGTCTACTAAAAACTTAAAGTCTTTTGGGTTTGTTTGTGAATAGGGAGTATTATTAGTGAAGAAAACCTTTGTTATATCAGAATCCAAAATCCCAAGACTTCTACTTACTACCTTGGAAACAGCCAAAGGAGTCTGTGGATCCTCTGCTAACCCCGAATCCGGATGATCTAATGCTAAAGTCATCCTGGTTAATATTCTTGGAAGTCCATCTGAACATGTTCTGTCCAAGCTCATACCACACATTTGCTCAAGTCGTGAAATAGACCACATTGAATTTAAGGACGAAGAAAATGATTCTCCTGGCTTTAAAAATCCTCCTTGTGGCTGCTCATCAAGTAACTGTGTCAAAGATTGATACAGATCAACAGCTACTGAAGTACAACATCCCAAAGTTTCTGCCAAAATTGAGTACCTTGCTCTGCATGTCGTAGAACATGTTCCTCCTTGTTTCACTCCGCCCGTCTTTGAAGATGAGCCTGCAAGACACCCCTTAAAAAGATCCTCTAAAGGCTGGTAAATCTCAGGATACATTGAAGAAGACTGGCAATCTCCTTTATCCCAACTACAAGCTTCATTGAAACATTGTAAGTCACACATCCCATCTCCAACATAGTAACTAAAGCAACCACTGTTACAATAATTCTCCAGTTTATGCGTTTGGAAACCAATCATTGAGCCATCCCTATCCATTCCTCCAACCAAGTAAGGTTTTTTCTCTAAATTTCTGTTCCAATCTTCATCAGAGTTGTTAATCTCTTCTTCTCTTAACTTTTGATTCTCAAGTCCAAATCCAGAAACACTGCTTCTGTTTTCTTTGGATATATTTGTGTTTTTTATCTTATCTGCTTGAGCTTCTTTTGCCATGTTCTGTTTATGAGAAAGTGAAGCTTCCAAAGCAAATGATGCTCCTGCAAATAATAGTGGTCCACAAGATTGTCCCTTTGAGTTCTTTACACAAAAGTGTCTGGAATAATGTCTCAACAACAAACCAAGTGACTCAGACTGAGGATCCGATGCCAGCTGCCCAAATCTCTGTAGTGAAGATCCAATTCGTCCAGCCACTATCATGAAACATTTTGAATGGCATGGATTCAATAAAAGAGTTTTGCTCTTGATTGGATTTCTCTCTAGTAATATTGACAAAGACTCCTGACAATGAGTCCCAGTTGACGTACTAGTACAAAGAAGATCAAGCCAGCCTTCATTAGATTCCTCCAATAAAACCTCTAAATTAGAATATGTATTGCTATTTGTTGATGACCCTGTTACTCCTTCAGTTTCTATATTACCAGTATTGGATCTTGAGAATGAAGTTGATTTATTTCCTGAAATTGATGATGAAGTTCCCGTCCCAAAGTCTGACTTCTTTAGAGGTGAGCTCGGAAGAGGGTATCCCCAGGCTGTGTGGAGCTGAGTAATTGCATCAAAGTACCTCAAATGATTTCTAAAGCAGCTATCTGGATGACACCTTGATTTAAAAGTATCAAAGGTAGCTGAAACAAATTCCTGAGAATCCATACCAACAGAAATAGTTTCCTTAATACTACTGAAACAGTAATCTCCATTAGTCTCTTTTTTTGAATTATTCCCTCTTGACAAACCCCTACTCTGACTTTCTTTTTTACCACCAGAATTATAACTTTGGTTTAACTCCAAACCTGATCCAGAGTCTGAAATAGACTCTGAATTGGAGTTAGAAATCAAGCCTACTTGGTAATCAAGATCTGTCTCACTAGACTCTGTCCCATTTTCTTTCTCTAAACTTTTGGATGTATTGTTACTTGGAGACATGTAACACCAAGAATCTAAAAGTTGTTGGGCAAACTCAACTGTGTTACATAGTGTTCCTCTGCGGTTTTTATATCTATTAATAACTTCCTGAAGACGAAGGAAACAAGAATTCCTTGCTAAGCTTGTGCCTCTACAAAAAAGATCCATTTGAATCTTGTCAGGTATTCTGTCATAAATTAAAGATCCACAGCCTTCACTTATTAGGATTGTTCTGAAATCCTGAGGTAACCCACAACATGAGTTGTCTTGCTCTACATATCCTGAATTTCGGTTTTTAACAGAGTAAGAAAATTGGTTTGTGGAAGAAGACATTGAAATTGGAGAATTAGAGAATATACCTTTTCCTCCACATTTCAAGTAAGCGTTCTGAAGGTATTTGAGAGGTCTCTTCAAAAATACTGCTTCTTTTGTTCCAAAACGAGAACTTCTAATAAATGGCATGGATATTCCACTAGTATAAAATAGGTTTCTGGCCTCCTCATCCATTCCAACTCCTTTTTGTCCAGAATAGAATTTGTCCCAGTCTGACTTGAGAATTCTTATCATTCTATGTCTTTTAAACCTACTCTTCATCTTCCTATCTGCTGTATCTTCTGAAGCTAATTTGGAATTAGAAACTATTGCCTGTTGAGAGTCCCAACTTCTAATATCAAACTCTTTTGGTGCTAACCTTATTCCTCTTGAAGCAAATTGAGTTTTTAAAGTTGTTACAAATCTCTTTGAAATGGCTCGGTCTTTTAGAGCTGCCTCAAATGATGACTCTCTTCCTCTTGATGAGGATAAAAAGAACCCAACATTAAACAATACATACAATGATCCGAGATCTGAGTTTCTTCTTCCTAATATTTCCTCACTAATCCCACCTTGATCCTTTTTCTGACTCTTTCGTCTCCTTTCAGCGTTATCTACCTGAGTCTCAACTCTCTCACTATCTCTTTTTTCTTCGTCATCCTGATCCTGCTCTTCATTCTCCTCGTTTCTTAAGTTATTCAAAACTTCCAAGAACTCTTTGCAGTTATCGCAGGTTATTGGACATGCAATAGATACCTTTATATCTGCAGAAACTCCATCTGGAATGCTTCTGTTAAATTGTTTTGCAAGTTCTTCCAAAGTCTTTGAGCAAAATGGCTTAAGCATAGAACAGTTGATTCCAAAAGACTTCAATTGATGATTCTGGTCCTCACATTTAATAGTTTGTTGGCCATCTCCCAAAATATTCTCGAATCTTGTTGTGCTGATTGCCTCTATTCTTAACCCATTAGGCTGATATACTGGAAGAGTTGAGTACAAGGCAGTGTAAATTGAAGATACTGCAGTAAAATCAAAATCTGATGCTTCATTGATTTCCAACTCCACCTGCATTACCTCAACATGTGGTTCCTCACACTTAAATGTCTCAGGAAGTATATAAACACTGCTTTTTATGTCACAAATAGCTTCCACTGAATCCTGTTTATCAGAAGATGAGTATCCTGAATTACATGAGACTATTAATTTACTTCCTCCCAATAATGAGCGAACATCCTCTTTTTTTTCCATGTTCTCTGGGAATACTCCTGTTTTTGGTCCTGATCCTTCATCTTTTGTATTGGAAGGTTTCAATTCCAACAAATACCCATTACCCCAATTTTTTGTGGATTTTATTGAACAAAAAGATTCAGAGGATCTGTTATCCAGTAATGAATCAGTTCCAAGTCCTTGAGATTGGCTACAGTAATTACAAGATCTAGCACATACATCGCTTAGTAGAAGATATTCTTTCTCATCTCCAAATCTTTCAGCTAAAGAAAAGCTGACCTGTAACAAGGGCATATCACACCCATATCCCTGAATACTTGCTGTCTCTATTGCAATCCTACACTCTCCTGGTAGTAGCTTTGAATCATCCTCGCATTCACTTCTACATCTTCCACAAGATTTTGGACAGTGTTCATACACCTTTCTATTCATGCTAAATGTTGAAGACTTTCTATTATCCCTTAAAACGGTTCTTTCCGAAAGTGACTCATTACAAACCTCTGATATATTTATCGAAAAGTTCATAATATCTCTGCATCTTCCTGTTACAAAAGAAATATATACATCATCCTTACATATCTTATTTTCCTGATGTTCCTTCTCTTCTCTCTCCTTTCCTGTGGATTTCTTGTCATTACTAAAAGCTTCACATAGACCACACGATTCTGCACATGCGTGTTTTAGTAAAGTATCTTTAGGAACATCATCAGGTATAGATGACCCTGGGAGGTCTTTCAATAATGTAGAACAATCAAAAATAGAAGTAATTTGCTCGCAACTAAAACCAGAAAGTTCTTCTACCTGTGGATCATCTCTACATTTCTGTCCTTTTTCCTTGAGCATTGAGAAGAATTTCCTATCCAAATCAGACTCTTTGTCCTTATTATCTCTATCAGAATTCTTGCCATTTATAATTTTTCCTCTAGAGTCAATCTCATATTCTTTTTCACTATTAGAAATATCATCATCTTTATTTAGTATTTTTTTTTCTTCGTCCTCTTCATTTCTGACTCCTTTACAATCCCCGTCATCAAAGTTACATGCTTGATTATTACATGCCTTATCACATACAGTATTCCCTTTAAACCATTCAGGACAACCTGGAGAACATTCTCCACATTTGTTACAAGTTGAAGGACACACTCTCCAAATTGGAGTCCCATCAGGAAGCCCATAAGTCTTTGCTCCTGGAATTGATGCATTGCACATCGAAGATAGGTTCTTGCAACTGATTCCCTTCTTTGCAACTTCTGGCTGATCTTCACAGTACCTCCTTTCATTGAAGACTATAGTATAAGGCCTTTCTGCTTTATTTTCCAGATTACTGCCTGTTTGTTCTCTCCTTCCATTATTACTATTCCTGTTCTCGTCCTTCCTATTAGAACAGTTCTTACATGTAAGCTTGCATAAATCTCTTAATTTGGTACCTGGTTTAATCTTGTCTGGGAGCTGATCTCTACTCTGGAAAATTTTCTCCAAAGTTATACTGCATCCAAAACTTGTTTTAAGCTCCTCACAGCTCCTTTTAAATACTTCAAATATGATTGGGTGATCTATGCAGCTCTTTTCAGAGTTATTATTCTTGTTAGAACTCGAGTTAGTATACTGATTTGAAGTACTTATAGGGGAATTCTTGGAATCATTGGGATTCTTTATGGGTAATTTTGGTTTACTAGTAATATTTTCATCTGAGCAATCCCCACCATCAAATTGACACTCTGGATTTTGACAGCTGACATCACAATACCCATTGTTAATGAACCATTTTGGACATCCTGGAGCACATTCTTCGCAAATACCGCATGTTTTTGGACAAACCTGGCTAATAGTTGAAGAGTGAGATAACCCTGCCTCCAAAGAGGAGGCAGAGAGAGGTAGTTTTAAGTGACAAGTCTGTTTTAAAGCTTTACAACTTGCAAGAGAATCTATCAGCTCAGGAATATCTGTGCAGTTTCTAAACTTCCCTGCAAAATAAGTAATTGCACCTTCTGGGATAACTACATTATTTTGTAGATCTATGGAATCTTTGTTATCCTTATTGGTGTTTTTCTGATCATAATCATTATATTCTGTATGATCCTTCCCATCATTTCTATTTCTTTCATCCAGCTTATTATCTTCTGAGTGTTTTTCTTCGTCCTGTCCATTTATAACTCCTTCACAATCCCCGTCATCAAAGTTACATGCTTGATTATTACATGCCTTATCACATACAGTATTCCCTTTAAACCATTCAGGACAACCTGGTGAACATTCTCCACATTTGTCACAAGTTGAGGGGCAAACTTGCCAGACAAAACTATTTTCTGGTAATCCGTAATTTTGGGGGTTAGGAATGTTAATATCACACATCATTGACAAAGTCTCACAAAGTATCCCCTGTTCCTTTACCTCCGGTTGGTCCTCACAAAACCTCTTTTTTCCCATTACATAAGTGTATGGCTTCTCTTGTAGACTTCTTCCATAATTTTCAGTTTCAACATGAGCTTTATAATTCACTACCTGGGAACCCAAGTTTGATCTCGAAGAAGACACTTGAGATAGAAACCTTAATGGTCTATTGAATGAAGCCTTAACAATCTCAGAATCTGTACTGGAGTTGGAGCTCATTACATTACTGTTTAAAGAATTAGGGTCTTTTACACAAACCAGCCTAAGCTCCACAAATTCTTGAATAATTTTTTGCTGAGAAATATCAACCAAGCTCCACAATCTATACTTTTCAAAAGAGGGATCTCCAAATTCTGGGTAGAAAGAGTCAATTGAAATCAAGTAAAGTGTTCCAACTGGACCCAATATAATCCTCTGATGATCACCTGTTATAAATATTGGTTCACCTATGTCTCTGTACATTATATATGTATATGAGTGCTTTAAATCTCTCTTATATAAGGTATTTACAGTCCCAATCATTTGAGGAGCCTCTTGTACCATCAAATATGGGCATTCATCTTCCTCACATGTAGGAATTCTTGGGATACCGTCTCCATCTACATATAGCAAAGGTGTTCCCTTTGGTTCAATTAGTTGAATAAATCCACTTTCCTTACACTGATATTTGAAATAAGGAATAGCTGTGTACTTTCTGAACCTCTTCCCTTGATCACACCTAATGTAAACAATATCCCCTTTCTTGTACTCTCTTATTGTATTACTACCATCAGTTCCATGACGTTCATTATATTCTTCATGAGAAAATTCCATTTCTTGGGACTGAACCTGATTACCTGTAAAACCATCCTCAACCATTCCAGAAAGGTTGTTTAACCCAAATTGAGAAGTATTATTCTCCAGCACAATCAGACTATTGTCACTACTATCTTTCACAGTGTTCTGACTTTCTATAGTACTTTGGCTTGAAGCTCCTATCTCTAAAAAGTCGTTTCCACTTTTTTTCCCCTGATACTCCCTTTTTGACAAAAATAGAAAAGCCTCTGAAAGCTTCGGGAGAATACATGAAGCTTTATGAGAACTATTCTTTTCACAATCTCCATCATCAAACCTACATGCCACATTATTACAGGCTGGATCGCAGTTCAAATTACCTACGTCTCTTAGTTGACATCCTGGAGCACACTCTGAGCACATTCCACATGTGGCTGGGCATCCATCCATAATTCTTGCTTCTGGTGGACGATCATCTGGATAAGGTACTCCGTTTGACTTGGCCACATCAATTAATCGCTTCTGACAACCAAACATTGCTTTTAGAATAGAACAGGGTACTACCTCCTGGGCTTCTGGCCTATCTATACAAGGTTCTCCTGGGCATTTAAAACCATTACATCCCACTTTTTGATTAAGTTCAAATTCACATCTACCACCTCCTGTAGCCGGAACTTGTATTTCTCTCTGCCGTCTTTTAACTCCCCCACCACAACTTGCAGAACAAGGAGACCAGACAGACCACTGACCAACTTCACAGTCACGAGTTGCAATACACTGGAACTCATTACATGGTTCAAAGTCTTTCAGGAAATCACACTCCTTTCCTTGGCTAGGCTGTGAAATCACCTCCCTAACTCTAGACCTTGAACCTCCTCCACAGCTTTTGCTACAAACTCCCCAGTCTCCCCACTCTCCTAAGACACAATCGGATTTACAAGCCTCTCTAGAGCAAGGACGCAAATCTTCCAGATTAGGACATGGAGCACCTCCCTTAGATTCCCTTCTTAACACCTTTCTAACTCTCTTTTCTACTCCAATCCCACACTTTGCGTCGCATTCAGACCAGGAAGACCATTCCCCTACTTTGCAGTCAGAAGGACACTTTTCACTTCTTGGACATTCTTCATTAGCATCTAAAGTCTCCTCTAATACTGGACAACTCTGCCCAGATGCAGGTGGTTCCAAAATCTTTCTTTCCCTTCTTTTATAGGGTTTCTCATCGCACCCTCCAAGACACGTTGTCCACTCAGACCAGGGTGAAACTCGGCAAGAGCTTGGACAAGGTCCCTCAAAGCATTCCCTCAGCTCTTCAGTAGCGAGCTCACATTTTTTCCCCAGGGAAGGAACTAAAAGTTCCCTAGATCTGCTCTGAAAACCTTCTCCACAGCTTGTTGAACAAACTGACCAAGAACTCCATTCTCCAACCTGGCAATCTACATTACATCCTTCCGAAATTCTCACACACTTAATAGTGTCTTTCAAAGGGCCACAAACTTTGGACGTATATTGATTTTGCTCCTCATTACTGGAAATAACAAATCCTCCACTCAGAATTTTTCTTGATCTTTCTATATAACCAATCCCACACTTTGTGGAGCAATCTGAAATAACTAAATCCTCGTTATTTTCCTCATCTACTACTCCATCACCTCTACTTCCTCTCCTGTCCTGAGTACCAATACTTTTCCTGGTTTTTGAATACCATGGGGAAAGCTCACAGCTATACTCACAAGGGTGAGTATTGCATTTTTCTACTTCCAATAGGGAAGGACAGCTACTAGAAATCCCTCTGGTGAGCGGGCGTGATCCTGCCTTTACAATTCCTCTTCCTGAATTCACCCTCTCCCTAATCCTCCTTCTTGAGCCTCCATCGCAATTTGCACTACAACTACTCCAAGATCCCCACTGCGTTACCTGGCAAATCTCTACATTTGCACTTTCACAACCCCCTTCACAGTCCTTAACCTCAATATAATCGTTTTCCTTGGAGCAGTCCTTGTCCTTTGGGTTAAATATAATCATCTTATGTCTGTATCTTTTTGGTCTTTCTTTTTCACTTCTTTCTGTAGTACCTTTGTTGTTATACTTAGTATAACAATCATCTTGACATGATGACCAGGATGACCAATCTCCAAACATACAGTTGGACTTACTGACTGAAACGGAGTGGTCACAAACTCCTAAACAGTCTCTACTTTCTTCTAGGACCGGACAATCACCTTTTCTTGGTAATGATATTATACTTCTATGCCTCTTTGAAAGCCCTGGAGAATTACAAGTCTTGCTTGAGCAAGGCGACCACTGAGTCCAATCAGATACCTTACATACTTCTGTTAAGCATGATCTGTCATTGCAAGCTTTAGTTTGGAAAAGAGGACCGCAGACACTTTCCGTATTTATGAGATTTTCGGATAAAACCTCTTCATTTTCAGGTTCACTTAACAGCCATCTGGCTCTTAGCCTGGATCCAAGACCACAACTTGTAGAGCACGAAGACCAAGAAGACCAGTCTCCCATGTTACATCTAACCAAGGCTTCAACTCCCTGTCTTTCTGATTCATCACATTCTTTAAACTCTAGTTCATCCTCACATTTTGCATCCCTCATTCTCTTTCTTGCTATTCTTCTTCTCTTCTTTAGCAATTTATACTTTGATACCTCTCCCTCAAATCCAAGACCCTCATTTTTGTAATATGAACACAGAGACCATCCTGACCACTCGGAAAAGCTACAGAGACCTGGACAGTTTAAATGTAGCCCTGAACAGTCGGAAGGTCTTTCCTCCATAATACAAGTAAAGTTTCCTAGCTCAGGCTTAAAAGGAGGGTACAAGATCTCTCTCCTTTCCACACATCCTTGTTCCATTAAACAGGGGGTTCCAGAAACCGCTGATTTAAACTTAAAATCTCCCAAAGTGCAATTACTTGAACATGTATCTTGGATACATTCTCTTATCTGCCTAGTTTCTGGGCACTGAAATAGATTTTGGTCTTTTGGAGCTTTTATTACTGATCTTTCTCGCATTTGATGACCTATTCCACAAGTAGAAGAGCATCGTGACCAGCTCCCCCACTCAGAAACTGTGCAGCTTAAAGGACAAGGAATATGAGAATTGCAGCCTGTCTCTTCAGCTTTGAGAGCTCCACATGATTCTCCTCCGTTTCTTGGACTTACTACTATTTGCCTTGTTCTAGTCACTCTTCCTCCTGGCCCACAGGTTACAGAACATGTTGACCATGAAGACCAAGCTGAGAGTTTACAGTCCACTTTCCAGCAATCTCCTCCGTCAAACTGACACGAAAGATTGTCACACTCTGGGTCACAAACTCCGTTTCCTATGAACCACAAGGCACACCCTGGGGAACATTCACGGCATTTATTGCATGAATTTGGGCATGCATCCACTACTCTTGTACTCCCAGGTATCCCTGGAGGCAAACTATCTTGAGCTAGATCCTTTAGTAACTTTTCACACCCAAGGAACCCTCCAAACCTCCTTGCTAGAAATGAGCATGAATAACCACTCTCCGCTACAGATGGGTTATCTTCACAAACAAGCCCCGAAGAACTCACTATCGGAACCTTCTTAACTGCTCCTTCTATAATCTCCAAAAGTACCTGAAATATTTTCAAAATGTATATTAATAACTTAATCTTATTCATGAATTCAAGCTTCTTCCTTTATAACTAAAAATAAGGACCTCAGTTTCATCCTTTAAAAAACCTCCTTCCTCTCCAGTAATGTTTCTGCTCTTAGATGGTTGTCTTTCTCTTTTTTTTTCTGTCTATACCTCTCTATTCTTTCCCCCCCTTATAGGAATTCCCCTCCTTTTTTTAACCCTTAACTTTCTTTTCACAAAATCTATCTGATCTCCTTTCCTGGTTCCTGTCTCTCATTTATTGCTCTCTTTGTTGTTTATTGCTATATTCAGCTATTCTTGAAATCCAGTGGCTTCATAATTCATAGACATTATACTTCTACTCTTTTACGAGGACCCCTCTGTTGGCTCAATTGTGCAGCCATGCATCTTTATTAGATTCAAACCATTTGTAAAATTTTAGTTAGTTTAAATATATCAATAATTAAAAAACAAAAATTTAAAGATTAATATTTAAAGGTGTTATCTTCTCTACTCTCAATAATATTTGTGTTTATTTTGTTACCTTTGTATGTTAGTGTAGTCTGCATTTTCATCTGGAATTTGCAAGTTGTTGGCGCCAGACCCCAAAACTATAATATCCATGCTTTTACTCAAATCTGTGTTTTTTTTCAAGGGATAATCATTTTTCTCAATTTCTTCCAGATCCTCAAGTTCCAAGTTAACCTGAATTTCTTGGCATTCTTCTTCTATAATGCTTTCCATCTTTAGATAACAGCTCACTTCTTCGGATTCCTGATCTTCATCTTCTAAGCTTATTTCACTTCCTTCAATTTGGCTTTCAAGCTCAAGGGAAACATCTTCTTTGAGATGATCTTTTTGTTCTTTAGAGCTTTCAATTGTTGAGGTTTTGTTATATGCACCTATTTGTTTAATTTCAATAGACTTTGAACCAAGATAATTGTTTTGAAGCTTTGTTGCATTACTATCCATTTCGCTTTGAATTCCCAATCCAACCCTATCAATGTATCTTCCTTTTACATATCTGGCCTTTTTCTTACCAGAATCCTTTTGCTTATCTAGAGAGTACCATAAAGCACCCAAACTAGTTATTAAAATTCCCAAAAGTAACTTTTCTGTTACTGTATTTCCAAATATAAAGCAACCAAGCAAACATGTAAGGAGCTGCTTTACATTACCTGCAATATTCATAGCCAGGGGTGAAACTATGGAAGAGCTCATCAAACTCAAAATATTTAAACCAAAGGCCATGACTCCTGCAAAGATGAGAAAAATGTTTGTTATTAAGAATGAAACCTTATCCATATTCTCACTTTGCTCTGATATCTTATTTATCTCTCCGAGTATCACCGAAAAAAACCCCAAAGTTAAAGAAGCCACAGGACCAACATATTGAAGCATAATTATTGGGTTAATTTTTAGATTCTCAACCTGTAACTTTTGTGCCACGATTCCTTTTAAAGAAGAAACACAACATCCCATAAGTACAATAAATAAACCATAAATACTGAGTTCTGGAGTTCCATTCACTGTGATAGCTACTCCCACTATGACCAAAATTACAGGTGGGATTTGGGAAAGTCTATACTTATGTTTAAAGAATAAAATTCCCAATGCCATAGTGAAAAGTGGAATTGTGGTCCTTGCCATTTGATGTAAAGAAATAGAAACCAAATGCAGAGAAGCATTCGAAAACCAAATGTTTACTGCAACTATTATGCTGAAAACCAAGATACTCTTCTTCTCCTGAAAGCTCAATCCTCCAATTGAAGAAAATCTTGTTTTCTCCCCAAATTTTTTACTCACTAAACCTCCAAATATGTGACTTAAGATAGAAGCAATTATCATGTGAATTAAAGACATTGTAATAGGATATGGAAAATATTGATTCATTAGCCATTTAGAGTATAATGTAAATACTAAACTTAGTATAACCCACATTAAAAAAACTATGTGTTTACTTTCTACCATCTTTTTAACTCCATATCCGTGTTCTATCTTGATATTATTTTCCATCCTTTATTTACCAATTTAGATTCTTTTATTATTAAAAAATGTATTTTAGTTGCAAGGTTTTATAATTCCTATGGTAGCTCAACCTTGATATTTTGGAGTTTAATTTTTTTTATGTACTTTTCTATATTATTTCTCTTTTTTCTCAAAATTTTCTTAAACTAATTCCTACCAAGCTTACGCCAATTCTTTTAATTTTTTCTGTAACTTTTAATTTTTTTTAAATCTGTGCGAGCCTCAACTGATCCACTATCACTATTATATTCATTTATATTCAAATTTATCAATCCAAAAATCACTCCAAATTTATATTCTCTCAATTTCCTATTCTCTAAACCTTATTGATCAATTTTTTATATCTGAAATTATTTTAATTCTCCCTGACACAATTTTACTTTACCGGTCTGCAAATATTTGCATGCAGTTGTGCATGCAACTCCCCCTCACATGCGCTTTAAGTTTGTTGCATGCCGGTACCACGTTTCCCGCCAAACCTAGAAACAAAAGGCGCGCACCGTGATAATGTCATAAGAAGCTGTTTATTTTCAAATTTTGAAAAAAAACGGGTTTGAAGAAAAGTGCAGAACTTGACAGTTTAAGATTACATTATCAAAAAAAGACTTACCAATCTCTATTTAGGAGTTTATTACCTACTTGAAATAAGTGGAATTTTTTAAGAAAAAAATGTATTTAAAGTTAAAACTTCTATACATTACATTCTAGATTATATAGATTTAATAATGCATTAATTCTTAAGAGCGAGAAACAAGTGCAGGTACAATAAAAAGATTGAACAAATAAAGGAGTTTCTTCTTTTTATTATTTTGAAAATAAATAGTTTTTAAACTTTTAATTTTAAGGAAAAAAGAAAAAATGAGCCTAATCCTGAAAAATTCTCTATTAAGACTTGGATATCCAAATTTGCTACGAGTATTACCTACTAGATATAAAAGATTTAATGCTAATCTGAGTTTCAAAAGAAATATTTCAGACTTTAATATGTCCAGATTATCAAATGGAATGAGAGTTGCAACCATGAAATTTGGAATCGACAGTATTCCAAATTCTCTGACTTTTGGATTATGGGTGGATTCTGGAAGTAGGGATGAAAAACCAGGTAAAAATGGGATTGCTCACTTTTTGGAACATTTAATCTTTAAAGGTACATATAATAGATCTAGAAAAGAAATTGAAAGTGAGATTGAAGATATGGGTGCTCATTTAAATGCTTATACTACTCGGGAACAAACCGTTTACCAAATAAGATGCTTTAATCAAGATTTACCAAGGTGTATGAATCTTTTGGGTGACATTATTAACAATTCCAAATTTTGTAAATCTGCTATTGAGCAGGAAAAGGAGGTTGTCTTAAGGGAAATGGAAGAAGTGAGTAAATCTGAGGAGGAACTTATTTTTGATGATTTGCACAGAGAAATCTATAAAAACCATCCACTTGGAAATACTATTCTTGGCCCAAAAGAAAATATTCTTAAATTTAAAAGAGAAGATTTGCTTAATTATATTCGTACCAATTATAATCCAGAAAAGATGATGATTTTAGGAGTTGGTAATATTGACCATAGTTCTTTTAAGAATATTGCTGAGACTTATTTTGGAAATATTTCGAATAATAACAGAAATTCAATAAACCAAAAAAGTGTTAATACTGAAACTTCATCTTATTACCAAGATCTGAATAACAACCAATCTGTTAAGAAACCAATATTGGTACACAGAAAAACCAATATTGATGGTAAAACTCTTCTTGCTATGGCATATAATGGTGTATCTTGGAAATCTAAGGATCTTTTTAAGATTATGTTTCTCCAAAGTATGCTTGGGGAATATGGAACGAATAATATCAATAGAGTAACTGGCTATAAAAACCAAATTCTTGAAAGAATTCTTTCTGGTATTAAAGACCACGTTGAATTTTTTGAAACTTTCAATACATGCTACAAAGATACAGGTGAGTTATTCTTTTCATTTTCTTTCTGATAATAATAATATTTATTATTATTATCGCTATTTTTTTCATTTATAACTCTTTTAAACATTTCTTTAGGCTTATTTGGATGGTACCTTAAAAGCAATAATGATCTCAGTCACAAAGAAATTTTAGAAAATGCCAAATTAATTAGCTCTAGGTTTAAGAACCTCCATTCATTGATTACTGAAGATGACATTATAAGAGTTAAAAGAATCCTTTCTTATCAATTAGCTTCATTATATGAAAATTCTGGAACACTATTTGAAGAAATTGGTAGAGATTTAATTGTAAACAACCATTATACCAGTATTGATGATAAGCTTGAACAAATACAAAAAATTGATCTTGAAGGTATTAGAGAAATTATTCACAAATATTTTCATTTTGATCTTTTAGGGTAAAAATTTACTCCATTATACCCACTTAATATCAGAAACTTTTTTTTTTCTTTGCTATATTTCTTCTATTCTTATCTATTTACATTTATTAGTACTCTTTCTGCTATTATTATCCAAAATATATTCTATTGATTTAAGTACTAAATTATATAAATCACTTTTTATTTCTTGATCATTATTATCATTTTGTTTGTTTTCAATAAAAAAATATCTCTTAATTTTATTTTCATTTTTAAAAGTAAACTTTATGTCATTAAAAATCCATTCCATATCACTATTTTTATAAGCTTTAAATGTCGTGAAAAACCTTATTAAGATAACTTCCTTAATTTTATTTTTGATTAACAAAGAAATAATTCTATCTTGAATAAATTCCCCTACAATTACTGACTCCTCTATTCTATACAAAGAATTAGAGAACTGAATTGCATCATTTTCCATCCAAAATTGTCTAAATAAAGATACAATCACATTTATATTTTCTTGAATTCTCATCATTGATTTATAAGCCATCTTGGCTCCATCATTTACCATTAAATTTTTAATCTTTATTATTGGAAGCTGCTTTAATAATTTATTATCCAAAGACAAATTAATAGAAAACTGATTATTGGACAAATCATCAACAAATTTTTGTGAAAAAGATGTACCATATACTTGAATCTTTTGAAGCATCTGATCTCTTTTTATGTATTCTTTTATAGTACACAATGTGTTTGTTATTTCCCATTTAATTTCTTCTTGTGAAAATTCAAGCTCATGTTGACTTTGAACCATTTCTGATTCATTTTTTAAAATAAAACAGTCTATTGGTAATTCCAAATCATCTCTCAAAATCTCTTTATGATAATCTATGTCATAGTTTTGAATATTTGTATGGTTTCCCTTATCTTTACTATCATCTATTATTAATCCAATTAACTCGTTTTTTACTAGAGATTGGAATAATATAATTACTTTATTCTCTGAATTTGGTAACATCTTAATTCTATAACTTGATTTTTCTAAATCAATATATTGGTAAAAACTGTTTTGTATTGAAATAAACTGATTATTATTTATTTTAAGATCTCTAGTTATTAATATCTGAAAAATGCTCAGATTTGAAATTTCAATATTTGGATAATCTCTTAAAAATCCATTTACCCACAATATAGATTTAATTAAGTGATCAACAGATCGTTTTAATCCAGAAAGTCCATTTTCAAAATATTGAAAATTTTGAATCTTTAATTTCTTATTACTTTGATTCCAAATGTTTAAAATCAAAGATTCTGAATAAGATAAAACATACTCAAAAATCAACTTTTTGATATTTAGTATTTTGATAAAGTCCAATATACTTTGATTAATGTATGATGTGCATTCATTAAAAATACTTGTTAAATATATGATCTTTATCTTACTTATGTATAAGCTTAGAAAAACACATATAGGTATTGAAAAGTTATATTTTTTAATATGAATAGTTTTTATATAAATGATAATTTCTTTCTCATTACCAATCTCTGTCTCCATTAAGTAATTCAAATTCTTTGCTTGTATTTTTTCGTGTATGTTTAATCCATTATAGATACTACTAATTATTGAAATACAATAATTGTTTTTAAATAAGTATTCTTTGTTAATAATTTCATTATAAGAATTTGCTAGTCTAATGAACCCATTATCTTTAAATAATTCATCTAATTTTATAGTTAAATCCTTCATTATATACATATTCCCGAGATTGGAAGAAAAGTTTTGGTATGGAATCCCAGGTATATCTTCAATAAAGATTAATAGTTCACCCTTATTGTCAAAGCATTCCAATTTTTCAATGATTATTTTTTTACTAATGAATTTATCTTTTTGAACTTTATTTAAAATTGAATTCTTTCTTTCACTTTGATTTTGTTCTGATTCATAAAAGTCAGAGGAATCTTCTGTTACAAAGCCAATTTCTTTAAAAGTAGATTGATCATTTTGTATATTTATTTCAAGCTTTTCCTCATTATATAAACGCTCCAAGAGATCTATGGAGCATCTAAATAAAATCGTTAGAATTATTCTTATGGAAATATCTTTTGGATTCATCATACATAATTCACAGCTGTTAATATTATTGTAATTGAATAACTTTCTAGTACCATTATCCTCAAAAAGTTGATTTGGGTGAAGTAATACAAAATGATTATTTCTATTTTGAACTGTTGCAGAAATTAATGTATTAATATTATTGTGAGAATTTTGAAGATAAGTTAATAAGTAATAATATGTTTGAATAATATTTTCATTGTGTTTTTCATTAATTTTCTGATACTTCGAATATTCAATATTATAACTCTCGACTCTTTTCTTTAAAAAGTTAACAATTTGTTGATATTTAAAAATCATATTGCTTTTGTTTACTTGAAGAATTACACTTTTTGAAAACATTCTTGATATTTCTTGTTTTAGACTTTTAATGCTGAAACATTCTATTAAAAATTGGTTAATAAATACCCAGAATTTATATTTAAAAAAGCAATTGTTCCACCTCTCAATTAAATCATCAGAATTTAACATTCTTATTTGGTTAATAATAGATGGAATTAAGCAATTAAATTTCTCATTTATTCGATATCTTTTGAGTAGCTCTTCATATTTTAAATCCAATATTTTCCCCATTACAATGTTTGGAATTAAAATGTCCTCCAACTTTAATCTGTTGATTTTACACTCTATTATAAGCTCCTTTTTATATAAATCTTGAAAAATACTCGATTTTAATTCTGGGTCTTTATATTTATCTCTCCAAATGTATGATATTATATTTGTTGAGATCTCACAAATTTTTGGAAAATAATAATTATTACCAAGAAAAGGGACAGAATACTCATTGTTGTTAATAGTTGTACTTTTCTCAAATTCGATGTAAAATTTGGATAAATCTAATACAAAAATATACTTTCTGTAAATTATGTTGTATTTATACCAAATTGATAATTGCAAAGACCAAACCATTTTGATAGAATTTTCAAATATAAATGATTTAATTATATGCTGAAACTTGCCAATAATTAAGATGGGAACATTCCAAGAAACAATCATTATTCCACTTGGGGTCAGCTCAAGAATGATCATGTATTCTATTATAGTATCATCAGTTGAATGAATGTTTACTGTTATACAAGGTCTTTGCTTACCTCCAGAAATATTAAAAAATGAACCATAAAGATTCATAAAATTTGAATCACTTCTAGTATCAGCAATATTATTATCATAACTAGAATCTTTATCTATTTCGTATAATGAGTCCACCCAATCAGTAATATTTGAGTCTGTTTGTTCATATATATCATTTAAGTACTTAACATGAGACTTATATTTCAAAATATGCCATCCACATTCTTCAAAATCAGTATCCTTCATTGATTGTCTTTTTTCTATGGGAAATTTGATATTAATCGAGGAGTTATTAGATGAAGAAATTCCGTCTTCTTTTTTCAGTACCCTTTCATTTATATCTACTTCTTTATTATCATGAATTATACAAGTATATCCAGAAATAACTATCTTTATACTATTCAATTCTGATAGCATACTTTTCTCTTTCTGAATTTTACTTATTTCATCTCTAATTTTCTTAATGAAATCAGCTATACTCCAAGAAGGAAAATACATTTGAGTTTCATCATTTTCTCCATGAATATCTTTTATAATTAGACTGGGAATTGAATAACTCTTTATCATATTATCGTACTTAGAAACTAATTTTAAAGGTACAAATCTTTCGATAGTTTCTCTATTATTTATCATCAATTGAAAAAAGCTCTGAATATCATCTCTATATTTGTGTATATCTCCAATTGTTGCTCCATGAACTTTTGGGTATTCATTATTTAACAGAAACGAATAATAACCTGAATTTTTATTTATTTCCTTATCCAATTCTTTCTTAGAAAGTTGAAATTGATTTTTGACAATCCAATTATCCTTAATTGTTAACTTTAGTTTAATTAATAACTCCATAAATACTAGGTTAAAAAGTGAATTAATAAACATGATTATGCTATTAGCCTTATGATTATTCTCATCGTCCATTTCTGATCTCTCATCCAAATAAATTGGTTTTCCTTTATAATATGTATCTGCTCCCAAGTAAATACATGGCATTAAGTATATAAGCAAATCATTATTACTAGAATCATACTTTTGTGTATTTAATAATTCATAAGACGATTTTTTTTGTTTTTTTCTTTCATCTAAGTTATTTTCGGGGGTTGTATGGGCTGATGAATTCTTTCGTATCTGGATTAATCTGCCATCTAAATCTCTTATTAAATTCCAAGAATTTGTTTCATTTATGGTATCATTGTTTAGGTTATCCGCTTCATTATTTCTATACAAAAACACAAAGTCTGATATCTTACTAAAATCCCAATATGGGCTTGGAAACTGATATATTTCATCTTCAAGTACTGGAAGTAAGCAATCATCAAAATACTTTTCTAGATTTAAGCAGGGATCTTGACCAAACTTGTTCCCTGCAGCCCATGGATCAGAGGTGTCTAGAATTCGGCCATTGATTCCAGAATAGAATGATAAATCTATCTGGTATTCCAATTCCTCAGATTTCGAATCAAAATCAATATTTCTAATAAATATACGAATACCTCGATCAATTTCTTCATAGCTTATGTTGTAACATGTTAATATAGTAGTCATTATTGTAAACAAATCCCCAAATTTCAATATTATATTATTTTGTTGTGCCATGTTAAAAACTGAAGCACCTAAAAAATTATGGTATGTTTTGCTTAATTTTAAGATTAATGTTAAGTGATAAGGGGCTTCAAGCTTCTGATTTGAATCATAGCTCAATTCATTCTTTGAATTCAAATAAATTTCTCCAACTGATTTCTCATAATCAGCTTTGGGGAGTATTATGGTGTTAAAACTATTATTCCAATTTGAAATAAGTCTTTGTAATGCAAATTTGAGCTGTCTATAAAAATATAGTTTTGTACTCTTTGAAGGTTTTCTTTTTCCAAAGAAAGAAAGAGAAATTCCAACTTTCGACTTAAGCTTTGGGACATTATTTGAACTTGAAGGAGAGAACTCAACAGAATAACTTTGATTCAATTCACCCTGGTTAATTAAGTCTTTTCTCTTTTTTTTTTGTATTTTCACTTCCCTATTCCTAATATCGATAAAAAGATAATCAGGCTTAATCAAAAATATGGATCCAGTTCCTAATGTATTGGTCGAAGTTATTGCATCTTCTGAATATAATAGCCATCCTTTTGGATATATTAAAGAAATGAATTCTATTTCTTTTGCAGAAGATAAGACCTCAGAGCTTTTATTGGGTTCTTTTCCGGAATCAAAGTTTCCAAATAAACTTTTTTCAATTGAAGATAACTCTTTGTTGTATCTATCAATATTTGAAATGTCCCACTTTCCCCCTCCAAACAAGATATCTATCAATGGAGCATTATAGAGCCCAGAAGGAATTTCAATAAATACTTCTTCATGTTTTTTTAGCCAAAATATATAATTAGGTACTTTAATTGTTCTTCCATCCCATAAAATTACCTCACCAGGCTTTTCGTAATAATCTGGGTCCAATTTCCTTTTTAATAAACTACTAAAATTATTCTTTTTCATCCTTCTAAATTTTGCTGGGGAAATTTCAAAAGGTACTTCATAAAGCCATTCTGAGGTGATAGAAATTTGTCCAAAAATGTCCTCCTGTTCATTTGAGTCTAAAATTGATATTTCTGGTTTCTTCTTTTCGTTTTCTATTCTTAGATTTGAATAATCAGATGATATAAATTTAGGTACCATCAAAGAGCTAACCATTCTTGAAATAGCAACGTTCTGTAGTAAGAAATCGCATGTTGCTTCTTTCCAAATATCAATAAACCTACTTTGCATTGTTGAAAAAATAAAATTAATAGATTCATGTAAACAGTTTTCCTCTATATGAAAATCACATATCTTACACTTAAATTTACTTTGTGAGCTCATTTTCATTCCACAGGTAATTGAAGATGGAAAATAAATCTTTAAAGCAAGTCCTAGTACTAATTCGTTGTTTACCAAACCATCTGGGTTATAAATCTCTGCAAGTACTCTGGTATGCTCTAAAAGGTTGTCCAAAAAGCCTCTTCTGAGTCTGCTTTTTAAGCTTGGACTTGCTATTTGCAAATTATCCATAGGAAACTGAGATCCATGCCATATTAAAATCAAATGTGGTTTTCTTTTGATCGGAAAATAATCAGCTTGAGATGAAAGCAGGTTAATTACAGCAATATCATTTCCAAATTTAGTTTCAGATTTTAATAAAGGAAACTGAATATCTCTTCTGAGAATTACTGATCCAGAAGATATCAATTTGTTTTTTTCAAAAACTTCCTCGGAAAATAGTTCATCATTATAATTCCAAATCTTCTCCTTAATTCCTTGTAGGCATTCTAGCAATAATTCACGGCCAAAACAAGCAAACAAATTCATTCTATATGATTCATCCCTACTTTTTCCCCAAATTTCATCTCCATGTATAAAAGAAAGTTCCATAGTCATATCAGTCATCCAAGAGGATAATACGCTTCTTAGTTTCGAAACAAATAATTCTTTTTCCAATTTAATCATCGACCAGAGTTCCATATCTGTCCTATTTACTCTAATGTATTTCTTATCAATAGATGTAAAAATAGTTACCTTTAGTTCTAAATCATCTTTTTCTGTCAAACTTTTCCAAACAAGGCAATGAAACCAACTGGGACTAAAACTTAAATTTTTTTTGAATCTTTTCCAGAATCTTATTGATTCAAGGTAAGAAATCCCCAAGTTTTGTTTATTTTTCATTAATGATATAGCTACTATAATATTCTCAGTTTTTCCCTTATATAAATCAAGTACTCCGCAAAATACCAAAAAACAATTCAAATCTTGGCAATCAAAATGAACTAGTTTCATTCTTAAAGCATTCTTCATACGGCTTTCAAGTTCCTCACCAATAAATCCTGCTAACTTATCCAACTTTTCTAGCCCCTTATCCAGCTCTACATTATTTCTGAATTTTCTATATAGGACTATTTTGAAACTGGAAAGACTGAGTTTAAATCTGAATATATTGCATTTTAAATACTTGCAAACTTCCCTTCTAACTTCATTACATTCATTGATATCAAATGTTATATCCGAGCAAGTATCTGGATCAGAATTACTTCCCTTTTCTGATAAAACCTCCTGATCATAACTTAAACCAAGCAATAAGCTTTGAAAACTATCTTGGTGGGTGTTTTCTTCTTTTATAAAATCGAATTCTGGATCTAAATCCAGACCAATTCCACTTACTGATATAGGATTTTCTATAGAACTATTCTCTAACCCATTTATATAAATTGATTCTGAATCTATTTTTGATGATGGTTGAGCCTTCTCCTCATTGAATTCATTTTCGTTTTGTATCTTTGCAATATCTTTGGAACAAATTGGAATACCCAATAAATAGTATTTTGAAATCATTTTAAATTTAATTGAATCCCAAATCTCTTTTACTATAGAAATATATAATTCTACGAATTGTCTAACTTTATTCAGTTTCTTTTTTTCAAAAATCCCCATTTCTAGATTTGCCTTTTTCTGTGTTATTCCAAAACAAATATTGTAATACGAACAAAGATATATTCCTAATATTGAGCTTGTTGGCCCATTAGAACTGGATCTGTGAAGTTTAATATGAGTAATTATCATATAATCGTAGATTTGATTACTATGTAACCTCCTTATTAAATTCCAACTTTTGGTTTTCTCTCTTTTATCAGAAAAAATTGGTTCCAAATCTTCACTTATTATAAAGCTATCCTGATCTTTAGACTTGACATCCAGTTCATCTTCATCAATAAACAATATTGTATACCATTCATTTTCATCCACCCTAACAGATCTGTCTGTGATTTTTGATATTTTATATAGGAACTTCTCAAACGAACCTTCTGATGCTCCTTCCAAATACTTTCTCCTTGCTTCAATATCAGAATTTTTACCATTTTTGGAATTATTCTGACAAGTAAACAAATTGTTTGTGTTAATTAGAGGTATTTCTATCAAACATAAAGGCTTAAATTGATTGATAAATTCTTTATCCAATTCATTTTCAATGGCTTCGTAATTGTCACTTTCTGCACTAGATTGTGAAACTATTTTAAATTTGTCATTATCATCTGAATCTGTCTCCATTTCATTATTATTAAATGTGAGAAATAAATTCGAAATTTCTCGAATTGATAGTGATATTTTATCGTCGTTAGCATAAAATGATTTGTTTTGAATAATTCTCTTGTATTTATTAAATTCTTTGGACTTTTTAAGACCACTGAAAAAGATATTATAGTAGTTAGAATTGATTGCTCCAAATTTATTTCTGTATGCATTTTGATGAAAGCTTTCAGCTTTAATTTCAGAGGAATCCTCATGGTTACTTTTTTCATTTATCTCTTCATTCATATTTCTAAAATATTCAATATTCTTTCTTAAATGACTTGAAGTATATAAATAATCTATTAATGAGATTGTTTGTATTATTTTGTTGTCTTGATAGTGGATTCTTTCAGCAAACTTATTAAATAAAAAGAATTCTCCATTATTCTCATTAATAATATCAGTTCTATCAATAGAACTTGCCATTAAAGCTCTGCATGTTAGCTTGCTACTATTTGCATTGTTGTCAAATTGGAACTTAAGGTCATAAATAAACAATACTTTCAACCTGAAGTTTTTAGTAATCTTAAGATCACTGGGTTTATACCAGGTTGAATTTAATTGATCTTTGTAATTTATCCTATTAAGCAAAATCCAACCATCCAAAAATCTGGAATTTGATATAGTCAATATGACCCTTTCATTCAAATTCATTGGTTCCTGCTCCTGATGAATATGCTTTTCTTTTTCACTCCAAAGTACGTAGCTCCATGACTTTTCCAAGCATATGGCTCCTTTTGTACTACTTTTTAAAAAATAACTTGTTCTCAATGATATTCTCAATAAACTTAAATCTGCATCTTCAGGTACAATTCCATATTGCATAATTTGCTCCTTAAACCACTTTGTATACTCTTGGCAATATATTGGACTGAGACCATAAAATAAGATGTTAAATTTCACTAATGAAGATTGGCTTTCTATTTCTTTACTTTTATTTTTCCCATGATCAGATGTTTTGATAATAGTTCTTTGGGCTTTCAACCAAATTGCAGTGATGTTTTTCGCTTTTCCAGACAAATTAGAATTCTGAGTCTGGATCAAAGAATCATTACTTGCCCAAGATCTTAAAATTCTCAAAATTTCAAGGTCCTCAAATTTCATTCCCATTTCTGTAGTCTTTATCTGTGGAAACAGATTATAATACATCAAAATTCCCTCAATTTCTCTTGATGAAAAATCAAATTCATCCTGTTGGTTTTCTAGTATAAAGGATTTAAACCCTAAATCCGTTAATTTGGCTTTTAGCAAGTCCCAAGAACCTTTAAACCCATCAAAAACTTCTTCTTTAAATAAAGTTTGGTCACTATCCAATATAAAATCAACTTCATGCCGAATAATGTACGGAAGAAACAAACTATTCAGTTCTTTTGGAAAGGTTGGAATGTATTCGCTGTTTTTTGAATAATTTTCAACTAAGCCTTCCATCCAAGTATCCAATAATCTGTTTTTAAAAATAAAGGAGTAAAGGAAATAAGTCAATATGTAGGGCTTGCTGGAGAAATTGAGCTTCTTAATCTCTTCTTTAGATTCCAATAATTTTTTAAGTAATGAAAATTGATCTGGGGTAGAAATGGCATTTCCTAAATTCCTGATATAAAATTTGATGGACCAAAATTCTGAACAGTTGTCTTGAAAATCTTTATAATTTTCAATCAAACATATAACTTCAACCAACTTATGAAATTTTGAAAATAAAATGAGTGGAATATCAATTTTTGATTCTCCAACAAAATTGAAACCATTCCTTAATTTATTTACTAAAAGTTCTATGAGAGATAACCTTTGATTTACTTTATAATTATAAATCTCCTTCAACCCATCTAATATGTCTTTAACTCCAGATTCAGTTTTGAAGGGGATATTGCAAATATCGGGCCTTAATAGCAAATCCTTTGCTATCTTTCTCGCATCCTGCTCATTTACTCCATACTCACATACCGTTAAAGTTGAATTAAAACTAGTAGCAACAAATTCCAAAGTATCTAAAGAAGGAATTAATCCAATTTCTGACTCTTCAAGGTCCATGCTAAACTTTTTAATCACCAAAAAATGAATCTGAATATCATTTGAAGAGCAGTAACGTAATAAATCATTATTTTGACAAAATAATGAGGAAGAATTTCCTTCTGAAAAAAGTCTGGAAGATATTATTCCTGTTGTTATTACAATTACTGAATGAGTCCAAGAAGTTGAAAATGAGTTCAGTAATTCAAAAATTTCAAAGCTGTACAAGCTTTTAAAAAAGTTTATCTCACCTTGTGTGAACTCCAAGTGGGTTTTTAAAATCTCCTGAATAACACATTGCAAATGTTCTCTGAAAATTTGTTTTTCACTAATCCAAGAAATGATTGGTATTTCATAAAATACCAGCTTAAAGCAAGGCTCTTCTTGATTCGTTCCAAACAAAAAAACAGAAAACTTTACTTCTACCCCATCTTCCATATACTTTAAATATTCCAACAACTTCGAAACTTCGTTTAATATGTTTTCCAAACTTGATAAAAACTCATCTGTCCTTGCTCCCAATTGCTCTATATCATCATATAATTCTGAAAACCATAATAATGACCCCAAGTCCAAAACAAATACCAAATGCATGCCTTTGCACACATTTCTTATTATTGTGGACACGCCGGTATTTAATGAAATAATTTTACTTGCAGTGTTGCATGCAAAAAAATCATTTGGATTGCCCTTTTCGTAAATTAAATAAAGAATTTTTGAGGAAGAAAGTATAATCGAATTTTTCGCATTTCGGGTTAAACAAAAATTAGAATTGCTTTGTTGCTCCAGGTTTAGTCTATTTTTGAAAATTTCAAGGAAGAAATCCTTAAAATCATCGCTAAAACCCTCTTCCTTCAAATCTAGAATAAATATTGATGGTTTGAGGACCGTCTTTAATAGTTTGAGGTATATTATATTGGCTTTTGGTGAAAAAATACAAATTTCTGTATGAAATAAACGGTCCATTATAAATTAGTATTCTTGGCCATTTATCAGGAAATATTAAATAAGAAATAGTTTTAAATAGACTTTTACCTGAACATTAATCAAACTGTAAAATATTGAACATTATTATTTTACAAAATTTACGTCAAGCAACATTTTTTTTTTTAAATATTTATTTCTCAATTCCTAATTGTCACAGACAGATCAAGAAATTATTGGCGGGGAAGAAATCATAAGAAATATTGCATAAAATAGGCAAAACAAGCAGAAAGGAAAAAGATCAATAAAAAACTGAAAAAAAGTACAAACTATATTAAAAAACTCCTGGGATATTATTAATTATTTTATTTCTAGTTTTTACCTCTTCATGAATTTAGAAAAAAAAAGCCAATTTGAATATTAACCATTATTAGATACTGTTGTAAACATTAAAGCAACCCTCAACCCCTAATAATTAGAGGTAAACACTTACCAAAATTAACGAAAATTAAGTTTTTATTAGTGCATTGAGCATTTCTGAATTCACAGAGATTTTTGTATGTTACTCCGTTGTTTCCACAGTGAAGATCGACCTGATCATCACATTTAACTATGCAACCTTCACCTCTGACCCTATCAAATGCAGGAGGGAATTCTCTAAATAGTTCTTCAACAGTGGAGTTTGCTTTAATTTTTGGGGTTGCCTCACTTGCGATTCTCAATGGGTTTAATGATGTAGAATTAGCCGTGCTATTGGATTTCTGCTCACTTAATGTAAAATTATTGATAATAGAGCCTAATTCAAATATTTCATCTAGCGCCTCTAAAACTCCTGTATCGTCCATATTTGTGAGTGTAGAATTGATTGATTCGTCTTTCAAAAAGTTCAAATCAAAATTTACAAAGATTTCGCCAATTTCGAGGTCTTTTAGATCATCATTAGTAATATTCAATGGGGAAAATAATAAATCAAAGAAGTCCAAAACCAAATCTACTCGGTTTTCAATTTCCTTTGATTGATTACTTAAAAGAGCCCTAGTACTTGTCTCTAATGGATTGGTTGTGTTCATGGTTGGATTGAATATTGAATGTGGAAACAGAGTTAAACTGTTTCCAAACTTATTGTCAAAGGTATCCTTAAGGGTTAATTCAGTTAAATTTAGAATATAGTTGGAAGCCATTTTAAAATTGTCCGTGGAATTTTTGGGAAAGATACAATGGAAATTGGGAATTGCTGGAGTTTCTTTATTAGATGAAATGTTTAACTCACAATTGTCAGCCTCATCCAAGTAGTTATTGGTTCCATTAGAAGAATTTAATTCTTCAAAAGTAGATTCCTCTTCTAAAGGAAGCAATAATCTGTTCATAGTTTTTTTCTTGTCCCCATTAATGTTTCCAATATTAGTAGAATTATTCAGGTCATTTTTTAAAGTAGAATTATAAATATCTTTTAAATTGTTAATACTCATCTTACCCAAAGTTTGAAGAGCAAAATCCACTAACATAAGAGAATTCAAGTAATTATCTGTATTGTTAAAGTTTACAAACCTGAATGTAACGTTCAAGCTATTGTGCATTCTCTGATCAATTACACTGAAGTTATCTGCTTTATGTGTGTAAGAATTCTGAATTTCCTCCAAACCATTATAACCAGAATCTGGAGATGTAAGGTTTTTATCGTTATTGTTATCAATTTGTACATTATTTAGTTGATTTAAGTAATTCAGCATCTTAGACTTTTGGTTTTCCAATATTTTAATAATCGTTTTTAAAACTAAAAGTGAAAGTCTTGAAAGGTTGTATTTACCATCTGACAAAACAAATGAAGAAATATCGAAATTCTCCACAATAACATTAATCATATTAACGTTATATTTATTAATACCTTTATAAACTGAGTCGTGGCTACCCATGTAAAATGATTTTTCTCTATCAATCTCATCACTATATACACCACCAGCCAACCTTAAGTCTTGTATATTTTCATTATCTGAGCTAGATTCATATTCTAAAGTGCTATTTTTATCACTATTATCAACTTTTTTATCCACTAATTCAACTAAGTTTTCTTGTGTTTCGTTTTTCACTGATACGATCATGTCAGAATTCACCTCTGAATCTCTCTTTAACATACCACTTCCTCTTAATAACCTGCTATTTAAATGTGAAGCACCATTTGTGATATTCAAATTACTAGAACTATTAATAACCTTATAATTTGAACTAATACAGTCAGAAAGATCTAGAATTGTTAAGTCGCTGAATTTAGCCTTTGAAGCCAGAAAATCACACTCAGATTTGTAAATGACCATATCTGAGCCACACAAATTCATAAGGTTTGAATTACACCTAATTATTTGTTCTCCTCTAACTGCCAGCCCTGAGATGGGCAGAAAAATTGAAAGAAGAAATTTCATTATTACTAAACTAAAATTCCCTTTAAATTATTTTTATCCTATGCTTTCTCTTTCTTACTAAATTTAAACTTTTGATTCTTTTTCCAACTATTTGTTTACAAAGCAGATTCACTTATTCCACATTTATGGCGTTCGAATACAGCTTATTGAGTAAATAATTTCATTAAATTTACCACACTTACGTTTTACCCTTCTTACCTTTATGTCATGCAACTTTCTTTTCTTCCCCCCTAATTTCAAATAATATTGTTGTGCGAGACAGGACGTTCAACGACGTTTGCCAGCCATGCCGCCTTGTGAGTTTAAATTCATAATGCGTTTTGGGAGAATGTGGGGTGGAAATGTCAACAATTTCCATGCAAGCTAAAAGTAAGCGTAGGGCTATACAGGGGTTTTGATTTAATTCTTATTATATAAAAACTAGAATTCAACTTTTTATAAGATTATTTTGGGTATTTAGAATTAAATTAAGTGTGAGGCAAAATTATGTGACGCGGAAATTAATAAACTAAACAATTTTTAGTCATTTATTGATAAACCGCTCACTGGCCTACATGCAACAGGTTTTGAAGGAATGGGAAAAGTTTTTTTAAAAATAATTTTTACATCTGGCATTAAGTTGGGTTCTTGTTCCCGCCAAAACTATTGCATTTAATGCACATTTTACGTTAATTTTTCTTGTCAAATAAAAGTTCTGTATTATATAATCATAAAAATTCCCTATAAAATTTTTGTTTTAGCAATTGAATACTTTTCTATGCATTAAATGTAGAAGATTGGATTTTTAAAAATTAGAAGTGATAATAACTTGAAATAAAAATGAAGAAAAAGTTATATATCAAAGACTAGTATATTAAGTGTTAAATCAATTATAGAAAATCATTTCTTAAGTTAAATCTAGACTCAATTTAAATTATGCGCATTCTGTCTCATTTCACTGACCAAAAACTTTATCTTTTACCGTTTCCTTAAGTAGATTAGAGACCTGCCAAATAGCCTGAGTGTCTATTTTTTTGTTAATTCCCATAACACCAGTTCCAGAATTGTTAGCAAAAGAACCCGTGTTATTATCATTTAGGTGAATATTAGAAGAAGTTTCTACATTCTGATTCCCATTACCCATAGAAAACCATCCACCTATCTTTTCCTCTGTAAAGTTGGGATTGCTCGTATTGTTAATAGAATCCTGACTATTAACTACACTGGAAACTTTGGGGGCAAGACGGATTGAATCTGATTTGTTGTAATTCTTAAGAATATCAGAATAATGGGTTAACAGGAATTGTCTATAGTCATTATTAGCAGAAACACTATTTGAGTCTATATTGGCTTTAAGAGTTTTGTCATTTGCAGTGGTAATTTTGTTTGAAATTGATCCCCTAGAGGAGGGATTTACTAAAGGTAGAGTAGGGAACCTTTGTACACTACTTGCAAACAAATTTTGCACCTTGGGTAGTTGGTGGCAAGCCTCCAAGTTATAGTTCTCCCGAGCTTCTTTTAGAAGGCTAATAATTCCGTCCTCAATAGAAACCATATCTTCGGGAGTCAAAATGGTTTTTACTATATCCATAGTTGGTGATAATTCATCTTTTGAATTTATACTAACTCCATTATCATGTTCAATAGAATAGTTACAGACGGAAAATCTTTCACACCATATCAGATCACTGTAAAGACAAGAAACAGATTTAACTAATAAATCTTTGTCATCATCTTTTAATTCTTTGTTAAAGTTCTCATCATTTTTCAAATTTCCAAGTTTAAGGTACAAGTCTCCAAATGTTTTTATAATATTTATTTGAAATGGTAAAATATAAGATTTAATGTAAGATCTGCAAACCAAGTTAAAAATAGATCTTTGCGACTTAAAAGCTAATTGTGTTGAAATCATGTTCAGATCAAAGCAAAATTCCAGTAATAGAGTATGAGGAGTCACTGAGTTATCTCCAATAAAACCAAATTGATGGTACAAAGATGTGAGTGAGAGTACTTCTTTACTATTTAAACAGTTACTTTCCAACTTATCGTTGGTTCTCTGTAAAAGTGACTGATATGTACATATTTTTTGGCAAAGTTCCTCCCTGTGAATCATAAGGGAATATATAATGGTTTCCAATGTCCTGATGCTTTGAATGTGTCTGAAAAGGCACTCTGGGCTAACATAAGACTTCGTAAACTCTCTTAATGAGCATAAAATGAGAGTTTGAGTGTTTTTAGATTCTTCATTAACCTGGGAAGAATCCTCTAAAGATGCAATAATTTCGCTACAAATCCTTACCAAGATTTCCCAGTTAATATTCCGAGGGCCAATATTGTTATCTTGAGTCAAAATTTGATAAGAAAAGCCAAACTCTTCTTGGCCAGTTGAAAGGTATTCTATTAAAGACGATTCCAAAAACTCCAACTGCTTTCCCTGAATTAAAATATTGGAGAATCTGTGAATCTTTGCCATGGAATCATCCTCATTTTTGACTAAAATTGTAGGTGCCTGCTTGAAATCCCTCCCTTTAATAGACCAAAAAAGGATTCTGTTAAACTCAATAAACTTGGTTAAAATGGAACTAAAGCACTTTTCGGAAATACTTCTGAGAATAGAATTCTTTTCTGAAGGTTCGACTTTGTCAAGAAGCTCTCCAGTCTCTTTTATCTCGTTAATTAGTATCTCAAAAGACTCATTTTTGGATATCAGCCACCTAATAGTATTATTATCCTCAAAAATATTGCTCATCTTTCTGTTGTAATATGACTCAATATCTTCCTCAGGTCTCAATATTAACTCCAATAACTGATTTTTATTCCCAATTATTAGAAATCTTATCAGTTCCTCTTCAATAGTGGAAATCAAAATTGGGAAAAATGAATTCTTCAGTATCTCTATACCGACCCCATGCTTTATTGTACTAAACAGATTCAAATATATTTTAGAAAGAAACTTAAACCTAAAATTGTGATTTATTTCTTCAGACTTTTTACTGTAATAAACATCTCCATTTTCTATATTGTTGGTTTCAACTACTTTTTCTCCTCCCATAGATCCAAATTCCTCCAATAGAACTGACATAAGTCTTGATATGTGGCTACTATTAGTTAATGTCAATAAACAGGCCGAAATATGATCTAAAAATTGAAGCTCAAACCACCCCCTTTGTTTGAATTCAGAACACACTATAGAAATAGACTCTTTGAGCTCATAAAGGTCAACTAAAACGGTCATAGCCATCATGAAAGTTTGGCCAAGCTTATCATTAAATTCCTCCTTCTTCCCAAGATTACTATTACACGAAATCCTTGCGTTCTTTAAAATTTGAATGGTTTTATCAACTCTCAAAATTAAAGCAGTTTCCAGGATAGTTTTGAAATCTGATTCAATATGTTCTAAGTGATCAGTATGTTTACCTTCAATCTCTAATAGATACCTGATCATGATTAATTGGGCCAATTCAACTGAATTAAGCTTCTCACAACTTTGAATGAAAGTATAACAATTACTGGAAATGCTTTGTTTAATAAAGATAGAATCCTTAAATATTGTATTTTCTAAATTTGAGGAATCTTCATTTATTAGCTTTTTATACTCTAAATACAGCTCATAACTTTGTATAAAACTCTTCTTTGAAAAAGATTCCAAAATACCGAAGTAAAGTTTCTCATGTTGTTCCTGATGACTTAAAATGGAGTTTAGATCCTCCTTTCGAATCACATCTGGTAGTTCTTCTTGAACAAATTTAGAAACTTTATCTCCAAGACTATCACTAAATCTTTCAATATCCTTAAGTAGCTCATAGGTACTGGAATTTAGTTTTGTACTTGCATTATATATATTTAAGACATTTTGGCCAAAATCAATCATCAAGTCAGGATTAGATCCAATAACTTTCTTAACTTCATTTGTCCTGACAAATATCTCTTTTTTGATCCTGACCAGAATATCACTAATTTCATCTAAATCATATTTTTTGAAGAGATCTGTTACTGATAATGCCTGGCCATCAACAAGTATTGTCATTATTTAATTAACCAAAAGCAAAGAGAATATTGTAAGATTTGCATCAAAAAAGAAAACACCCGGAAAGAAGATCTTTAGATAACTTACTGTAATTACCAAGTTATTTTTCTTTCTCACTCGTCACTTTTCTTTATTAAAATTTAAAGTAATAAGTTTATTAATGCAATTCACAATAATACTAATCCTGAAAGTCTTTTTAAGTAATGCAGTATGTGGATCTCTAGTTATCTTAAAAACTTCCTTATTCAAAATAACTGTTGTGCAATATTCACAGGTCTTTTGATTTCCATGAATAAGTCATTCAAAAAAAAAATGTATTTTTTTTTATTATTTTGATAGTCCGATACCGCGCCCCACTCTTTACCGGTAAATGAGGCGGGATGCTGCAAACAATTATATTAAGAGCAATCAAGCCAAAGAAAAAAATAAAAATATTTTTATTAATTCGTTTTAGCTTTACTGGAGTAATAAAAATTAAATTTCAATAGAAAATGCAGAGTTCAAAAAAACACAATTTAATTCTTATAGGAGCTCCGGGAAGTGGAAAAGGTACCCAATGCGAATTCATTAAGAATGAGTACGGACTGGCCCACTTATCTACTGGTGACATGCTTAGAGAAGCAATAAAAAATGGTACGAAGATTGGCCTAGAGGCTAAAAGTATCATGGATTCGGGGAAATTTGTTGGAGATGATATTGTACTTGGATTAGTTAAGGAGAAGTTTGATTCGGGAGTGTGTGTAAATGGGTTTGTCTTGGATGGATTTCCAAGAACAATTCTCCAAGCTGAGGGCTTAGCAAAAATATTGAGTGAAATTGGAGACTCCCTAACTCATGTAATTTATTTTGATATCGATGATTCAGAAATTATTGAAAGAATCTCAGGAAGATGTACTCACCCACCATCCGGTAGAATTTACCATGTAAAGTTTAATCCACCCAAACAACCAGGTATAGATGATGCTACAGGTGAGCCTCTTGTGTGGAGGGAGGATGACAATGCAGAAGCTGTAAAGGTCCGTCTTGATATATTCCACAAACAGACCGCACCATTGGTGAAGTTTTATGAGGAATTGGGAATCTTAAGAAAGGTGGATGCAAAACTGCCTCCGAAGGAAGTTACGGAGCAGATCAAAAAGATCCTGGGAAATTAGGTTCAGAAAGCAGCATTAAAACTTCAATTTTAGTGTTGAAAGCATTAATAAATTAGTATAAACTAAGTTAAATCATTTCTTGTTAATTTCCTAGCTTTACTTTGTTTTAAGTTAAATTTGTCCACAATCTGCGATAACTACGGAAACACTAGTCTTTCCGTTACTAGATCCAAATCTTTCCATACTAGCTATGACGTCAGCACCTGTTGAGATCTAAAAGAGACATTAATAATGTTAGTAAAAGAATATGCATTTATATAGAGATTTGATTGTTCCAGTATTGTAGGACTTTAGCTTAACTTTGAATAAGCTAAAACCAGACAAAAATACTGGTCCTTAGTATCACCCATCTTAGACCCAAATCTTTAATTAATATTAGCTAAAAAAATAAAGATCTGGAACACGTCTGGGTTTAAAATAAACACGATTTATTATTTAACTTACTCTACCAAAAACGACATGTTTTCCATCCAGCCAAGGGCATGGAATAGTGGTAATAAAGAACTGGGAAGAGTTTGTATTTGGGCCAAAATTAGCCATAGACAATAATCCTGCAGAATTATGTTTTAATGCGAAATTCTCATCATCAAAGGTGGCTCCGTAAATTGACTCTCCCCCCGTACCATTGTACGAAGATATATCGCCTCCTTGACAGATAAATTCTGGAATAATTCTGTGAAATCTGCATCCTTTGTAATGTAGATCTACCCCATTTGGGCTTTTACCCTTCTCACCTGTACAAAGTGCTCTAAAGTTTTCAGATGTCAGTGGAGCAATCTCCGTAAATAACTCAAACACTACCCTTCCTGTTGGAGTTCCTCCAATCGAAATATCGAAAAATACGTGAACATTCTTTTTTGTAGGTAATCTCAATATATTATTTGGGCTAGCATCTGAACGAGGAGTTGCTTCACCTTGTACTTTTGACCCAGCCTCCATTAGCTCAGTCAATATTTAATTGAGAAAAATTTACCCGAGCATTTGAATAACTACTAAATATCTTATTATCTCAATTTTTTTTTTTTTAGTAATTTAATTTACCACAAATTACCCTGACCATAGAAACCATTTGGCGCCACAACTTTGCCCGGTTTATCATTTAGTATTGGAATATTTAGGTTAAAATGATGGTGAAATTATTATAAATAGAAGATCTTGTTTCGAATTGAAATATAATGTTCGGAAAAATTATATTTCCTTTGTATCATTTCAAATGCATTTGTGATTAAAGTAGTGAGATTTTTGGTAGTTTTATGGAGGTAATGCTCCAAAAAAACAACGAAACATGAGTTTCTCTAAACTACTATCTAAGTTATCCTTCTCTTCCCTAACTTAACGTTTTCTTCTATACATTCCACTCCTCTAGTACTCTCCTCCATATTTTGATATCCCTTTCTTTGTGGTCAAAGGTTAAGTTTTTATTTTTTGGAAAAACTAAAATATTGAGACATTTGCATGTAATTTAGAGTAGCATAAATCAAGAGCAGAAGTAGAAAGAACATAAGATTGAGTTCGAAAGAGGTAAGGAATAACTATTATTATTGAATCACGTGGAAGAATTTGGCAGATAAAACGTATTAAAATTTCTCAGTAAGAAACACTTGAAATTATTTGATTACTTTTAACTTTAATTTGTATTATTATTTCTGAATATATATAGAAATACTCATAACAGAAAATCCCCGCCAAATACATATGGCGCCATTATGGCCGCTAAATTGATGCGGAAAAGGCTATTATTTTAAACAAGAGGGAATTAATAGTAAATAAAAAGAAAAAAAAGGCGTGAAAAAGGAGTTCTGTATTGAGTATTAAAATTCAAAATGGAGCTTTTGACATTTAACTTGAAGGATGGGTACTTAGAGGCTATGGTTCGAGGATATAGATCAGGCTTTGTAACTATGGATGAATACCACCTGATTGGCCAAGCTGAAACTTTGGAAGACATGAGAACAGCATTGGAGGAGACAGATTATGGTACATTTATGCAAGATGAGGCACTTCCTTTGTCAGTAAATGTGATAACTCAAAAATGTCGTGAGAAGTTCGCTCATGAATTTAGGATGTTACAATCCCAAGCTTATGAACCATTAGGAAAGTTTCTAAACTACATTACTTATGAGAAAATGATTGATAATGTGGTGAACTTGATTCAAGGAGCTATGAATAAGAAACCAGCAGAGGAACTTCTTGCTCGTTTAGACCCATTAGGATATTTTCCAGAAATCAGAGCTTTTGTTGCTTTGGATTTGTCATCATCTTTTGATGAGCTTTACAAATCAATTCTCATTGAGACTCCAATTGGTCCATACTTTGACGAGTTTTTGACATCTTTTAGTGGTGAAAATGAGGATGTTACCTCAATCGTCAAGGAAATGGATTTGGAAATTCTTAGAAGTTCTCTTAAGAAATCATGGCTTGAGGACTTTTATAGATTTTGCCAGACATTAAATCCTACATCTGCTGAGGTTATGAGCCATGTCTTAAAATGTGAGGCAGACTTTAGACTTCTTGCTATTACTTTAAACTCACTCAATTTTAATTTTTCAAGTGCTTCTACATTATATCCAAGCTTTGGTTACTTATATCCGGAAGGTACAGAACAGATTAGGAAGGCCTGGAATGACACTCGTGTAAGAGCCGCCTTAGAGCCATATTCAAAGTACAGTGCTCTTTATGATCAATGCAAAGCATTCTACGTTAATGAGAATACTAATGACCTTGGACTTTCTGATGGAAAGGACGAATCTAATAGGAAATCTTCTAGTCACAAAAATCTTGCTGACAGACAATTTAAGAGCTTGGAGGATTTATTATATGCTGAAACTGTTTCTATGTGTGAACTTGTATTTGATCAGCAATTGAATTATGGCGTATTCTATGCTTGGGCCAAGCTTAAGGAACAAGAAATTAGGAACCTTACTTGGATTGCCGAGATGATCCTCATGAACAGAAAAGACCAAGTTGATGCTATTGTTCCAATATTCGCTCCTCGTGCCAGATAATTCTCTGGCTCAACTAATACTGTTTATTCCACCCTTTTTAACATATAGAAATAGCTTATTAATTTTTTTTTTTACTAAGATCATTTGTTTTTTTTTATGGCAATTCTCCACATTCTCTTCACTATTTAAACTCTTAAGGCCATAAACCTCTGAATTTCAGACTTCTTCATTTATTGGTTTGCCTTAAACATGTTTCTGTATCCTACCTTTGACTTCATACCGGTATTATAGAAGAATTAGAGTGTACTCTTTTTCTTGAAATACCCCTCTCTTTAACGCATAATTTGTTGTATTCACTTACAACACTAAACCTCTTTTATTCTATATATTCTTGTTAAATCTCAAATCCCCGCACTCCCATCCTGAGACTCTTCATCTTCTAAGTTCTCCAAAAACATTTATTTACTCTGCATGTAACTGGTCTGCCAAAAAGCGCCACTTCCGTGTGGCGCCCAATTGGCATAAATCCAATTAAGCATTAACTGTGAGAATTGTAAAAGGGTTTAGCTTTGAAAATACTACAGATAAGGAAAAATGTTGATGGTGAATAATATTCCACCAGTAACGAAGGTCTACTTCGCTATTTCAACTCTATTGATGATTTTGTGTACATTAGATATCATTTCACCATTTAACTTGTATTTGAATTGGTTGCTTGTGATCAACGAATACCAAATATGGAGATTGGCAACTTGTTTCTTCTTCTTTGGGACATTTAGCTTACACTTCTTCTGGAATGCATATGTTCTTCTTTATTACTGCGCATCCTTGGAAGACGTAGTTTTCCACAGTAGGCCAGCAGACTTTCTTTGGATGTTAATCACATGCTCATGGATGCTCCTTCTCCTCTCATATTTCTTTGGAGCAGGGTATCTTTTTAGTGGTGCTGTTATTAATGTAATGACTTACATTTGGGGAAGAAGAAACCCATCTGCCAGAATGTCAGTTTTTATATTCACTGTAAGAGCTCCTTACTTGCCTTGGGTATTAATGGGTATGGGTTTGGTTATTGGATGGAGACCTTGGGATAATTTAATGGGGATTATTGTGGGACACACCTACTACTTTTTTGAGGATATTTACCCTCTAATGCCAGTTTCAAATGGTTTTCGACTTTTTAAAACACCTAGAATAATAACTAAATTAATGAAACAGGAACAAAACTAAAAAGTACATAATTTAACAGCTCCCAAACATAAATATATTATATATAAACTGTATATTCAAATCTAAATGTTGAGAAAACAATTTTCTTCAACCTTTTAGGATAGCATCTTAACTAGCTATTATTTAACAAACTTTGTATATTTCTAAGTTATATATTTTGTTACTTATCTCTTATCCTATTCTTAATACATTATTTATTATTTGTGTTAAACCGGATAATTCACTGGTCATACTAATTCCTCTCTTAAATCCAATTACGTTTACCTTTATTAACTTTAAGTGCATTCAAAAATATTTGGAGTTTTGGCGCCCAGTCTAAAAATAATTCCATGTATAGCAAAACTTTAATTTATTCAATTTAGGATGATGATTCCTATCTTCCATGGAAATTTATGTAAGCTTAGTCATTTATTTACAAAAGGATTATTTTTTAAAAACTACTCCAAGCACTTTTTTTGTATTCCCAAATATTTCAAAAATTATAAATTTAAATTAAGTAGGAAATCTGAAATTATTAATGGTGACAAAATAGCAGATCATGCCAAAATGCAAGAAAGACTCTGGAAAACATTAGTTCCAGAAAAATACATAACTTTTAATTCCTCCACTTTCTTTCTTCTTGCTGCTCTGACACTGACATTACACCAATATAATGTACAAAAAGATAAATCTAAGTGCAATGAGGAACAATAGTTTAAGTTAAACGAGTCCAAACTAATGAATCTTCTAATTAGTTAGAATCTTAACAAGAAATCAAGTGAAAATAAAAAAGTTTATGCCTAAATATGTAAAGTTAGAAAATTAATTAAATGTTAAGCTATACTAAAATATAGACAGTAAAATTCAAATAATCAAGCTACCAGACCATCACCTACTGCTTTGAGTTGGTTTTCTTTGTTGAACTACCATGTTTGCTTTTCTTAACAACCTTAAGTTGTTTGTTACCTTTAACAAAAGTTTTAGGCAAACAACCATTCTCTTCCTGAGTATCAGGATCAATCTGGTATGTCAAAGATAAAGGATCTTTTGGGTTTCTATCCTCAATTACCATACAAGTAATTCTGTTATCTGAGTCAAACACATCCATAATTTCAAATTCACAATAATTTTTGCCAGTTTCTTCGCTCAAGTTTAAGGTAAAATTAAAAAGAACAAAAATACCTGATGAATCACATGTTACCAGTTTTCCATAAGTCTTGTAATGATTAGGGTCTCGATACTTAAGATGGTCATACCCAATAGTACAAATCCCCTTAATTCGATTTCCAAGATGTGGATTCTTAATCTCATTAGAAATCTCATTTGAAAAAGTAAAGATAATTTCCAATTCGGTTAATCTTTCTCTTGTAATTTGGATCATTCTGAATTGTCCATTAGAAGAACCAACTAGAAAGATTTGGTTAGTAATCCAACAAAAAGAAGTAATCTGAACAGGTCCAAGTCCTAAATTAGCAGTCGAAGAACTTAAATACCAGTCATCATCGTCTGTTATACTGGAAATCACTAGCTCTCTTTGAGAAAGCACAGCATAATAACTCCCATCCACATTAAATTTTATCAGGGTAAAAAGTCCAAATCTTCTGTTCAAATTTGCACCTTTCTTTCCCAACCCTGGCACGGTAAATTTAGTTGCCAAAGTCCCCTGTAAAAGGTCCAACATGCATATATTTCCTTCAATATCTAAAGTCAAAGCTAATTTCATTGAAGGATGAAAGTCTGCTGAAATTGGAGTAAATTCATGAATGTCATCAAAGCTTTTAACTGGGTCCCAATTTGCACATCTCCATATGCAAACGACTTTGTCCTCTCCACATGAAATTAAGTATTTAGAGTTCCAAGACAAACACACGTAAGTCACACTTCCCTGATGTTTAGTTAACATACCACTGTCACACCTGGTTTTCAAATTGTAAATCCTCATTGTTTCATCTGTACTTGCAGTAACAAGTAGATTTCCTCTAGAGTCCATATCTTTAATACTAGCCTGTAGTAATGAAATAAACAGGTAGTATTTATGTAACAAAGAAGGGAAAAATTTTATTAAAGAAAATAAGCAAATAAAATTGAAAAAGGCTGTGAAAATTTAACTTACAAGGTGTGCCTTAAAGGCAAAAATCATGTTGAAAATACCCTTAATGCCTTTATTCTTCTCCTCATCTGCATCCTCCTCAGCACTACTTACCTGCTTATTCTTCTTACCCAAGTGAGATTTCAAGCTTAAACCAATTATTCCACCATCATAAGTCCCTTGAATATTAATTTTTCACCATCTAGTTAGCTTAAATCTAAATAAAGGTCAAAGTCAACCTACCTCCAACCACAAGAACTTCTTCTTGTATATTTACCAGAGGCACAGAAACCTCCTCCAAACTCTCAGTCATATGAATTTGTCTTCAGTCAAAATTCAAGGTTTTTTTTGCATGGGAGTAATTCCCTCAATTTTTTCTTACAAGCCCAGAAAGATTTTATCCTAGCTTTTTAGATTTTTTTTTTAATCCCAAATATTTCCCGCCAAAATTGTATGACCAATTTAATAATTAAATAATTAAAAACTGGTAACCGGTATATATATAAAGTCAGAGCAGGAAAATTGATAAAATTTTTGGGAATTTTAAGAAAAGAAAAATTGGAAAGAAATTAGTGTTTTATGTAAAAAATCTCCTAATTTTGAAAATATTAGCTTTCTTTTATTTCAAAGAAGTGAAATTTTGTCAAATTAATTAGATTTTGGAGGAAAACTGTAAGAAAGCTTGAGGTTTTGAATCTTGAAAGTAAGGAGGTTGAAATATATATAGTATTTTGCAGATAATATGAAAAAGTTACTATAAATATATGTTAAATTGGTTAAAAGAACAATTAAAAGTTCAATTTGAGGCAGTTTGAGAAAGTTTTCGAAATGAAAACCAGGGACCAAAGGCCTAGTAGAAACAGTAAATCTGTAGTACAAGCTTTAAGCTTGGAGAAGGAAGCAAGTAGCTCGGACGTCATGCATAAGGAGAATGACTTAGAAGAGCGGAGAGTGACTAGGTCTATGAGAAAGAGTGGAGAAAAGGTAGTTTTTTTTGAGAATTCTAACGCTAATCAAGAAATACCCAACAATTATGTCACAACTGACTTTAGAGTCAGTCAGCCACATATTCAGGTGGATGTGGATTCTTCCAATATTCAGGAACCAATACTAACTTCTATTGGTGAAGTTAAGAATGTAGTTAGTAAAAGTAACCAAGAAGTTTCTCAGACCACACTGAAACAAAAGAATAAAAAAGTTTTGCGTAAATCTAAAAGAGGTCGCTCCAAGAATAAGTCAAAGTACAAGATGGAAGCATCTTCTTTTGGTAAGAGTACTGATAAGATGGCCTCTAAAGCACGAAATTCTGAGGTTAAGTTGGGAAAGGATATATATCACATGAATGAATTGGACTTAGACATAACTTCGGTAACATTAATTAATGAGAACTCTACAAGTACCCCAAGCTCTTCAGGAGGAACTTCTAGAATGGCCAAAATAAGTTGGAGTAGGTTTGATTCCTTTTTTAGGAAGATCCCAATGGGAGCTAAGAAGGATATCATCCTAAAAACAATTCCAACAAACCCAGGATTAAGAAAGCCAATAATCCAGGAATTAACCATCCTTGAGCAGACTCTCTTTACCGATCCTCCATGGGGAAAAATAGGGAGAGCTAGTCCCTATATAAACAAATCAAATCTTTCTCTTCCTCCAATATACATGAAAAGCTGTAGTTTGGATGCTATTGTTGATCTTGTTTCTAAATCTATTTTAAAAATTAGAGGGGGTAATCCCTCCAAGATCCCTCAGGAAATTCAAAAACCATATTTTTTGCTTTTCAAGCTCCCTAGATCACTTTCTTTAGTGGCATTGGAACCAAAATCACCATTGGAGTTTGGGATATCTGAAGGAGGCCATATTGAAACTTCTGTTACCCATGAACAACAAATACCTATAAACGACTTCTCAGAAATGGAATCTACAAATAGTAATATTTTGATGAAACTTTCTAATGAACCATCTAGTTTCTATCATTTTTCTCTCTCAGATCATCGGAGTCCAAAACCTGAAATCCCTGACATCTTGGATACTTTCAATATCAAATGGGACATCCTACAAACACTTGATTTGTCCTACTATCAGTTTAAATATATAGAAAGATATCTCCGTGATGTCTTCTTTAACTACGATCAAAGCCATAAGAAGGTCTTTTTTACTCCTGCCAGAATCAACAACAAACAAGATATATTCACAATCAACATCTTTGAGAGGATATCCAATAACATAGACGAACTTAATTCCCTGGTCAACCTTAACATTTCTCAGCAAACAAAAACATACCAAAACCTTTATGAAGAAGAGGGTAGCTTGTTTCAGAACATATCTTCCAATAATGTTGATCAAATAGATCTTAGATCTCTTATTGATGAGTTCAACAGAGTACATAGTCCTTCTAGTACAATTTCCACTGATACTAGTAATACAAGTATCAATAATATAAGTACTACTAATACTAGTCCTGCTGAAACTCCAGTATTAGGAACAATAACTGGTTCAAGCCCATCATTACAGACTCAACTTACAACAGAAGCTCCCTTATACAGAGATGATATATGGGGAACCTATAGAAGTTATGACCCAATTTATTGGTGGGTTGACTTTGTACTATCATCTAACAATACTTGTATCTCAACAGTTCCCCAAAGTAATACTTTACAGGATGTATGTACAGATGAACAAAAGGTCTTCCTTCATAAGAATGGTTTGAGTTATATAGATCCTCCTGGCTGCGTAGAATTGGGAGGAGTATACTGGTTGGATCCGAATAAACCCATTAGACTTACTAGAGAGGTTAATGACAAGCATAAATTTAACATAAATACTCAAAGCCCTAAAGAAGAAAAGAGTATACAAGATTCTGAGAAAGTAATTAGTAGTGATTTTACTAATCATGAGGAAGATCTTAAACAGGAACCTGATACTCTTTTTATTCATCCATATATGATGAATGATTTTGTTGAATATAAGGACTTTAATTTTGTTGAAGCAAATCTGGAAAGGTTTCTCCCTATATATAATGAAATTGTGGATTCTATTGCTAAACTCAGATTTAAGATCCAAAACAGAATAATATACGAAAATGAGAATAATGTTAGGATAACTGACATTCCTTTCATCTGGATGAATGTAGTACAAAGGTACCAAATTGTTAATTCTTGGAATAAATTAAAATTCTTCTTGGTTAATGGGTACAAGGACTTATACCCTGCATTCTTAAGACAACTAGATGCATCCAAGAAGATGGAATCTGTACAAGATCTTGACAGTGAAGCCAAATTTAAGAATGAAAAGAAATCTAAATCTTCCAAGTTTGATGCTTTATTAGAATCTAAAGAGAAGAATATGCACTTGACTAATGTTTGTTCAGTGTGTTTTAACTGGGAAACGGACACACTAAAGCCATTTGTTGAGTGTGTTAGATGTGGAGTAGTCTCCCATGTTGCTTGTTATGGAGTTAATATTCCATTAAACGAACTTCTTGACTTTTATGGGTGGCTTTGTGATAGATGTGAATTTGAGAAGAAATTTTTAGGTACCCAATATCTTGTAGCCTTTAATCCAGGAAGTATCTCCTGTATTTTATGTTCCCATTCTGGAGGAGCTATGAAAAGAACAAATAAAGAGGGAGTGTGGGTCCATCTTGTTTGTGCTATTTGGCACTTACCTCTGGTAATATGTGAAGATTGGAAGAATCTAAGTAATTGGAATGTTGAAAGGCTTAAAAGGAGCTGGACAAATAAAAGGATAGGAAGAGAAAACAATCAACACTATGTTTTGGGTTTTGGGAAAACTGATATCTCGAATTCTGGTCAGGAAGTACCAAAAACTTCAGAATCTCCAGAAACCTTGGAATCTGAACAAAGATCTATTTCCACTATATTATCAAATTCTCCTGACAAAGGTGCATTAAAACTTGAGACAGATACCCCTGAATTGGATATACTTGAGAATGGTAGTAAGGATATAAGTTTAGATCAGGATTTATCTCTGCAACAAGAATCTTTTAGAAGTAATACTTTCATAGAAACCCAACCAACTTTAAGTGATGAAACTGTGAATGATGGTTCTATAAGATGTGTGTTTTGTAGAAATGATAACACTTTTGGGCTTGTTGGGTGTGATCACAAGAACTGTGGACAACTCTTTCATCCAATTTGTGCTTGGCTCAATGGAGTTCAGGTTGAAGTTGATTGTGACCCATGTTATTCTAGAGGAGAAACTTTAGTCGGTCTAATTCAAGGTTGGAGGAATGTACAGGATGAGGCTTTACAAATGGTCAATATCCGTTGTTTTTGCTTGTCTCATATCAGAAATAAGGGTGTTACCATTAGGGAGCTTGATGAGGAAGTAAATTTACGTAAAAAGAGATACATTAATAGGGACATGTTTCCTGACATATTTAACAGTAAATATAATCCAAAATCGGGTAGAAGCTCTCAGATTGGAGTCATTCAAAGATCCAGAACAAGATCAATTTCTAGGTCCAAGTCTTGGGATGTTTCAAGTCCAAACGTGATCAAAAAGAGTTCCTGTGAGATATTTAAGCAGAACCAAGTCTATTACTGCAATGCTTTAAACCCAGATAAGTATGATAGAGATATTTGTAGTATTTGTCTCAAACTTGATTCAACTGACTTCCCCTCTAATGGAGAAGGTAATTTAATTCATAATAAAGGAATAGTACAGGTACCAAGCTCAGGAGGATTTTCTGACTCTAATTTAAGTGGCATTTTACCAGAGAGAATGGTATCTGAGGATGGGATCTTGGCCTCTAACATACTAGTAAGATGCAATTGCTGTGGTTTGACTGTCCATTGGAGTTGTTACGGATTGGGAGAGAATCTAGAAAGCTTGGATAGTTTTATGTGCCAGGCCTGCACTAAAGGAGTTAGACCTGAAAATACATCTTGTATTCTTTGTCCAAGGCGAGGAGGAGCATTGATAGAAGCCCAAGGAGTCCCCCAAAATTTCAGTGGAAGACCAGGTGAAAGGTCCCAGTTTGTACATATCATATGTGCTTTGTATACACCAGGAGTATACAGACTTCCATGTGGACAGGCTTACGGAGCAGCCAACTACCTAGGAATGACTTCTTTGGTAAAGCTACAGAAGGATGGGACATTGAGCAAAAATAAAGGAACTTTTGTAAGAAGATTTGGAGGGATTGAGGGTTCTGTGCAGCAGATTCCTTTTAGAGATATAAGGAACGAGGAGCAGTTTATTTTAGAGCAATTTTCAGATCAAGATACCTTGGAGATACCGAGTGTATATTGTTGTATATGTAAAAGTAGCTATGGAGTAAATTTAGTTTGTAACCATCCAGGTTGTACAAGAACTGCCCATCCTCTTTGTATGAAGCTATATGGGTGCTATATGGAGACAATTGGTGAAATAGAGGAAGATAAAAAAGAGGATAATATACTTCTAGATAGTAGAATATCTAATGGGCAGCCATTATATGGTAGTTATCCCTCTGGAAGGACTTCTAATGTCTTATATGTTTCTCCGAATTGCCAACCTCCAAGTTTGGATTCAATTAATAGACCTGGAGAAATAAAGGAAAACTACTTTTCCCAGAAAGTTTTTTGTCCAGAACATGGGAAAGAAATGGGTAAATTTAATCCTGGAGGAAAGTTATTATATTCAACCCTTTCATCATTAAAAATTGTGAGCAAGATTTTGGAAGATCTCGGACACTCCGAAAGATTGAAAAAACAGCTTTTCAACACACAGTTGGATATAATGAGTAAAGAAAACCCTATTTTTTCGCCTCTTATGATAGTAAATATCAATGCTTTGCAGATTTACTGGGACTATTATTTGAGAGGGATTCTACAAGAGTCTGTAAAGATAAGAAATGGGACAATTAACAAATTTAAAGATAACTCTAAGAATGGAATGCTTTTAAAACCTTTACTTTCTCAGGGAGACTCAAACTTAATTGGAAGTTATAGATCACCAAAGAAAAATAGGCAAAACTCTGTTTTACAAAATAGCAGTCAAACATCTTCTTATTCATCTTCTACTGGCCCTCTCAAGGTTACTAATTTAAAAAGAACTAGATCATCAGGGGAGGCCACTGAAGTTCCTTCATTGGAGGATGCTATTAAAGAGGCTAGAAAACAGAGAGAGATTTATAAGAAGGAATTAGTTGCTTCTGGGGTGGTATTGAAGAAAAGACCTCCTCCAAATAGAAGCCCAGCAATCCCCTTTTCCAGGCTTACAGATTCTGAACTTAAAGAAAGAGCTTTGAACTGCTTGAGGATTATTGGGAGCTCTTCAAAACTGGCTATGAGCCTTATGATGGGCTACAACGAGAATACAAACAATTCTGAATCCCATGAAAATCAGGTTAAACCACCTAATTCACAACCTTCAGCTAATGGAAGCACACCTCTTGTCTCAACATTAACAGTTAATACACCTACAATTAGATCTTTTTGCATCAAACAACACAGACATGATTGTTTTAGAAGAAGGCTTGCGGAATTCATTATTTATCCTCCGGCAGTAATGGATCATAGAAGAAAGACTCTCAGAAGTCTGACTCGGCAGCTTAAACAGTACGGAGTTACAGCTGAAGAACTTATGGCTAGTGATGTCCCTCTTCCTTTAATTAAATCAAAACCACCGTCTCAACCTACAATTAACAAAGAAATAGTATCTACCTTTAACCATTCAAGCTTTGGTTCTTCCACAACAAATTCTGGTGTTAACACAACGGGAACAACCACTATTACTAATACTAATACTTCTAACATGACAACCACAAATTTCAATCCAAGCACCAATAATAATAATAGTAATAATTGCAATAATAACGTAGAATTGACAGGTTCAAGGATGACAACTAACTCCTTTATTAGTAACAATACTTTCAACAGTATTAACAATGTAAATACTACTTTTAACTTTAACCAAACAAATATGAGTGCTCAAGAATCTGTTCGGGATCAAGAAGAATCTTTTCAAACTAGCAATCCCCATTCTGAAAATAACTTATACTTTTAGAATCTCAGCTAATCTACTAAGTGTCTTAATTTTTCGCACACCTAATTTTCATTAAATGGTGCTTATTTGATCGCTTCATACACTTAGGAGCATATTTTTAATTAATTATTTAAGAAATTATTACTAATTAACATTGAATCTTTGTTTAGAACTTTTTCTACATCTTTCTGTCATTATTATTGGTATCTTGGTTGAATTTACCTTTTCCTGATTAAGTTCTTCCGAAGTAATATTGTTAATTTGGCGCCATTCAGACCAGGCGCCAAAATATTATAAACTTGAGTTGTATTACAGTAGAAATGTATGAATAAATAAATAAATAAATATAAATATATATATATATATATATATATATATTTATATTTATATGGAATGGCAGAAGTGAGAAATTTGTGTTAAAGGGGAAAAGAGGGAGAGTTAACATATAAAGGTTATTTTATGTGTGGGTAAAACAATGATTTGGTTACTTTTCACGTTTTTAAAGCTCATATTTGCTATTTCCCCAATGCTCGGGATTGCATTCATTTTTATTTTAAATGGTGGAAAAGAAAGTGATCCATCTTTGGCAAAAAAATCCGATTTTTCTATTGAATTAGACTAAAGCTTTTGTGGAAATTACAAAATACAAGAGGTAAAAGTTTGATGGATAATTAGAAATCCATTCAAAAAGTAAAGTTTAGGAATAGTATAGTTCCATTAGAAAAAAAAGGTAGACCGTATGATGATAATCATTTATTTAAAAAAAAAATAATCTTTTTCTCGTTGTACTCTTTTGGCTTTCTCCATTTGGGAACTAAACTGGGTGATTTTTCTCTTAGAGTTTCTTTGATTTCTACTCAAAAGGGGGAAAGAAAATAAAGGGAATTAAAATCACCCAGCTTAATTAGTGATTTTGGCGCCGAGCAGAAAATAATACTTTATATTATTTGTGTAGCAAACTGCAAAAGAAAGTTAAATATAATTTTTATTTATTGTTTGAATATACGTAAATTTCATAAATAACTTAGAAAAATTTTGAGATTTCGGTAATGTAGTTAGATCTTCTGAATAGCTTTGTTGGAAGGGATTTCTGCTCTAATTTGTTTATGTAAGATTAATAAAAGATAAAGTTAACGCATTGAAAAAGAAAAAAAGAAAAAATATGGAGGGTTCTATGCAAATTGAGTTAAGAAATGCATTGGAACAAGGTTTAGTAGAGAATGAAGCGTTTAAGAATGTGGATATTCATTCATTAAGTAAGAGCATAGAAGAGGATTTTCTTAAAGTAATGTCAGGTAAAGATAATAGAATAATTCGTCAAAGAAGGTTTGAGCTGATGAGTAACTTGAAACGTCCAAATAACTCAGATTTAAGACGGAGAATATTGGCAGGAGAAATGTCAGTTAGAGAATTTGTGACATGCCCTGTAAGTGAATTGGCACCAGATTCTGTAAAGCAACAAAGGTTGGAGGAGCAGAAAAGGTATTTTAAAGAGGAATGTATTTTAATGATGAATGACAGAGATTCTATTGAAATTAATGAGAAAAAAAGAAACAGTAGTTTTGATGATATTAATGATGAAATGACTGAATACAATATTGAAACATCTAAGGATTTATCAGAAGAGTCAGGAAATGACACTTTAATGACTAAGAAAAGTAAAAGATTTAAAAGTGACAAAAGAGTTCTTGAAATATTTCCTGATCTTCCCATTTCTTTGTCAGTTCCTCCAGATCTATCTCATATTACTCCAAGATATAATCTAAATAAATATATCGACAAATATAAAGAGATGATTAAAGATGTAAATATTCAAAGTGAGCTGATAAAACAAGCAAAGTTAAGAATTGTAACAACAACTTAATATAAAAATTAATTTTGAACAATTTATCATATTACTCAAAATCTGGAAATATAACTATGTATACTTTAATCATTATAACTATTCAATTACTTGATTTTTGTTTCTTTAGAATTTTTTGCATCTTTTTCTTCTTTCTCTTTTGGGATTTTTTGCTGGTAGATTCAATATAACTCATTATTCTCGTTTCTCTTTGTATGTTAAATTCCTTCTTTTCTTTCTCTTTCAAATAATCTTCCTCCATTTTATTTAGGCGTTCCTCCTCTATTTCTTTCATCTTTCTATAAGAATGGAAAAAGTTGCTACCTGCTGCTGAACTACAACTTCCAACATTACGGATCCTTTCAAAAATTTCTCTATCTTCAGAATTCTCTTCTTCATTATTTTTCGCTTTTTCAATTTGCAATTCGACTTTTTTTCCAGTAGCTAACAAAACAATTTCAGTCTCTAAATTATTCAGATCTTCTATTTTTGCAGTCATTATTCTATTATTTAAACATTTTTAGAACTAATAATTAGTACTAATTCTAATTTTTAATGTTTTTTTCTATATTATCAATTTATTCCAATAATTATTTACTTTTTTTTTATTAGCGCTATGGTTTATTATTGGAACAAAAAAATTATTAATATTCGAAAAAAAAATTTAATAGTCTTAATAAAAAGAAGTGAACTGAGTTTAAAGCAAAAATAGTGTAAATATAAGATATAAGTCAGTTTATTAAATGCATATTTTCTATTTTTTAAATTTTTTATGGCATACCTATTATCTCCTTACATTTTCTCCCTTTTAATACCATTAAATATCCAATTCTGAGATCCAATTGATTTCTTGTGATTATTTATTTATCTAATGCTAATCAACTAGAAGAACAATTATGGTGACTAATTAATATGATTTAGTTACATAAATAGATTATCCGCCACATAAATCAGTAAAAAAAAATGTATTTTATTTAAAAGTCTATAATAAAAAGATCAAAATGGTCAATATTAGTAAATACTTGTTTTAAATAAATTATTAAAAAACACAGGTAACATATTTTCTAGAGTTAATTTCTGGTTTTATTCATAATTTCAACTAAATTACGAGCATGAAGAAATAAATTATAAATTTATATATAATTAAGTTGCATGCAAACTGGCCATTGAAAATGGCGGCAACATGCAAACAAGTAATTTTGTTTATTTTATTTTTCTGAAACCCCCTTTAGTTTTCTCTTTTTTTCCTCATAAACTTTCTAGATTGACAGGAAAAGAACAAAATAGTACCAGATTTAGGAGTAAATTTGGAAATTCTATAATTTAAAAATAGTAGATAAAAATAGAAGATCAACATCAGAAAAGGTTAAGAACACAGAAAAAGAGACCACCTTAATTTCTTATTTATAATGAAATTAATAATAGTAATTTGATTGAATCTTAATCAATTCAACAGTGTCTGGCAGATCATATATTAACTTTTGAATGCTGAAATAAATGTGAATTAGCAAAAAATTGAATCTAAAACAGAAATTACAATTAAATTTGTCTATGTTCTTTTTTTTTATTTGTTTTTTTCTAAGCATATACATATTTATATAAATAAAATATATGATTAAGTTCAATTTGGGAAGGCCAATAAAAAATAAAAATGAACTTGGTGTCAGGAAAAATATTTGTAGGAGGGCTTTCACAGCAGGTAACATCTTCAGTTTTGATGGAATACTTTTTGCAATTTGGAATAATATTGGATGCTGTAGTGATGTATGATAATGTAAGCGGAAGAAGCAGAGGGTTTGGGTTTGTAACTTTTAAGGATCCGAAAACTGTTGAGATTGTTCAGAATATTACTCCACATATAATATTAGGTAAGGTAGTAGACTGCAAAAGAGCTTCACCTAGAAACACTAATTTGATGATGAAAGAATATTTTGAAGATATTAAAGAAGACGAGAATATACAAGAAAATTATGATAAGAACGTTGTTTCAAAGGGAATTAAGAACATTAGTAAAATTTTTGTTGGTGGACTTCCTGATCTTACTTTGGAAGAATTTAAAATTTATTTCCAAAGATTCGGCAATATTAAGGATGCTGTACTCATTACTGATAAAAACAATGGCCGTCCTAGAGGCTTTGGTTTTGTGACATTTGAGAGTGTTGATGCAGTAAACAATGTCACAAAATACTATAGTAGCCATTATTTAAAGGGAAAATGGGTAGAGTGTAAGAGGGCTTTGCCTAGAGATGGTATATAAGTTTGAACTCCACTTACATATATTTATGAATATATATGTAGTGTTAATTATTAGAATGTGTTCAGTCAGTTTGGTTTAGGTAGGAGGAAGATAATTATGGGTTCTTGTTATGAAGCAATAATATTAATAATAAAATTTCTATCTAAATAAAAACTGAACTAACAATCAATATACAATTATTTAGATTAGAGAAGGTTTAAGAATTAAATTCTACAATTTCCAGCTCTAAAGTGATGTTACCACTGACTTTAGCAGCAAGATAGGGATTGGACATTTGAAAAAAAAAATCAAGATCAGAATTGGCAAGGGATGAAGAAAAAAATATAATATTTAAGCCTAGTGAATTTTTCACAGGTTAGGAATATCAGAACTGCCTAAATCTTTTACTTTTTCAGTGGTAGCTTGTTCCACAATTGAATGGGCAGAGAACATCTTATCCATGCATCTAGAAAGACACTGATGGTCAAATCTATTTAAAGGAGAATGAGATTTCTTGCTTTGAAAACACTGCTCAAAGCAAACTTTTCTTACTTCCTAAGTATAATTCAAATTAAAAGTAAATGTTTGATGTGAATATATATTGGTAAATAACAACAATTCAACAATTCTTGCAAACTAATACAAATAGTTTTTTTGGTTTATGATGCTGCAATTTTTAATTTCAAATCTTTAATATTCCAAAAAATTAATAAATGTATAAATACATGTTTATATGATTATTTAAATTGAAAAAACAATTATTTAAGAGAAATACCAAGACAAATATTTCAAGGGTTTTCTTTATATTTTCGATATTTACCAATACATTGCATTATTTTTACTCTAGATACTTAATTAAAGTTTTGAGACAATTTCATCTCCAATAAAATCAATATTATGTATATAATTTATACATGAAATTGTAATTGCTGTTATTGTTAGTTTTGTTAAAACTTACATTGCTCATAATTTGTGTCACTGCCGTCTTCAAAATTGCTTGGACTTCTTTTATGGTCGAATCCTCTTCTATTTCTGGTTTCGCCATATTTTATTTTATCAAAAAAAAAAAATGTTCTGCGATAGGATAATATATTAGCTTTTTTTTTTTATTAATTTTTATTTTGATGATTTTTTTTTTTTCTGCCACAATGCTTAATACCGGTGTCCATTAAAAAAGACACGTAAGTAATAAAAAGAAATTGCATGAGGGCAGGTGCATGCACAAAGCTGTTTTTGTTGACAGGGAAAAAATTGTCAAGAAAAATAAAAAATAAGATTTTTAATTATTAATTTTCATACTAATCATAATAAGAGAATTAATAATATTAGAGTAGCAGTGGTTATTTAAGGGGCTAAAGAATTTAGTTATTAAATTTTTAAGTATTCAATAATTATAGAAAAATTAAGGGTAAGTATTACATATAAATCAAGATATTAAATATAAAAGCCTAAAATATAAGAAGAAAATTATTCAGCTTTGAAGGGGATATAAGTGTAATTTTTAATTAAAAAATCAAGTTTATTTATCAAGTATTATTTGATTAATTATAGTAATGTGGACAAAAATTATATAATATTCAACAATTAGTAGCTTTAGTAGTAATATTAGAATAAGTAGTAGTAGAAAAGAACAAGGTATTAGCAATAAAAATATAAAGGAAAGAGAAAGTGAAAGTAATTAATATAAGATGGCAACATTAAAACAGAAAATATCACTAGTAATAGTGATATTGTCGGCAATAATATGTATTTCAGTGCCTTTTATAATGGGGATTTCAAGTGTTAAAATATTTCACAGAAAGAATAGCTCAATTTTCAGGTCTGTGAATGACACAGAAGGAGTAAAATATGACATAACATTTTCATCGGATAAACAAGTTTTTCCACTATTTCCAACACTTCTCAACTCAATATACAGTAATTTGGGTCTAGAAGAGTATGCAAACGTGCATATAATTGTAATGCCAGATGTAACACCAGATGAATATTCCAAACTATTAAAGCTGAATGACAATTTGGGATTCTCTCACAAGTTAACTTTAATGTTTTATCCCTTCACTTATAAGCTTAATTACAAACAAACTCTAAAACATGTTTCTGAAGCTACCATGTGTAGACTTTTGTTACCAGAAATTTTAGACCCAAGAATTGATAAGATTTTATATGTAGACACTGATGCAATAATAAATCATTCATTAAGGTAAGTTTTTTATATGAAATTTGACTATGGTTAAATGCATATCTGAGGAGTATTAAAAAAAATATTTAATAATTAAAAACTGAATTAACTAAATTATTTTTTTCTAATATTGTTATTGTAAAATAATAATATAACCATTTATTTGATTATAGACAATTATTCAAGACAGAAATAAAGAGTGAATGTGGAATAGTTGCAAGGTCTTCAACGAATTCAAATATTATTAATGAATGGTTGAAGAAAGATGATTTGATTAATTATCTTCAATACAATGCAAATAGGTCATTTAATGCTGGTGTATTATTACTTAGTTTAAACAAATTGAGAAGGAATCATTTTGTAAATAATACTTTATCTTTGGTTCAAAAATGGGGAATTAATGATCAAATTGCTTTAAACTTTTATTGTAATGGTACTTATGATGAATTACCTATGGATTATAACTTTTGGGCAGGAAGAGATGATTGGAAAGATTCTGTAAGACACAAGATCGTACATTTTGCAGGCCCTGATAAACCTTGGAAAATTAACTATCAGCCATATGAAGAACAGGTAAGTTTTAATTTCTTTAATATTAAACGATTAAAAATAACGTATATTTACTCTTTTTTTTTCCAAAGTTGTTATGGTATAAGTACTTTTTAAGCTATCCTCAAGGTGAAAAGATGATACCTCCATTGAAGCCTACTTATATTTTTCTACTCAAATACAATAATAACTTGAATAATGAAACTTTAGTAATACCTGAGATAATATTAAACAGCAAAAAATGCAGATACATGATACATATTCTTGCTATTAATTATAAGGGAAAACATAAAGAAAATCTTGAAAAACAAATAAAAAGTTACATAAAAGATGATTTTTGGATTACTTATAATTTCTTAAATGAGCAAAGTGATAAATACAAAGATCCAGACGAATTAGTGACTCAATATGCATTGTTTAAAACACCACAAATACTACGTGAATATGTAGAAAGAACTTTTTTGGTTTTTGATAATATTCCTAATAGTCAGTATTTGTGTAAAGCAGAAAGACCATTGGAACCGGAGAGTACTACTACTACTCAATCACATAAATATAATGATAATATTTTTGGAATGGATCATGGATTGGATCTGAGTTCGTTTAATGGTTTTGATAATAATTATTCATTTAATCAACAAATTGAAACTAGTGGTATGACTACTACTAGTACCAGTACTACATATTCAAGTGTTGATACTACTAATTCAGAAACTAATCATATTAATAATAGAGTAGTTGATTTGTTTAATCAAATATCTGGAATTAATAGTGATAAATTATTTTGGTGTATTGAAATTTTAAATCATCAACTTTATTATTTAAATTTACAGCTCTTAAGGCTAGAAAAAAAACGAATAGAAAAAATCATTAAAAGCAACAATATTGATCCTTGGGAAATTTTTAATTCTGAGTGTTACAAAATTCCCACATACAATAATGATAATATTAAATCTATTCAACTTGAGCAAATTGAAACAATAGGTACAGAACCAGAAAAAGAAGATAACTTTAATAGTGAAATCAACAATAATGATATTATAAGTAATAACGTTCATATTCAGAACAAGTTGTATTTTTAATCAGTAATACACCCCTTTCAATCTATCACAAAAAAAACCACCAAAAAAGAAGCCACCTACGGGAATCGAACCCGGGACCTTTCGCTTACTAAGCGAATGCTCTACCAACTAAGCTAAGGGGGCTCGCGATATTAGCATGTTACATGTGGGTAGTAAATAAGAGAAAATAATAAATGGGATCTGTAGGGAATGAGAATTTTCTTGAAATTAGCGGAAACGAGTTCGTGGAAGAGAGGGGGCACCACTGTGAGAAGAATCATTTTCACAATTTTAATGCAAAAGGTATTTGGAGAAATTTGCGAGAGGTAAAATAATGGATGTGATGTTAAATATTTCTTTTAAGAAGAAACAGACAACTATCAAGGTTGGTAGAATTTGGTAGGAAACAATTGAAAAAAGAGTTATGGTTAGATACGAGTGTCCCTGTGTTGGAATGAAATGAGAAGACATATAAAAAGAAGGAATATGTTTGAGTTCAGGTAAAAAAAAAATGAGATAGTTACAGTAGAAAGTTTAAGGTTTGGTTCACCCCATTAGTCCTAAAAAATTAAGATTTTCATAAACTTGCAAAATTCTCTCTTTCAAAATTTCCTGAATGTAACTTGGGGTGCAGCATCTTCTAGTTTAAAGAATGTTGAGTAAATAATGTATTCAGAAGGTATTGTTGTTAGTGGTATTAGTAGTAGTAATAATATTAGTATTGTTATTAGTAGTAATAACAGTAGTATTAATTACTATATTAGTAGTAGAATAATACTTTAATAGCAATAGCAGTGAATATGAAACGATTAGCAGCTGGAAATTCAGAGACTACCTTGGGGAATGTAGTTGAACTAAACCGGGGAATTTTAGAAGACGCAAAGAGTTTTAAAGGTTATTTTGTCCCCCCCCCCTGATTCGAGAATTTCCACCCCTCAACATGTTTCTGACGCTTATGGCGGAGATGTCAATCAGAGTTGTTTTTAATAATAACTCTATAAAGTTGATTAACAGAGTTTTTAGATTCTTCTCAGCAATGCCATTTGAATTACCATCTCTACCATACGACAAGAAGGCTTTAGAACCAGTCGTATCATCTGAAACTTTGGATTACCATCATGGAAAGCATCATGCAGGATATGTAACAAAATTGAATTCATTGATAAAATCTACAGAGTTTGAAAATGAAAACGATTTAATGAAAGTTATTATGAAAAGTTCCGGTCCAATATACAACAATGCATCTCAAGTTTGGAATCACACATTTTACTGGAACTGTTTAAGGTCTCCTTCTGATACTAATACTCCAACTCCAAAGGTTGCAAAGCTGATTGATGAATCCTTTGGGAGTTTTGAATCTTTTAAGGAATCTTTTGCTGCAAATGCCACCGGTCACTTTGGTTCTGGTTGGATTTGGGTAGTAATTGATCCAAGTAATCATAAAAAACTAAAGATTGTCCAAACTCATGACGGAGACAATCCTGAAAAGCTTGGACATGGGAAACCAGTTCTAACCTGTGATGTATGGGAACATGCTTATTACATAGACTACAGAAATAACAGAGCCTCATATGTTGACAAATTCTTCAGTATTATCAACTGGGATTTTGTTGAATCAAATTTAAGTTAATCTATCTTATTAATAAGAGTAATGCTTTCAAACATTTCAAAAATGAAAAGGAGCATATTGTAGTAGTGTAGAGCAAATTTAATCCTATGCTATCTTATCTAGGGTATTTCTTCGTTTTGCTACTTCCTATTCTTTCTCTATTCAAAAGAAATCTTATCAAATTTCTCTCTCTTTCTCGTTCTAATTCTCACTTTGAATAGGTTTCTCCATTTACTGTTTATATAGCCTGTATTTAAAAGTAATTACAATTACAGAGCTTCAGTCTTTTAATACTTGTATTGTTTTATTCTTAATATAAATCTCCATATATTCATTATAGAGAAAAGAAGAAATTTGAAAGAAGAAACAAGATTTAACATCATGTATCTTATTTTCTCCTGGTTTCTATCTTAAAAACCAATGTAGTCTTTCCTATCCAAGTTAGATTTGATAAAAAGATCGTGCTTCCAAGTAACATCCAAAGGATACTTTGGATAAATTCGGGTACCATCTTGGTTAATTGTAGCAATCTGAACCATTCTAGCTCCTTTGCATTCAATATAAAATGAATTTCTCATACAATCTTCCAAGATCAATTTAGCTTCATCAAAGCTCATATCTGCCTTATATTTATCTCTTAGAAGGGTAATTGCAAGATACTCAGCCATTCCACTAGCAATAAAATCTTCATCAAACCTAGTACCCAATGGATCAACAGAATATATCTCTTTACTACCATCCTTCCTAAGTCCTGCAACTATTATATCATTCAATAATGGATCCATCTTATTTCTTCTTTGATAATGGATACTTGAAATATACCCACTATATTCTTTAGCAGATTTAAAGTTACCTTCAAAAAAGTCCTCAGCTGCTTTTTCCTCAACTCTTTCAATAATATTCTGGAAATCACTAAACTCCCCAGTTGATACTAATATTGAAAGTTTTCCTTCATAAAACCTCACCTTTGCATCCTCATCTACTTCTGTCAATTTTTTAATCAATGGCCTCTTGTCAATATTAACGGAACTCATATCTTCATCTTTGCTTTTCAATTTTTGTCTTTCATCATATAAATCAATCATTCCTGATCCAATTACGTGGAATCTTGAAATATTTGAATTCATTTTCATTGTTCCATAACATATCAAAGGACTTGAAATGAGCATAATTCCATCCTTATATTTAATCCCTACAGCAGAACCAGAGTTCACTATTACCCTAGAGGAATTCTTCTTACTATCCTGCATTAAATTTGAATCGAATCTTGACTGTTCTTGTCCTCCCAAACTTAAAACTCCTCCATTATTCTCAAACTGAGAAAGCTTTAACATGATCTTTTTTTTTTGTTTTTTTCTATCCTCTTTTCCCAGTAATACTAATTTCGATATTAAGTTGGTCCTGTTCTAATGAAACAATAAATTCCCTTTAGAACAATCAAACCAAATAGCTTTGATCACCTATCAATATATGATATATATTTTATCTCTATGGCAACAAATTATAATTCTTTCCTAAACTGTTTTTTCTTGTTTTTTTTTACTTGTTTTATCAATTATCTTCTAAATTCTTCTTGATAGTTCCAGTAATTAAGTAATTAAAGCAATGGGGACTATTCTTTTGAAATGAATTTTGATATTGCTTTAATTATATTATTGTTTTTAATTTACTTTTTCCCCTTCAAATTGGCAAAACCTTATTTATTAACTATTATTACTCTTGTTTTACATTATTACATATTTCAGAGGGGAATTTATTTTCCTGTTAGATCACCATTTGCGCGCCATTTCTGATATTACATTAATTTTATTCCCCCACTGTTGACTTATTGTTTTAAGCTTAGGTAAATTTGTGCATATATAGAGATTTAGTTCTGTTGAAATAGGTGAAAGGCTAAGTATGGAAACTTCATAAATATGTTAATTTTGAGAAACTAACTGGATGCATATGATTGATCTTTGAGTTCAAACTTCCCGTCTCTATATAATAATCTCTTTTGTGTGCGCAAAAAATATATCGATTTAACCGTTTTTATTAGCTTTGCCTTTTTTTTGTTTTTGATTTTGACTTTAGATTTGGATTCGGGGTTGAGATTTAGGGTGGGTTTAAATTCAAGATTGAGTTCTGGTTTTCCTTAAGTTTAAACTCAGGCTCGGCTCAGGCTCAGGCTCAGGCTCAGGCTCAGGCTCAGGCTCAGGCAGGCTAAATATCATTAGGCCCTGATGTTTTTATGTAATTAAAGAAGCAAAACATTTGGGTTTGAATAACCAATCACCATTACTTAATTAAATATAATAATGATTTATAAGCTGTTAATAGTATAATATACTTAATAATAAAACTTTAATATAAATAGCTTGAAAAACTTGGCTTAAGCTACTCCTTTTTGTCTTCAAAAGATAAAGAGAAGTCATCCTTCTCATCTTTGATAGAACATTGCGCTTGCTTAGTGATAAATGGTTTTGAAGAAAGCTGAGTATATAATGATTTCCTTCTCTTTACTAATTCATGAACGTAATTACTCATAACAGTTTGTATGGAATTTTTCTCATCATTATTACCTTTAAAATTGTAACCTTGCCTTAAAATTATATTATTTCTTTCAATTTCAAAGATCATTTGGTCAACAAGTTCATCTGGAATAAAAAAGATTAAAGTTTTGGTGTCAGGCTTATCAAGAGTCTTTTCAGGAGGAAGTAATGAATACTTTTTTAATTTTTCTTCCACATCTTTTTTGATTTCATAATATTCTTGATCATTCTTTATATATTTTCTTTCAATCATTAATTCATTCTCCAAAGATAAGGTTTTCTTTCCTTTTTTTAGATTCCATCCCCTTATGTTTATGTGTCTAGGCTCATCTCCAATAATATCTAATTTCCCAGTTTTAAATGTATATCTCTGGTATTCTTTTGGAAACTTGTTGTATTTACTAATCATATATGATGCAGGGATTGCAATTCTTATTAACTTAAAAGCATTATCCAAAGTCTTCTGTTGTGTTAAAAATATTTTCTGAGCTTTTTTTTGATACTTATTTATTTCATAATTAATCTGTCGATATTGTTTCAATAACTCCCCAAGAAATTTTGAATTAGACATCAAATACTTTGGAGAATGATAGTACTCCAACCTTCCTATTCTAGAGAAAATATTATATAAATCACCCATTATAATCTGTATTGGTTCCATATTTTCATGATTAATAGACTTTTCATTTTCATAATACTCTAAATCACTTTCTCCCTTCTTTCTACATAAATAATGATCAATAATCTTGATTAATTCTCGATTTAAACTAGTTATTGTATTTTCTGAAAATTTAAAAAATTCCAACATCTGCTCTCTTTTATGAACCAAATAATCTTGAAACTTTTTCATCCTTTTATAATACCTACGAAGTTTCAAATACTTTCTAGATCTTAAGATATTCTTGATTATATTCCTGAACCCAAATTTACCATCTAGTTTATTTTGTTTTTGAAAAACTGAAATCTGATTATTAAAATTTGAAATTGAATTATCCAAAGCAAGTACGGTCTTTTTAATGTCTTCAGATCTCGAATGATATAATGTAATTGTCAACATTATATAGCCTGAAAGTATTCTTTCTGCAATTTTACGCTGCTTTTGGATTTTATACATTGTGGATGAATCTATTGTAGTTATGTTGGATCTTTTCATTAGTTCAGATTCAATGTTCAAAAGTTGACTATTGATTTGATTTTCTTTTTCCAAAATATTTTTTTTCTTTTCTTTAAAATCTTGATATACATTATAATAATATCCTAACTGTAATAATATATAACTATACTTTTCTCTAAATGGATGGGTAAATGGATCAGGAAAATACTCACCAATTAATTTATTTTCATCCTTTAAATTAGTTACTGGATTCAGTAATAACTTTGATGCATAGACAAAAGTAGCCAAAGATAAAATGTTATTGGAGTGTTGTTTGTACATAAATTCATTCACTTGAGTTAATTCTTCATTAAATATTCGAATTTCTATATCAATTTCTTCCAAATTAGTTTGTGTATTATCAATAAACTCTTTAGAATTCAATCTACTTGATCTTTGGTAATCAAGGTTGACTTTTGCAATAAAATCATTGAATAATAATTGAACATCTTCGAATCTCTTAATTACTGAGACTTTTAAATGATCATTATTAAGTTCTTTTTCTGAGAACTCTTCTGACATTATAACCAATTCTTTAAAAAGTTGATCAAATAAAATAGCAGCATCATCTTTATTCCCAATAGATTCTTTAATGTGATCTTCAAATATATTATTCAAATCTGTCAAGTAACGTTTTAAGATTTCAAAACTCTCTATTGATGTTGTTTTTTTGATATTATCCAGGCTTTTTGTAAAGCCAATAATAAACTCATTATATTCTCCAATTTTCTCAATAATTTTTCTTAACCTATCATTCTTTCTCCTAAATTCAAGGGTTTTTGCCTCATTACTTTCTATCTGATTATAGCTTGACTCAATTTCTTGTATTAATTCATTTAATGAGGAATTAAAGTTGGAATCTTCATGATTTGATCTTGAATTAGGGAATATTACGGATATAAAATGTGAAATTATATATTCAAATTTTAAGACAGGATCTTTTATTTCACCAAGATTAATATAATTATTCTTTTCATCCGAATTAAAAGAATGAATCTTATTCAAAAAGAATCCCAGACACGTTTGGTTAATTTTTGAATAGGTGAATAAAACATTAGTGTCGTTTCCCTTATATACTTGATAGTATTCTGCCAAGCATTTTAAAGTGTTTAACCCCAAAAAAATTTGGTGACTTTCACTTAATGTCAAATTTCTAGCAATTGAATCTAATTGATTTCTTTCTGTAACTGCATGCCCATATAAAAATGTTATCTTCTCCTTATTTTCATTATATGCATCCTCACAATTAGTAATAGCTTTTATTTTTTCATTTCTTTTCCCCAGCACTTCATCTTTGCTTAAATACTTTAAAGTAAGCCAGATTGAGTTCATTTTTAATTTAATTTGATCCAACTCACTGAAAAATTCGTCTGACTCTTGAATTCTTTCATTAATTTGTTCAATTCCGTCCACAAAATTCACATTCTCCAAATCTTTGTTGATTTCTGTAAATAATTTAGAAAGTGGGCTGCGAAAAATATTCAGAATAGACGGAATAATTTCAAGTCTCCATTTAATTAAATCATCTGTAATTCCAATTTCTTCCATATTTAAAGCCTTAATTTTAATTTCTTTGATTAAAGTTTCAAATCCATTTTTTTGTTCAACTTTCTCATTCATTAAATCCCCGTATTTTACTAAAACTGTATTAGCTATTATGGAGTTAATAAGCTCTAGCTTTTTTAAAATATCATTACCAGATGCTACCATAACTTTACTTTCATCAATTAGAGGCTTCAATTGATCTTTAATTAGTGCTTCAATTTCGCTCAATATGTATGCCCAACTATTCACCAATAAACTTACTGAAACCGTGTTTTTTGAAATTACTTGGTCTGAATTATAAATTTGGTGGCTTCTTTCCCTGTATACATTTAACAGTTGATAAGCTTTTAGATATTTTTCTGCATTACTGCTCAGTTGATTAATTTTCAATACCAAATTGTCCACTGGCTGCTTTAAATTAATCATTATTTCATGGTGGAAATTTTCAATAATGCTTTTACTTATTGATAACTCTTTTCCTAATAAGTTTTTACCAAACTCAAGGTTTCTATTTAACTCTGAAAGCTCTATTATCCCCTTTCCTCCTAATACTTGTTGGATTTTATCTTCTTTGCTTAAAGCTGCCAATATGTCCATTTTATTAGCCAAACTTTTTGATATTGTCTCCAATTCTACTTGATCTACCTTGTAATTTCCCAAAGACTCCTCAAATTCTCGTATTATAACATTATATTCTTCTGGTTTTTCTAACATGACATTATCGTAAATCTCTTTATATTCTCTTTCTTCTTCTATTGACAAAGCTTCCCAATTAGTATTTGGAAATTCGACTTGTTCAAAGATTTGTTTTTTTAAAGGCTCAATGAGGTCATCAATTTTGGCACAAGTTACTAGTGTGTGCATTAAAAGCAACGGAATGAGCTTTAAAAAAATAAAAAATAGCATTTTTAATCTTTTTATAACTTATCTTGACAATTTGGTATTAAATTTTTCATTCATTTCATAAAAAATATTAATTTTTTATTAATAGTATGAATAAATATGTAAGTGAAAGAAAAAAAACATGGAATTTTATTATAGGCCAGTTCAGCTTTCCACCAAAATTCAAGTTATTTATTTTATTATAATAAAATCTTTCCGAATATAATACCACTAGAAATGAGTTTTAGTAACTTTTTTGGGGGCAATACTGTTCTTCTTATTGTAAAATAATAATAATTATGAATATTTAATTATTACTTTAGATCTGTAATTTTCTTTTTATGCCCCAAAGATCTCTCCTATATTCCACCCCGCTGAAAAAAAAATTCACTTTTGCTTAAAACGTTCACAAATTGCAAACTTGCATGCATGCAAAATTGCAAGTAAATTCTTGTTAATCACCGGTATAGGAATTTAGTCACATATTAATAGTAAATGTTTAGGCTAACACGTAATAGAATATTTATTTATATAATTTAATTATTCATGTGGACAAAACCATTAAAATAATAGAAAAAATTGAAAATAAAATTAAAGGGAAAATGTAATTCAAGCAAAAAGATAGTTCAATGAGTTGGCAAAAAAAACATTTAAGAATTCATGAGTAGTTAGTTCCTTGTTGAATGATCCTTAAGAACCATTCTTGTACATTTCGTTGATTGAATCCTCATAAAATTTAATGGCTTTGTGCCTAACAATTTTAAATGTTGGGGTGAGAAGTTCGTTTTCAACGGAGAATGGTGTGGATACACATTTGAATGTTCGAATCTTTTCATAACCAAGCATTTTATGTTGAACTTCAGCCTTTTCAAGGTCGGCTCTAATTTTCTCAATGATTTTGGGATGGTCAACAACATCTTTGAATTTCAAATTGTCTCCTAACTTGTTGGCTTTCACATAGTTCATGGTAAATTCTTCATCAAGGACAAAAATAGCAACTAAGAAGCTTTCAGTTGACCTACCAATGACAAGGGCCTGAGAAATCAGTTCACAACAAATTACAAATATATTCTCGAGTTTTTCCGGAGCAACATACTCTCCTTGGGATAGCTTGAATATATTTTTTCTTCTATCAATAACTCTAATAGATCCATTCGGGAGAAGATGACAAATATCACCGGTTTTTATCCAACCCTCTTTTTCGCATATTACTGCCTTGGTTTCCTCTTCATTTCTAAAGTACCCAATAAAAGAAGAATGCCCTCTAACTACAAGTTCTCCAGCAGGAGGGTTACTTTTTACACTATAATCCATCTCGGGAACTGAGACAAGTTTGAATTCGCAACATCCGGGAGGGCCACCAATGATATTTTTAGAGTTATCGCTGATTTCAGACATAAATGCAGCGAGAAGTTCAGTCATACCGTATCCTTCAAAACAGTAAGAGCAGGTAAAGCACCTTATTCGGGTTAAAACTGTTTCATCTAATGGAGCGGCTCCACTCAATATGGCCTTAACATTACCTCCCAAAATTTCCTTGGTTTTGTTGAAAACGATTGTGTCCCAAATAAAGTGAAAAGGAGAGCCCTTTTTTTCTTTTTGCTGAAGAGCAAAGTGGAAAAGCATTTGCAAGAATTTTGGCTTTTGTTCAACATTCATCATAACTTTATCATGGATTCTATTCAAAACTCTTGGGACTGTTATAAAAATTGTTGGTTTGAATAGTTGGATATCATCCACAATTCTCCGAACATCTCCACTGTAAAAACCTATCTTTCCACCCAAATAAGTAAATACAACGTGAACAATTCTTTCAAAAATATGTGCAAGAGGAAGATAGCTAATATGCCTATCATCAGGACCCAGTTTGGTACCTTTACGTCCCAATTGACCATAAATAAAACCGGCAGCACAAGAAATCCATGCTCTATGCGTTAAAACGGCACCCTTAGGATTCCCAGTTGTACCTGATGTATAATGGATTGAATGAATTGAATCCAATGTACCAGGAGAAATTTCCCTTGGATTGCTCTTACCAATTTTAATTAGCTCTTCAAAGTCCATGATTGTTACATTTTCCTTTACATATTCAGTGATATCTTCTTGAATAGACTTGGAATCGTTATTAATCATAATTAAAATCTTCACGCTTTTTATTGACTCCAATAATGGAAGTAGTTTTTTGCAGCATTCAACAGAACAGAAGACTGTTTTCGGAAGTGTCGAGTTTAAAATATAAGTTATTCCACTATTACCAAGTACATCATAAAGGGGAATAGTAGAAATCCCATAGGCATTACAGGCATGTTCAGTAATTGACCAGTTCAGAGAGTTCTTAGCAAATAAAGCAACGCATTTTAATTTAATATTACAATCATCAAATTTTCGCTCCTCGACTCCTTCAACATGAAGTAAACCACTCCCTAATTCCTTGGCTTTTCTAATCACATAAGAGTATTTTACATACCTATATTCGCTCAGTTCTCCATTCTCCAAAGGTACTCTGAAACCCATGAATTCTCCATTATTGCTGACTTCTTTCCCATGGAGAAGAACTTCCCAACAATTCTCCAGCTTTTCGTGGAAATTTGAAATAAGTTCAGAGTTAACAGTTTCCTTAGATCGCCTTATTTCGGTTGAATTAAGGTCACCTGTACCTTCTATTGGACAGGAGTAAATAAATTCATCATTTTGACAAAAAATATTGGATGGCACGTTTCCCATGTTAATCTCAATATTTTATATTATCTCTTTGTCTATATTATCTTCAATTAATTTTTTTTATTTAAATTTATCGATACTTTTTAAATACTAATTAATCAATATATATACATATATATGTTGGTATTCCCTTTAAGTTATGGATTTAGGTGCATTAATACTTTTAAAATTCCAATTAGATCTTAAACTTGTCTTCTTTATTATTCAAAAGTAATTTAGTAATTATTGACTAATTTTAAGTGTAATAAATAGTAATTACAGAGTCAAATTTAGGCTAAAGAATAAAACCAAGTTTAACAAGTAGTTGTTATTATTAAATCTCCTATAAAAAATGATAAAGTTTAGAAATTGTTAAATCCTATAAATCCAATTATGTTTCAATTCATTAATATTTAAAAGAAGAAAAAATTATAACCAAAAAAATTTATATTTATTATTTTACCTCATATATTAAAACAATTAATTAATTTGCCTTGAATTTACTATCTTCGTATTAATAATATATTAATGCAGTGTTTTGGCGGTAACAGTGTGGGTTAATATAAATTTCATTATCTTTATCTTATGTAATTTTGTACAGGATAATTACAAACTACCCTCTAAATAATAGTCAAATGAAATTTATTAGTTGATATACAAATAAATTTTACCAAATTTTTATTAAAACATTTTCCAATGTTCATTGACAAACCTTTTTTTTCTTTTTTTTTTATCACCACTGAAAAAATATTACAATTATTTTTTATACTCATAATCTACACCATATGAATTTCTAAGACAATTTTAAAATATTTAGGTTAATCATATTAATACTTACCCCACTATGAATATTGATCTTGAAAAAGAAATACAATAAAGGAAGCTCTCTCGCTTCAATAATTCACATATTATCGTTTTTAAAATACACTAATTTTACCTAATTGGATTTCTAAACTATTTATTCTTTTATCCGAATTTCCCTACCACTAACCTTTTAGAAACTACTAGTAGTTTTATGCATGCAAAATTATTATTGTAAAAACCACATGGCGCCAAGAGGAAGCGGGAATTGTTTTTGAGTGACTGTAAGGATTTGCATTAATTAAATTAATGTCAAGAAAAAAACAAAAAAGCTCAATAAGTTAATAATAAAGTCATATTAGGCAAATTTTTGTGCCTTAGTGCTGTGTGAACCTTTTATCTTCTTTTTTTTTGCTTATTTTTTTCCTAATTTTAACACTGGAAAGGTAAAATGTTGTTATTATACTCCAATGGGGATATATGCATAGAAACAGAGTTATATTCAAATGAAAAAAAATTAGAAGTTAAGAATGACCAAAACTTTCATATAAATTTAGAAGAAGTTGGATTGGTATATTTTAGAGAAAAAGATCAAAGCAAATTTATAGGAAAGGTAAAAAGAGCAAATTATGTAGGCAAAGGTGTGATAGTAACATTAGATGGAGGTATGTATGAATCTGAGTATAAAGCTGGAAAATTCGATAGAGGAAACTATATAGGAAGATATCAAATTCCAAAAATGGATGAAAGATTTTTTAAAACAAAAAATATTTTTAATATGGATAAAAAATTAAATGATAGGAAAAAAGTACCAGGGTATTCGAAAGCAGAAAGATACTGGGATATGAGTCTAGAATTAGAGTATTTCAAAAATAGTCAGTTACATGAAGACGAAAAAGTTAATAAATTATTAAAGGATTTATTAAAGAATTGGGGTTTGGATGATTATTTTGAGATAATTCATAAGAGGTTATCATTAGAAGATTTATTACTTTCTTCCAAGCTTTTATCAGTTAATGGTATTGGTAAAGCATTAGGTATCAGTAAGGTTGGTCATAGAATAAAGCTAGCAAACTGTATAAAACAGTTTAGGTTGGTTTTTGCACCTTTATTTCTACCTAAATATATTAGAAATCCAACAGAATTTGGGAGAATTACTGGAAATTTTCTTCCCCCATTATTTATTTCAAGGCCTCTAAATTTCTATAGCTATTCTGGAATTAATATCCCCTTTGAGCAATTAATTTTTCTTAGAAAATTAGAAAGGACAGATTTTCCATGTAAATGTAGTAAGGGAGGTAAGTTCTTTCTTTCAATTTAGAAAGGGAGTTATTAAATTTAATTAATAACATAATAACCATTACTATTCTATAGCTTTTTCTAGTAGTTCATGTTGTTATCTTGGAAAATGGCTTGGAAAAGATATTATTATTAAAGTTTTTAGAGGAAAAATATTACAATCAAAACTATGGGAAAATACTTGCAAGCTTATTTGGTCTCTACGACATCCTTGTTTAGTTTTGACTTTAGGATTTTGTCACTACTCCCCAGATATACATTGTGTAATAACAGAATATATACATAATGGGTCTCTCCAAAAGCTATTATATAAAGGAACATGTATTTGCATGTATAATTGTGTATGGAGAGATTCTGATCCTAAATCTATTAAAATCAACTTACCACCATATTATTATAACTTGAAAGATGCAATCAAGATCAATTTAAAAAAAGGAAGTCACAGTCAAGTCAATATAGACCCTGAATCCAGTTATTATATACCAAATCTGGATTTTAATCCAAATTTAAATATTGGCTTGGATATTATTGCAGGTTTAGAATTGAATGATAACTCAAATTCAAAGATATCTGATTTGAATCTCATTTTAAGCACAAATTCAACTAGTCAGGATCCATCATATTGGCCAACAATTCCGGAATATAATTCATCTTTTGGAATTCATACTCAAAATGCTATTAAAATTGCCAAGGGAATAGTAACTGGGTGTTTGTACTTAAAACAAAGAGGTTTATTTCATCTTAGTCTAAAACCTACTAATATATTGGTAGAGGAAGATTTATCAGTTAAGCTTGCAGACTTTGGACATACTTTATTAGAAGCTTCTTTTTATCCTCCAGGTCAGGTTTATTTAGATGCAACAGTAAATAACAAAGTTTTAACTCATACAAATTCTAATTCAAGTTTTGATTTTTCAAATATAAATCAGTTTCCTATTGAAGATGGATTTTCCTTTTTAAATCAAATTTCTAGCTCTCCAAGACTATCAGACAATAGAATCCTTAACTATTTGCCTCCAGAAATTCTGAAGACTAATTCTCCACTTTTAGAACCTGCAAAACTTTATCTAGAAAATAAGCTTGAACAGTGTCAATCGATCGACTCTTACTCCATAGGTACAATTCTTTGGGAAATGATTAATGGTCAACCTCCTTTTGCTGGACTTGGAAATCTTCAAGTTCAAGCCTATGTTGGATATTCTGGAGCCACACTAGATCTTAATCCTGTTAAGGATTCTCTTCAGTTCAGTAATGTATCACTTATCCAGGGCCTTATTTCAAGATGTTGTGGGTTTTCTAATTTGTCTCATAACTTCTACCTACGAAATATTGGTAATCACACATCAAAGCGTCCTATTATTTCTTCACTTCCTTTTCCTCCTTCTTCCTCTTCTTCTTCCTCTTCTTCTTTATCTTCTTGGTCTTCTTCCTCTTCTTCTTCTTCTTCGTCTTCCTCGTCTTCCTTATCTTCTACACTTTTTGTTCAAAAGAAGATAAATTTTGCATTCCAAGTAAATAAAGTTGGTTTGGAAAAGTCTTATAAAAAGAGGATTTCTATTATTCAAATCTTAAAAGAGCTTAAAGCAATAGAAAAGATGGTAAGTTAATAAGAAGGGTTTGACCAATATAAGCACTATCTTAAACTTTCATGTTCATTAAAATGACTACAAATTATCTGTTTCAGGTCACGACATCAACAGAAGATTCATTAGCCAGATTTATGACAGGAGAATAACAAAAAGAGATGTTAGTTAAACTTAGACTTAAATATACAATGAAAAACTATCAATTTACATAAGATTTAACATAATTAACAAAAAATGTGGCGTCTAGTGACGCCTGGTATAAGTAGCCTTTATATTAATTCTTGACGATACTTAAATCCTATTATCATTACTTGAATTAGAATTTCGAAAACAAGCCCTTGGAATCACTTTCTAGTATAACGGTACTGATAGAATAAGTTCTCAAAAGATTTATTAGAACTTAGTCTATTCAGTTGTACCAAACATATCCCCATTTATCTTTCAAAGATCCATTTCAGTTAAGTAATTCATTCTATTATATTCCCCAAATTCTTCCTTTTAGCTTCTTTAAAAGAAAAAATTTGAACACAATAGAGAAAACACATTTTACTGGTTAGTAAAGGAAAGATAATGAATTAATGGATTCATTAATTTACTTTTGTCCACCAGTAAACTTGGTAACAGCCTTTGTACCCTCAGAAACTGCATGCTTAGCAAGTTCACCTGGTAAAACAAGTCTAACGGCAGTTTGGATTTCTCTGGATGCGATGGTGTCTTTTTTGGTGGTTTGGCAAAGCTGAGCAGCTTGCTGAGCGATCTTCTCAAAAGTATCAGAGATATAACTGTTCATAATCATCATAGACTTCTTACTGATTCCAGTTTCTGGGTGAACTTGCTTCAATACCTTGTAAATATATGTAGAGTAGCTCTCCTTCTTCTTCTTGTGGATCTTCTTCGGAGCTGCACCTTTATTGTTCTTTGAAGACATTTTTGGGGCCATTTTTATACTATTTGTGCTTTATTTTCCTAATTCCCGTAGAACCGCGGACTGTGATTGTCCTTTTTTTTTACAAACTTGAAATTGTAGAGAAATCCACTTAATATCCACACCTTACTCTCCTTTAGTATTTTACTATTTATTCAGCCTTTAATTACTAAGAGACATATACATGCACCCCACAGTTACTGAATATTTTGGCGGGAAAGTTCACACATAATTGTTGAGTATGTTGAATAATAAAGGTGGTGCGTGAAAATAAATAGTTAATGAAAAGAAGTTTAAGGTGAGATATATGTAATATTTATTAAAGTTATTTTTAAAAATATAAGGTCTGGCATAATTAAATTAGGATGTGAAACTGGCAAGTATATATTATAAATGTATTTATGCTTTTTTTTTTTTTTTCTGGATATGCTTGGTATCTTGCTGTAAATATGTGGTGGAAATGGTAGTAATATGAGATTGGTAATATTCATCTGTGAAAAATACATTAGGTAGTAAAATTAGTTTTAGTGTCATATGATAGTATAACAAACATATATAAAGTAGTGAAATATACAAATTGAGAGGTTTATATGAGAGAAAAGCATTATTGTTAATATTAAATAGACTAATAAAAAAACTAGAAATATTTGTTAAATTTTTAAAACTGAATTAGGAAATATAATGTATTAAGCATGCAGAAATTAGTTGGATTCCAACCCAAAATATTGTATTAGAATAGACAAAAAAAAGCCCATCAGGAACTTTCGAATTATAACGGTGATATGAATATTAGCAATAAACATAACAAACCTAATTAATAATTCTCCATTTCGTATTTAAATTTGGTTGCAATCTATTTAAAATATCTAAAGGACAAAAAATAAATTTTACTGAGTTTAACAAAACTTATTTATTTGTGTAAAATGCACTATTAAAATTTTAATTACCTTGGTTAATATTAACAAAATTGAGTTAGAAAGTAAAAAGTAACAATGTTAAGTAAAATCAAATAAATAGTTGGTTTTAATATGTTTTAAGAAATTTTTAATTATTTTTGCATTTTCATTGACAAATTGCAATGGAATTTACCGCCTAATTTGCGTATGAGGCGCGCAGATACGTATTAATAGACGATTACATGACAAAGTTTAGAGATTAAAAATAAAATTGAGTATAAATTTAGAATAGACAACATGTAAAAAGTGAGATGAATTTTTTTTTTTTTTTACGATACGTACAGTGCGCATTAAAAATCTAAAGTATATTTTTTATTTTCCTGCGTGCGTATACATATCTTTAAATACTTGGATAAAGAGATAATAAAAGGTGTACGGCAAGAAAAGTAGTAAATAAAAGAGTACTTTTCATATTTTATTTATAACTTAACCATATACACGCTTTTTTCATTATTTTCGAGCAGACTACAGAAGTAACAAAATGAGTGAAGAAGAAACACAAGCATTGGTTATTGACAATGGTTCAGGTATGGTTAAAGCTGGTATAGCTGGTGATGATGCTCCAAGATGTGTTTTTCCATCAATTGTCGGTCGCCCAAAAATGCCTGGTGTTATGGTAGGTATGGATCAAAAGGACTGCTATGTCGGTGATGAAGCTCAATCAAAGAGAGGTATTTTAACTTTAAAATACCCAATTGAGCATGGTATTGTTACAAATTGGGAAGACATGGAGAAGATCTGGCATCATACTTTCTATAATGAATTGCGTGTTGCTCCAGAAGAACACCCAGTATTACTGACAGAAGCACCAATGAACCCAAAAGTTAATCGTGAAAGAATGACTCAAATTATGTTTGAAACATTCAACGTACCAGCAATGTATGTTAATATTCAGGCAGTCTTATCTTTGTATGCTTCTGGACGTACAACTGGTATTGTTTTGGATAGTGGTGATGGTGTATCACACACTGTTCCAATTTATGAGGGTTATGCTCTTCCTCATGCTATTATGAGATTGGACTTAGCCGGGCGTGACTTGACTGATTTTTTGATGAAGATTCTTCACGACCGTGGCTACAGTTTCACAACTACAGCTGAGAGAGAAATAGTAAGAGATATTAAAGAAAAGCTTTGTTACATTGCTCTTGATTATGAGGAAGAAATGAAAAAATCTCAGGAGTCTTCTGAATTAGAAAAGACATATGAACTACCTGACGGTCATGTAATTACCGTAGGCAGTGAAAGATTCAGATGCCCAGAGGCTCTATTCCAACCAGGTCTTTTAGGTAAAGAAGCTGTTGGTATCGGTGAGACTACATTCCAATCTATCATGAAATGTGATCTTGATATCCGTAAGGATCTTTATGCTAACATTGTTTTATCTGGAGGTACAACAATGTATCCTGGTATTGGAGAGAGAATGACAAAAGAGCTCACTACTTTGGCTCCATCAACCATGAAGATTAAGGTTGTTGCTCCACCTGAACGTAAATACTCTGTATGGATTGGTGGCTCCATCTTGTCTTCTTTGTCTACTTTCCAACAAATGTGGATCACAAAAGAGGAGTATGATGAATCTGGCCCATCAATTGTACATAGAAAGTGCTTCTAAACTAATGTTATTAATAAAAAATTCTCAACATTCTCTTAAACACTACGCGTATTAAAATTTCAATAGAAATATGGATTACACAAGTTATTATTTATTAAGGACAATTTTTTTTTCTATCAATGAATAATTGTTTTATTTCTCTTCTTAATAAAAAAAAAGGGTGATGAATTGTCTAGTCAATGTTATTGTAACTCTAATTTTAAGGAGAGAATTCTACTTGATTTATTAGTCAATGACTATTAATGTTGTCGATAGAGCATAAGATTAACGTAAAAATAGTTACTAAGCAATGTGTAGTTCGACTTTGCCATTTTTTCTACTTCTTTGTGTTCTTGTTTTGAGGGGGTTTTGATAAAAATAAGGTCTTTTAGATCGGATATTTCAATATAGTGTTTTGTATTAGATAGAGGTGTCTAACAAGAAAGCTTATGCCTGAGGTTTAGTCAGCGTAGGAATTACATTGTTTATTCTGAAGCTTCAATAAATTTATATAAAAAATTTATTGAAAGGTTTTATAAAAAAGCTCCAAGTCCGGGAATTGAACCCGGGTCATCCGCGTGACAGGCGGATATACTAACCACTATACTAACTCGGACTCACGTTTGTACACCCGAATGTAGTTATAATATGAAAAGAGAATTGTGATAGCCAATAAATCATTACTAGTTGTTAAAGACCGCTAATCTTTCTTTAATAATAAATATCCTTTTATTCTGGGATTTAATTAAGTTGATGAAATGGAAAGAAAACAGTGTTATGTTAAAATCGGTTTTTTTGATAAAGGGAATTCAGTTTCTCAATTATTTTTTTAATTTTTTTCTAAAAAATAACTTGTTAATCATTTTATATTCTATTTAAAGAAAGTTTCACTAACTTGCTCGATATCAAAATTAGGAAAATTTGAATGCAAAACTACATTCATTTAAAAATTTACAGAGTAGAATAGGAACTACTTTATTACTTTTATCAGGGAAAGTTTGACAGATTATCTGTGTCATTTAAGCTTGGTAGATTGTTTTAGGTTAAATTTTGTAGAAAGCCATAATGCTGGCTAATTCAATCTAACTCAGAATCAGAGACACAACTAATTACTACTGATCAAAATATCAGAAGGTTAGGGAAGTAGAGTAGAGTGGGATGCCCAAGTTTAAACATAATATAAGAAAAAAATTGGTAACAATTTTAAAAGCATAGCGCGCGTGTTTACTAGGAAATTTCTAACTACCAGCATTGACTTACAATTTAGTAGCGAAATAAAATACAAGTTTAAAGTTAATTACTAAAATAAGAATATTTTGATTACAAATTATATTCTTTTTATTGTACTGAACTATGATTAGAACTAAAGTATGATGAGCTGTATTCTTAAATATTTACTTTGGTTATCTTTTTAACCAAAACATATTTTTTAATATTTTAATAAAATTAATAATGGAGATAATAGTGGTTTTCATATTACACACTATATGCAATTTTTTTATACATAGCTTTACATTATATACATGTAATAACCATAAAATTATTAGATGGTTTACCGCTAAAATTAACCGCCTATATGAGTGTTTTATTCTGGTAATAAGTATGCATGCTTATAATTAACATGAATTAAAATAAAAAATTTTTTTTTTTCAGGAAAAAGAGGGTGGGGATAGGATAAGGGAAAAAAATAGAGATGATTTAAAAGTAGATGGTGAATTTAGTAAATGTTTAAATAAACATGTACATTAAATTTTCATTTTAGATTTAGTGTGCTACAATAAATATTTTTTTTTGTTTTGAAAAAATAACAAATGCACACCTGCATTATTAAAAATAATAATTTGTGGGCGGTAGAATGGAAGGAGCGGGTAGTATAATAATTGGGTTAGGGCTAATTAAAAGGAAAAAAAAAATTTTAAATTATATGTGAGAAAAAAATAGGTAAGAAAAAATAGCAAAAGTTACATGAAAATAGAATTTCATATTAAAATTTAGCATTTTGGGCGATTTCAACAATTTATTTATTTTTATTGATCCGTGTTAAAGATTTGTGTTTGTCTATTTTTTGAGATAAAAAAATTGGTTTCGAGCAACAGAAAGTGTGCAAATTAAATTATCAGTAAATCTTCGCTCGAGCTTAAAAAAAGAGGGTCAGAAAAAAACCTAATTTTTAAAATAATTTCCGAGTTTAAAGTTTTCGAAGTTTTCTACAGTTGTGCACAATTTTTACTTATTATTTAACAGTTATAAAGATAATATAGTAAAAAGATCACACAAAGATTTTGGTTAAAATTTGGAAAGGAAGATTTGAATTTAGTTATAGATTCGTAATAATAATTTAACGTGCAAGAAAAGAGAAAGGAGATTTTTGACTAGTCACAGGAACTGAACAACAAGTACACATTTCTATCCATTTGACTAGCAGAAAATCAAAGTAAATATTGGGATTAATGTACAACTCCGATAAGTAACTATATATATTTATATATATATATATATAAATATATATATATATATATATATATAAATATATATATATATATATAATATTTATATCTTAGAAGCCTCATTTCTAAAGAGTAGATCGAAGTACTTCAAAGTTAAACTGATTTTGGTGAAAAAGTTATACAATTAATATACATATATACATTATTTTATGTATATCTGTATATAGATAAACATAATAATATTTATACATGCACTTTAATAAAGTATTTATACATTAATATTAAATATAACGATTAGTACTTAAGAGTAGTAAATCTCTTACCTTTTATTTTTCTGATACTGGAAAAATAAGAAGCCTCAGATAATATACAGAAAAAATTCAGCTTAGATAATATTTCAGAAAAAACCGAATATTTCCAAAAATCTCATCTTTATTTTTAATTGTAAGCATAATTCTTGTGCTCTCGAATTCGCGTAGAAAAAAGGGGGAAAAAGAAAAGTAATTGCCAAAATAAAGGAAGAAATTATAAAAGAAAGTGACCAATATTTTTTTTTCTTTAATATAGATTGGCGAAAACCAAGCTTAGTCCGATTTTTACAAAGATTTAAGAATTTGCGTTTGGACAAAGAAGAAAGGTGATACAAGCTTCCAAAGAAAAGTGTAATTCAAGAATTTCCAAGGACAGATAAACAAACAGAAAAAAGGTTTAGGACGAGTTATTTCCGATTTTTTTCCTGACATTTGCTGTTTGACTGTCAGTTTGTTACAATTGGTAATCTTTCTAATTCAGTTCAAATACATTTTTTAATTCAATTCGAATTTGCCATAAAAATATATGTACATATATATATATTATATAATTCTACTGGGATTCCATCATATATGTGCTGTAAATAGCTGAAAAGAAAATCAGCATTTTGCTTGTGTGGATTTGGTTTTTTTTATCATTTTTTATAATTTTATTCAGTAAATTTTACCATTTTTATATATACAACTGGAATTGACACTACCACTGCAACTTCTACTTTGGAAGGATATAAAAAGTTTGGATTTCGGAATAAGTTGGAATATTACGTAAGTAATAGAAGAAGGATCAAAGAATCGAGAAATAGAGAATTGGTAATAATTTTAGAGCTTTTTTTTTTTCTAATTAATAATATTGCTTTTCTCCTGACTTAGGAAATAGTAATATAAAATAATTAAGAGAGAGGAAAGAGAATAGGAAGGGCCACTTTCTCCTTAATCTTAGAAGACAAATTCAGAAGAAATTGGTAAAAATCAGCTCTTGGATTGCATTTTTGATATTTAATTATTAGTAAGTTTCAAGAATTAGTTTTCAAAATAACTCGGATAAAGTTAAAATAAGACTTTGATCAAACCAAAAACAGAAGAGTTGTTTCATTCTAGCTGGTCAAATTTGGAATCCAATAATTAGTATTTTGTATATAAACATACAAATAATAATTGTCTAGTTTTTCAAGTTGATTACATATTTATTAGCAAGTTCTGATTTGTTCAAATAAAATAAAAGAGATAATTGGTACTAAATTAAACTTGAAGAAAAATCCCCAGCTAGGAGAAAAGAACATAATAAGAGCAGGTCTTATATTTATGCATTTTACGAATTGAAGTAACTTAGAAACTTGGAGAGAATTTTGAAAACCAAAAAACAAAAGAAGGTAACTTATAAAAATTCAAAACTTGCAAATAAGAAAGATATTATCACAAAATAAATACTCTTACGTTAGGGGAGCGTAAGATGAGTGATAGGGGGGAACTTGAGTTGGATAAAAATGTGAACAGAATGCGGTTGGAATTGGAGGAGGCTCTGGATATTTTAACATGCCATGAAAATGAGGAGATAAAAAGCACTAGAGAAGGTGAATGCTGCATTCTGGACTCTTATCCATTAAGTATGACTCTAATAAGATGTGAAAACGACAAAGAAAAACTAGGTCTAATAATTCAACTTAAGGAATTTTCTAGAATGGTTAAAGGAAGCTATTGGATGGTCTTGGAGGATAACAAAGATCCAAGAAATTTATATATGCTTGAATTCTTCAATTATAATGATGGGATTTTTAGAAATAAGACGTTCGAAGTAATTGGAGATAGGAACGAAAGGGAGATCTTGCAGAATTACTTTTCCCACTCAAACTCAATTTTGAATATGAATGGAGGAAATAAGTGCGAGAATGGTAATGATAAATGGATGATGACTACTTTAAGAAGGAGGAGAGATATTGAGAATTCACGAAACAATTTAGGATTAGCTTTTTGTAATTCTTTTCTAAAGGAAAGTGGCGAAAGAATCAGAAACTTTGATTTATCTTCTTTAACATTTATGGTAAAATTCAGTGAAGTTGGCAATATTTCAGAACTTATAAGCGAAGTTGAGGCATTATATGGGGATTATTGGTTAAATAAGATAGAAGAATCATTCCTAGCTGTTTTCTGCTTTAGCATTGAGAATAAATTAGATACCCAAGTAAGATTTGAAGACGAATTGGAGAAGATGTCTTTGTCCAGCCCTAAGAAGGATGCTTATATGATTCACATATTCACCAGCCCAACGGACTATGCAATGGTAACAAGCACTTATAATTGGAGTAGCTACGTTTCTTCCCTCAAAAATTTGGCTCAGGGGGAAGTTAGAGCAGAATTTATAACACAGAAGCTGATTTATAACTCTCTGGAAAGCTTTGAAGATTTGAACATATTCAGAATAATGGATTCTGAAAGAGATTTGGAAATTAAGGAAAATATAATGGAGGGAGGCAACTTAGATAGCAAGTCGGTAACAACCACCACTTCAAATTGCTACTCAACAGATTCTTGCAAACTAGTAGATTCAACAAACGGATTTTCATCCACAGACCTAGATTCAGTAACTACCTCCATTAATTCAAGCACAGAGAACTTGGTGTTGTCGAAGAAAGGCTCAGTTCTAGAGGGATTGGATGAGAACGAGAAATCTACTGATAAAGGTCTCAGTACCTTCGGAGATAACGAAGTGGTTGAGCTCGAAGAAGACCCTCTTTTGGTTTCTGAATTTTCAAATTTGAGCTATTGGGAATCTGCAATAATTGACGCATCTAACTCTTTTGCTGCTTCCAATGCTAGAAAAAGAAACCAAATTTACTCAAATTTAGCAATTAATGGCAATAAAAGTCAGACAGATAAGCTAACAGACTGCCAAGAAGTGCCTATTCTTCAAGAATCCGTTAAAGACGAGGAGTTTTATGAGTGCAGAGAAATGAAATTTGACACATGTGCATTAAAGGCCAAGCTGGCAAAGTCAGTGTGGGGTGGCGCCAAATGTACTGATAGAAGCTGCATGCAGTGCTTTGCATTACCTCTTACACATGCACATGCAGAATCTGAAAAGGATTTAAGAGCTACAGAAAGCGAAAAAATTTGGTGCAAGGAGGGTTTCAGGAAGTTTTGTGAAATCTACAAAAGCATGGGTGTTGTAGAACTTAGAAAGAAGTCAGAATTGGGAAATGGCAAAAAAGCTTGGTTAATTAGAGAGTTTATAGGAGATGAGCTTTCTGATCAGGTTTTTTGCTATGGACTTAAGAGGAGAAGAAGGAGCATAAAGGAAGGGTTAAGAGCTCTAAGTATTTACTTAGTGGGAGATTTTAACGATTGGAACAAGACTTCTCACCCAATGCAACTGGAAACAGAAAACATTTGTTTGATGAATCAGGAATTATATGAAGGCTACCCTTCCATTCCACATTTCATGAAAAATAGGGTCTATTCAATAATTCTGGATGAAAACAAGCTACAAAGCTTTTTAAGTTGTAATCCTGAAGCTAATTCAATTTCATTCAAAATTAGAATTGTTACTTCTAAAGCCAATTCTTCAGAAGCTCAGATGATGGAAGTAAATGATAGCCTTGGAGCAGTTTCATCCCAAGAACTGGAGACTTACAGACTACTCTCATATTCAAGGTCTTTGGTCACTTCAGGAATCAAAGATAGTACTGAAAACGCTTTGATGAATTGCAACTTTTACTTGGGTGACCAAACTGAATTTGAAAGCCCAAGAAATAGAAGTCTCAAATATCCTCTTCCAAGGTGTGTTTCAAAGCCCAAGACTCTAGGATTTTTAAGGGCAAATAAGGATAAGACCCTTGAATCTGACGAAGGGGACTGGCCAATATCTGTTGGAAGCATTGTCAAAGAGCTTGTAACAAATTTGAGACAGTCTCCTTTGTACATATATGAAGCAAATATTGCTTTTTCATCCAAAAATAAAGGGGAATTTGGAACTTTTGCAAGCTTTAGAGAGAATGTACTTCCAAGAATATCAAGAGGCGGATATAACTGTTTGCTATTAACTGGTCTATTGGAGCACTATCAATTCTTCAACAAAAGCCAATACCCATTCAATTATTTTGTTCCATATAGTAAATATGGTACTCTGGATGAGTTTAAGGACCTAATGGATGATTGCCATTCAAGAGGAATTGCAGTGCTTATGGACTTTAACCTCACTTTTGCTGATATTACAAACTCAAACTCAATGCTACAGCCGTGCGATAGGGAAATGAACAATAACTTAAGTAATTTACAAGATATTATAGATACTGATGAGATTAATATGCGTACAGGAAGCGAAGTAAGTAGTGGAAACATAAGTAGGGAAGGTTCTTTTGTACTTGGAAGTGGAGGAAGCAACAGTACTATTAATAGTAATACAATCAGAGTTGATGAGCTATTTTTGGATGACTCCATTGTAGATTTGTACGAGTCATTTATGCTGACTAATTTAAATACATTCAATCCAAGTTTCTTTAAACATACTCCAGACGTGATTTCTTCGCTTTTTGCTTTCAACAAAAGTTACAGTAGACTTAATTTGGGATATATTCCAATGCTGGCTCAGATCCTTTCTTCATTTCATTATCTGATGAATCAACTGGGTATTGATGGTTTTAGATTCACTGTTCCAGACTTATCAGAAGAGCAAGAGAAATACTCGTGCATCTCGTCAATTTTGGCTTTGATTAATGATACTATTCATACTATTAAGCCATTCGCAGTAACAATAGCAAATGAACTTCTTTTGAGAGGAAATGATGATAAGGCTTGCTCAGAGCTTACAGTTCCTTTGGAGTATGGAGGTATGGGATTCGACTATGTTTGGGATAATTCAATTTGCAGTTCCCTACAAAGTATCATACTAAAGAACCCATCCAGTTTGAATATAAAGAAAGACATAATTGACGAGCTACTTCCTCAAGAAGATAAAATGAGGAACTCTAACAAGAAAATCAGAATTTTGTACAAAAACAGAGAAAAACAAAATTTTATTGATACAGGAGATGATAGTGAAAATATAAATGGTAGTTATTTAAACAAAGGGGGATCTGACTTACATACAGTTGAGTTTGTTTCCAAAAGATTATATGGGATAGAATCTTTGGAAATGAAAACAGTAACTCAGAACCCACTTAGAATTGCAATGTTTAGTTGGGAAAGTCTCCATACTCACTTGGTTGGTGGAGTCTCGCCTCATGTTTCAGAACTATCTGCAAGTCTAGTACGACTAGGACACGAAGTCCATCTATTCACAAGAGCAACAACATCAGCATATGTGATCAAAGTTCATGATGGAGTATTGTATCATGAGTGTCCTTTCCAATTGAATTCTGATTTTGTGACTGAAATTACAAATATGTGTAATTCATTTGTTTATTATATGCAAAGGTGGGAAGATGGGCTAACAAAGGTACCGGATTATCCAATGCTTAAAAATGTGAAAAATGGGTATCGATTTAATATTTGCCATTGCCATGATTGGCTAGCAGCCCCTGTATTGACAAGTTTAAGAAGAATTGGAAATAATAATAGGACAACCATTTTCACAGTGCATTCAACTGAATATGGTAGATGTGGAAATCAGTCGTTTGGAGGACAAAGTAGCAGAATAGCTGATATAGAGAGGGAGGGATGCCATACTGCAGATAGACTGATTTGTGTAAGTGGGGTGTTGGCAGAAGAGGTATGCAGACTTTTTGGGGTTAACAGGAACAAAATTAAAGTAATTTATAATGGAATTCATTGCAGGACTTTTGATAGAGTAGTAATGAATGATGCTGGAGAAGTTAAAAGGCAATATGGTATAGGACCTCTAGAACCAACATTTCTATGTGTTGCAAGAATGGCTCTACAAAAGGGAGTAGATTTGCTTATTGAGGCGGTGCCTAGTATATTAAAATATCGTAATGATACAAAATTTATTATAGTTGGAGATGGACATCAGAAAGATGAAATTGTTCGTAGGTCCCACCAGTTAGGCATATACAATTCGGTCAGATTTGTTGGAAAGAAGTTGGGAGATGATGTAATCAGACTTTATAAGGCTTGCGACGCAGTTGTAGTACCGTCTAGAAATGAGCCATTTGGAATTGTTGTATTGGAAGGATGGACAGCTGGAAAACCTGTTGTTGCTACCACTAGTGGTGGCCCCAGGGATTTCTTAACTCCAAATGTAGATGGGTATTTGGTAGAGCCATGTAAAGATAGTATTGCTTGGGGATGCTGTGAGATACTAAAAAACTTTGATCATTCAAGATGGATGGGATCTAGGGGTAGAGTAAAGGCAGCTTATTCATTTTCTTGGGATTCCATTGCTCAAATAACAAGTTTTCTGTATTTTGAGCAGTGTAATGTTTTAGACGTTGCTCCGAGCCTGATTTTAAAGCCTAATACACCATTAATTCTTCAGTCCTTTGGAGAAAATGCTCTTTATCATCATATGATGGTGTTTGATGGTTTTGAAAAGTCAGTCTTTGCTCTTAAGCAATTGAAGTTACTTGTATTAACAATGATGGCCTTTGCAAAGAATGGAGTTTTTCAGAGCATGGGCTCTGAATTTGGTAACCCCGATTCTTTTGATCTACCTAGACCAAATAATGACATGGATGTTAGCAAAATGTGTTGTAGATGGGACTTGGCAGATAACAAGAGTCTAAAGTTCAAACATTTAGAGTTCTTCAATACTATATTGATTCGTCTCGAAAAGTCTCTAAACTGGATAGTCAGAAATAACATTCAGGATTATAATATCTGCAATAATTATTTGAGCACATTCACAGAAGGTGTAGAAGGAGAGTTAAATAAGAGCGGTTTTTCTTCAGCTTGTTCTAAATTAACTTCTCCTTTAATTAAAAGCAGCACCTCAGTAATACCTTCAGAAATTTCTCCAGCTTCCAAATTTTCCAAGAAGCCAGTAACAAAGAATCAGGCAGTTATTAAAAGATTAGATGAGGTTTCTGGAGATAGTAATCTAATAGATAATGAGTCCGTTATTTACTTGGATTCAACTCCAAACAGTGGACAAGAAGGTTCAAAATCTATCCAAAAAATCTTTTCTAGAGGAAAAAGTATTGACAATTTTTCCAAGGATTCGCTGAAGATCTTAACAACAGATAGTTTGTATAATTCATCATCTAATGTTAATGTTATTTTATGCCATGAATTGGACAAAGTATTGGTGGTTGAAAGAAATAACTGCGTTTTTGTTTTCAACTACAGCGATAAGTACTATAATAATTACGGATTTGGAATTTCAAGCGAACTTCCTCAGAGCCTAATAATTGATACTCAAGATGAGAGATTTGGAGGGGACAAGAAATACCATGTTATTGGTAACTTCTGTTCTTGTTCTGTCAAATCTGAGCAAGGATTCAAGCTATTTGACTCAAACTCAGAACCTGCCAATATTAACTCTATTAATAATAAAGCATTCCAAAAGTCTTTTCAACATGAATCTCCTTATAGATTTATTAATACAAAGTCTCTCAAGCAAACCGTCTTCCTCAATATATCTCCCTTCTCAGCCTATGTATTGGCTCCTTCTATTCTTATTCAAGATTTTCCTTGTGAGACGGTCGGAGATAAATTATTTTATCAAAGCATCGACAATTTTGTTGATTCACTTGGTTTATTCTGCTAAAATATAGAATTAAAATATAGATTTACGAGAAAATGTTATGGAAAGATTCATTTACATATTAAGTGGAATCTTCATTTGGAAGACTCCATAAATGTCTTAAAAAAAAATCAAGTATTTTTTTAGATTATATCATGAGAAAACCATTATCTTGAGATATGGAAAAAAGAAGACTAAATTTAATAATCAATTTCAAAATCTTAATATATTATCATATCATTGAATGACATTCAGTATAAAAATGATAAAAAGATAACTCTGTTTTGGATTGTAGAAAAATATTAACCTGATTTTGTTACTATCAAAGTTTTCACTTTTTTTTTTTTATTCAATATACCTCAAGTATTCAAAAAGTCTTGCTAATACTTTTTTCTTAAATTAGTGTTGCTACATATTTGTGTGGATGCATGCAATACCATGAATATGTTCCCGCCTGGTTTAAGCGAATTGCATGCAGACACGTAAGATTATTGTTTGAAAAAAAATATCAAAAACAAAACGGTAATGAGTAATATTTATCAATTTTTTCTTATTAAAAGGTGAATTGTAATTTGTGATTAATAGAACTTAGATTTTGTTTTTTTGACAGATAAAACAGTCGTGCTAGTATTCAAGTAAATTAAGTCTTTTTTTTTGTAAATTTGGTCGTTTCTGTGGGAAAAATTCTCTCCAATAACTGCCATGTGGGCCTAAGAATGCATGCATTTGTTTAAGCTTGACTTTTTAAGTGCCTGCATGCGCATTAGTTACATTTAAATAGGTAAATATTTATTTAAAACAAGTAAATAGTAATTAGACAGAAAAGCGTGGGGAGATATATTTTTGCGTTTATATCTATCTCTGATTTATATTGTATTTTAAATTGATATTTAAAAAATGAATTTCAAGTTAAACACAATTAGTGGTATAAAACTATGAAATATATATTTTATCTGATAGAAAGCAATTTGGAAATCACAAAAAATAGCATGTAAGGGGGGTGGGTGGGGATGAGAGGGGAGAAAAAAGCGGAGAAATCAATAAATATAAAAAAAAAAAAACCAAACGCATGTAATAAATAAATATTTAAAAAATAAAAAAGGCATTGAGTATCAGGTACTTTAATTTTTTTGGACTAAAGAGTCGAAGATACTTTCCAAGAAATGGCTTTGAGCCTCTAAGAATATAATTAAATAATAAAATAAAATGAAATAGTGAACTTAAAATTTGGGTATAAAAATAATTCAAAACAAGAAAATATTAATAAAGAAGAAATGGAAGATTATGATTCTAGAATTAATCAAAAACCTCATTCTGAGAGGATTTTGGAGCAATATGAAAAATACCCAGATGATTACATTGAAAATGCAACATTGAGACCAGAAAAATATCATGTATTGGAACAGAAAGAATACGATGACTGTATTATCACAACATTTCACCAAATTATTAATAGTGATTACTTAGATGTTGAAAGAGAGCTTATTAATGGAAAGTTAATGAATAGCGAAAATTATGAAAGTAGAGTATTTGGCAAATATGGACTATCTCAAGACCAAAAAGGGAGGGATCCAGGAGAAAGGGGCTATACAGAAACAGAAAAGGAAAATTCAGAAGACGAATTAGATGCTACTGGTGTTGAGGAGTGTGAAGAAACAGAATCTGAAGAATTGGATTCAGAAGATGAAATGTATGACGAAGACGAAAACAGCCGTGAGTTATTGATGCTATTAAAAAGTAGAGGAAAGTCAAAGCGAATTCATAAGAGAGAAATGTTAAGTTTACCAAGCTCAGAATTTTTAGTAATAAGAGAATTTCCTGTATCTTTTGGAATTCCAGTCATTAAATTACAAAAATTGAATGTACGCCCAATATTATTTCTCTGGTTGCTTTTGTTACTTTTCATTGTTTATTGCATTTCAATATTTTTAGATGAGTATATCATTAATGACATAATACCATTATATCCACTGGGAAGTATTTTTGAGCCGAAAAATGAACATAATGAAGAGTTGGTTCCTTCTTTTCTAAGATCTAAGAATTCAAAAACATCAGGAAGCGTTGATATGCGTTTAGTGAGTAAAAGTAGTTTAATAAAAAAGCTTTTCCCTTTATTCAGTACTAAGCAAGACTCGGAAGTATCTGAGGATGCAATCAACAGACCTTTAAATGTAACATTGGATATTAAACATTGCCAAATTCAATTTCTTAATTCATCCAATGATTTTAGTTATATTAAAGTAAGATCTTGGAGATTATTTTCCAAATCACACATGTACTCAGGAAGTTCTGGAAGGTACCGTATACCATCTAAAAAGAAAGATAAGTTTGAGTATGTATGTTCACACGGAGCTTTTTTCTGGATATTAAAAAGGTATATTCTTCCTTGGGATACTTATAGTGATTATAATATAAAAAGTGTTTCTTGGAAAGAGTATAAGGAGTACTGTGATTCAAGTCTGAGACCTTGGAATTTTGTTAATGATTCAAACTTGTTAATAAAATTGCACCAAACCAATACTGGTGATTATTTTCAATGTTCTATAAACTTTTTTCTGGCTGATAACTTTCAGTTCGATGAACTTTCTGTCAAGTTTGTACCATCCTCAACATATATGAGAGTCTCATCATCAATTCCAATCAGAGCTAAATCCATGTTTCACTTGGAAGCATTACATGGAACTTTTGATTTAAAAGATGTATATTCTAAAAACATCTCACTTACAATTTCAGATGGTTGGGCTTCCATAGATCTCCCAAATATTGAGGATTCTATTCATAGGGGTGTGCTCATAGAAAGCAGGGGAGCTCCAATATATATTAATAGCAAAACACCATTATTGGTTGTGATGCCGGTCAGAATTGCAGAACTGGCAGTTTTAAGGGCTGAAAATGTTAAGGTTCAACTGGAAAGTAAGTCAAATGGGTTGAATAGTCATGGATATTATAAGACTGCGTCAGTTGTGGCTACATTAAATCCAGATTCATCATTTTTAGAAAACAAACTTTCAGGCTCTTTAATTAACACAAGAATTAACATTCAAGGTAGCATTCCTCCAGTATATGTAAATGTATATTCCAATTCTGAATCAAATTCTAATTCCGATAAATTTTCTGATGAATTGATAACTTGGGCAGGAAGACACCAGTGGAAAGATCCACATTTGCTTGCATTTTCGAAGGCAAGATTTAGTAGATTTTCAAAGTGGCTTCAAGAAGACCTTGCGAGTCCCTGGGTTGTATATATTAACATTTTAGGCAATGGAGAATATCCTAAGGGAACTTGGAAAGCGGTATCTTCAAGAGCTTTTATTCGTGACCCATATGCTCTGGTATTGTTATCAGGTGGTCTTTTAATGCCTAGAATATACACTCTATTTATTCATATTCTTGGATTAAAATGTATGGTTCCAGCGAGCCATTCAGATTTGGAAGATTTGGACGTAATTAATGTTGATGATAATCAGAATATAGTCAACAGCAACGGAATAATTGGTAATATTATTAATGGGAATGCAAGTACTCAAAACAACAACAAAGATACTGTTGGAAAAGTGGAGGGTGTAATTCACAAAAGTGTGGATAATGGTTTTGGAGACCAAGAGAAAGGAGGGTTACTAGCAAATATGACAAGTAAGATTTCAAAGATGATTGGCCCAGAAGAATCTACATCTTCTGAAAATGGGAAAAATAGGCAGGAAAGTAAATTAAGCGAGTTAAAGAAAATATTTGGAGTTAAGAATGGACCAAAATTACTCTTAAATAACTTTCAGGAATCAATTTATTTTGATGACAATTTAAGTGAGGACTATTACATTAACCAAGACTCAAATATCCATGAAGATATTGCAAATATCAAAAGTATAAGTGATGTAGGGAATTATATGGGCAAATCAAGCAGAATTAGAGCTTGTGAATCTTCAATAGCTGAAAATATTTTTAGTGTAATAAACAAAGCAATAATAGATACGGCTCAGCAACCAAGTGTAATAGTATGGACTCAGAATGATGAAGAAGTAAAGACTTACAATTCGGACTTAGGTTTGGGGAGAAAAAATGGGTTAAGTGTATCTGATAGAAATCTATTTTCACTTACAAAATGGACAATAAAGAAATTAAAGAGCCAATTGAGGAGATTATTTAAGTTGTTTTTCTCATTAGTATCATTTTTGGAGAGCATAATATTCCCTGGGTGGCTAATTCCGGGATGGAGTAAGTTATCTAAGAAGATTCTAAAAAGTTCCATGTTAGCAGATGACGATTTTGTATCGAATCCAGAAGTTCTATCTGATAGTCCAAATCAAAATATCGAGCAATACATATTTACAGCAGAAAATGATGCAATATTGAAAGATCTTGTGACAGCAAATGATTTACAAGGATACATAGTTTCTCTATCCTTGAATATATTATGTGCAATTTTGGTAGCAACAGCAGCCATGTGGGTACTTTATTACTATGTTTTCCCCTGGTTTTTGACAGGTATTAGAGAAATGCAACTGGTAAGTACAGCTTCTCACCGTTTGAATCATGATTTCAGGACTTCGGAAGCTGCAGAGTGGATTGTAATGGTTTCTACAATTCAGTGGCCAAACTTTGGATTATTATTGAGGTGGAACCAAAGACAAAAAAGGAGAGATAATGAAAAGCTTTGCATATATATTAAACAGATAGAAAACTTATCTCAAATGAGTGGAAATAGCAATATTGGTAATGGGGAAGGGGCAAATGGTTCAGAAATTTCAGAGTTTTTCCTTTACATTCCAGCAAACGAGGCATCATTAACTACACATTTGGGAAGGAACCAACAGGAGCTGTTTGTTCCAATGAAATATACTGATAAATGTATTTTTGAGGTAACAATGCCATATGAGCTTATTTCTGATCAAAAATACAGACTAAGAATTCTAAGAATATCATCTTCTGGCCATATTATTGAGCAGAGTAACTGGAGCAATGAGATTATTCCAGGAAACAAAATGAAGTTTGTAGATTTTCCATTACTTTTCTTAAGGAGGTTTTTGCCTAAGAAGAGATCCTCTCTGAACTTATTCATTGATAAGAACACAGATCACTATTCTCCTTTTGGTATTCCCTTTTATTTTAGGGATATTGAGATTATAATTTTTGATGTTCTTGGGGGAAAGAAGAAGAAACGTAGCAGTATTTCGCAAGAGAACTTTTTTGATTACGGATTTGAGGAAGAGGAGGATGATAAAAATGATTTAAAGAATATTAAAAACAATATGATTGATTTCGGAGAAGGAGAAACCACTAACCCAACACTTAATGACAAACACAAGCCTTCCCATAAAATTGATGGAATCACCACAGATAAAAATGGTGAGCGGAAATTTGAAAGGTCTTTCTCCAACCAAAGTTTCAATAGAGAGTTGAGCGCACAAAACCAGACCGGTATTGCTTTAGGGCCACATGGCGTCCACATGAATGCATGCAATACTAATGGTATGGTGTATGGCGGGAATGATTCTAGTGGGGGGGTGCCGTCAAATTTTGACCATGAAACAGAAGATGGACGCGGATATTCGGAGGTGAGAGGGAATAAAAAGTTTGTGTTGGTAGCAAGGTTAATAAGGGATCTTTCTGGAACATGTGGTACGGGAGAAGCGTTGAACGGAATGAGTGGAGGATTAGAAAAAATTTCAGAGAATTATACGAGTGGGGGTGCAATTCGAGAGGGCCGTTCAGGGGGAAGGTTTGGTAGTTTGCATGCATCTAGTATTGCAGAAGAAGATGATAATTTTGCTTCAATTCGAAGTTATACTTTTAAAAATAAATCATTTGATTCTGATAAGGTCCGGATTGAAGGTTGTTTGGAGAATGTCAACTTTTTTGAAAAATTTAATGGAAATAGTGGAGTTAATCGACAGATTAATATGATGGATGGTATGGAAGTTGGAAGTGGCAATAATGTTTATATTTTACGTAATAAGGTAAAACACGGTTCTGGAGGTGAGGGCCGTAAACTAAGTATTGGTGGGTTTGGGAAAGATGAAAAAATGAGCAATTCAGATCCAGTTGCTAGTAGTTTATATTTAGAGCAAAGTTTGATATCTCAAAAAAGAATATTGTTTGAGTTGCAAGAGGCAGATAGTGGCCAGGTAGTGGCAAATGGAGATGTAAAATGTTCAAGATTAATAGATATAGCTTGGAAGTCGTTGGTTAATGATGCTAATATGGAAGATAGTTTTGAAGGAGGTTTTGTACCTATGAATGAAAGAGATTATGATGATGTTATACATGGTAGAAGAGTTCACTCAAAAATGGGCCACGATTCTGAAATTCAAGATAATGACATAATTCAGGTTCATGATACAATTTCAAATAATACCGTTTCAATCAATAAGTTTGTAGATATCTCAATAAAACTTTATTATGTTGAAGGAGGACAATGGGGAGAACTTTCAATGCTTTTGGATAGGTCATTTTGGGTTCAGTATTTGAGACATGATCTTTCTGAAGATATTATTATTGATTCAAATCCTTTAAGTAATGTGGAAAGTATTGATATAGAAATGGTAACTAAAAAAAGTAATGAGAATAGTAATTATCTGGTATATAATCATTCAAGCAATTCAATCATTAATATGCAAAAGAGCCAAGTTGGAGTAGGAGTTGATTTAAAAAATGACTCTCTTGGTGATTCTGAAAGATCTGGACGAAATAAAAAGGCTGAAGATACTTCAAATTCTAACAAACCAAGATTTACTAATGACACACCAGGAAAGATCATTATCAATGGAAGTGACACCCAATTAACATGGGTTTGGCGAGAATTAAAGAAAGATAGCTCGAGTTACATTCCAAAGAAGTTACATTTGCATGTTTTTGATCATTACACAGATACCCATTTATCTTCTTTGCATGGAGAAAAATCAATCCCAAATACTGGTACTTTTGCATGGTCTGTTGATGTTCCGTTTATTTCACAAAGATCATCTTCAAGAGATGTTTATTTGGTAATGGCAGTTAGCAAGGATGATATTCCATCCAATGTAACTATTCAAGGTAAGACATTTGTTCCAAGGGGTTCAAATACTCAAGAGAGTTCTGGGTATTTCTTTGGGTCTTCTACAGGAGTAGGATGGAAAAGATCTTTAACTTGCAATAAACAGATAATAGTAGCAGTTTCAAACTCATTCAAAGTAATCAGATTAACAACATTAAGTGAGTTTGAGTTATTATATGCTACATTCTGTAGAACATTTGGACTGGAAATGGAAGTAGTTACTTATAATGATCTATACAAATATGGATTTTTGGTATCACCTAGTAGTTTAAGAGTTTGTGAGAATATCAGGAAGCCAATCCCTACAGAAACATATCAAAGAGGAACATACTGTCCTGGCCAATTTATGATCAGTGCTAAAGCATTAGCAGTAACAACTGGAAGTAAATATATTTTGAGAGGTGAGGACAAGGAATTGGAAAATTGTATATACTTAAAATCCCAAAGAAAATCTGTTGATATAATTGAAAATTGTACATTAAATTATTCAACTTATTGGTGGTCATCTTCTCCAGATAGGTTTTTACTCAAGAATGGGATCATTTTGGACACCAGTATATTCTTACCTTTAACACTTAAGGTCATAAGTTGTTTCAAAATAGATTCAATCATGCTTTTCTTAAGAAACTTCTCCATTTCAAGAGTTACCAATTCATTTTATAGCTTTTTTTCAAATTTAAAATGCTTATTTTGCTCTAAGAAAAGAGATTATGAATTAAATCAAAATGAAGATGTTAAAACTATAAATATATCTTCAGGTCTATTAGTCCATTCAAATTACTCAACAGTATTTAGAAGAAAATCTACTTGGAGATCAAGCAAGTTCAGAAGCTGGAAAGCTATACTAAGTTTAATATATAATACAAAAGAAAATAATAAACAATATAGGCTCAAAGATAAGGAAATAAAAAGTATTTCCAAATCAAAACAACGTTGGTCTAAAGCTTTGATGTCTTTAAAAATTGCTCAGTTAAAACGTTCATCTACTAATTTTATTAGAACTATAAAGAATAGTATCTCAAATAACCAGATAATAGATGGTTCAATTAATTCTATGAGAAACAGTAATTGTGAGTACACTGAATTAGGAACAATAACAAACTGGGAAAAAGCAATAGAACCTGAGCAACTAAATGACACTCAAGTTTATAATTATGCAGATTTGAGATTAAACTCATCAGCTGGAATAACTTATTTAGCTAATGGTGAATTAAATCATGAAAAGTTAAATAGTATTTCAGGATATAATATTGGCTATGGAGGGATACTTGTCCCAATATATATAGCCAAAATAAAACAAAGACAGGAATTAATACATGAGATTTGGTACTCTTTTCAATTTTCAATTTTACCAATTATATTAAGTGCAATGATTTATGGTTTTCAAATTTCACTACTTTCAATATTTCCAGTAACATGCATCATATTAACTCTGGTTTACAACTACTTATCAACTCTTTCAATTTCAAGTCCTCATTCTCACATCAGTCCAAATTACTTTTCAGATATTGTATACAATCCAACTTGGGATTTCTTTATGTCTTTACCATTTCCTGTTCCACATTTATTAATATTATCAGTTCTGCATCTTTTAATAATTCACACTACATTCATTGCATCCACTTCATCTCTTTCATCTCATAATAAAGGAAAAGAGGAAGAAAGACATGAAGACTCAAAACTGACAGGAAGTGGGCCAATTTTGAAATGGAAAAGGAATTTGGAGCGTTACTGGATCAAATTATTGGTACTTTTTGAAGAGATTGGAATGTTTGTGACATTATTTTCAATGTTTCTAACATTATTGTCAATTTCAATGTTTTTTCTTTGGTTCTTATTGGGTTCTTTAATTAACTCAGATAACATACTTCCTTATGTAGTAATGCTTTTAGCTTTGGGATTTGTTGTTGTGAGCTTATGGAATAATTTTAGTTCCTCAAGAGGAATTGTTGATCGGTTTATTGCAGAAAATCTCCAGTCGTTGATTTCAATTGCTTTAGGACATTGGTTTGAAGCAACAAATCAAACATTTACAAGTAATTCAAACTCAGCAGATCCAAATGATCTTAGAGCTGCTGCCTCTGAACAATTACATTGTGAAATTACTAATCACAAATATTTGTGGGCCAAGGCAATGTTGAGTAGTATGGGAAAGCAGCAGATTTGCAGGGATAATGGAGGAGGAGGAGGAGGAGGAGGAGGAGGAGGAGGAGTGGAGGGGCCATTTGATTTGCATTCCAGTAATAAAAATACATTGAAGGACTTTTTGGATGGTTCTATGGAGTTAAAACATAGTACAAGGATTCAGTCATTTGGCTCAAAACTCCCAATAACAGATTATTGTTCATTATATTGCTCTAAATGGGAGTATTTGAAAATATTCCCAACAACTCCAAAAAGCTTGTTTGGGATTAATTCAAAAGGAGAGATTGTTGGAGTTCAAGAAACTTTGAGAGTATATTATGGAATGAAATTGGCTACTGTAAAGGATGTGATTTCTGAAAATGACAAAGTGGATAGTTTATTAGAAGGTTTTGATGTAGCACTTTTACAGGATGGAGTTAAATATGGTCCGAGGTTTGGATATAAGGTCGAGGATTTTCTACATCTCGATACTTGGTACAAGTGTGCTATAGTTAAAGTTCCGATCTTTCCTCCAAGTGAAGCTCTCTCGGATGAGGCTAAAGTAAAGCTTATATTTGACTTTTTTGATATGGATGAAGATGGATTTTTGAACAGGGAAGAATTTTTGTATTGGGTTGTAAACTTACATTGTGATAGATTTCTATTAAATGGGTTAAATACCAAATATCAGGACATTATTGACCATTTTAACTCTATATGCAACACAAATGTAGATGATGAACAAGGATTTTCTGTGGATGATATTATAATACTATACTCATTATATCCTGGGAATTTGGATTCAGATTATGAAAAAGTTATTCCAATTAGAGGAGGTTCCAGTGGGAATGAATACGACATATCAATGATGAGCCAGGGTTACGACCAATTTATTACAGATAGGGGAATAATTGATGATAGGGGAGTACAGGAAAACGGAATGATGGATGAGGAAGAGTATGATGATGAGTTTAGTGATGATATTTTCACTATGAGTTCTGTTAATGGGTCAAAAGTTGGGTTTAAGTCTAAAATAGACCAAAAAGGTTATTTATGGATAGACTTATTATCTTCAGGCTATTTGAATAGTAACAAAAATACAGGAAATCATTTGCAATTTGGAAAGGTGGTTAATGATTCCGATATCGGTGTAATTATTGGTGATTTAAGTAACTTAAAGCTTTGCTCTTTAAATAATTCTGCGAAATCGTCTTCTGGATCTTTTGATGGAGTTGGAGAAACTAGAGATTCTGCTGGAGGTTTTATAATAAGAGGGAAAAATACTAATTCTCTTAGTAGTAATCTAAGAGGAGGGGTTAGTAACTCTAGTAAACATACTAAGTTCCAGTTACTACGTGAGATGAATGTTCAGAAACTAAAATACATATTTACATTTTCTACCAGGAATTTAAGAACTCCGGATATTGATACAGCTTTAAGGGATATCCATTCTTTAGCTTATAAGGTATTTGATGCTCAAGTTGCTTTATTGATTCCCATTTTTGGGAGGAAAAATGTATTAACTTTTGGTAATGCTCACTCTTCAATTAATGATGATTTAAACATTATCAGTGGTGGAAATGTGATCTCAAAAATTGGTAGCTATGATGATTATACATTCAGTGGAAGCTTAACTATGTTTGAGAGGCAAGGAAATGAGTTAAATGGTATCGTTAGATCTGGATTATTAAACAGAAACCCCTCTATTTCTTCAAATTTACAATTAAACTTATCCAACTCACATTTAAACGGTTCAAGCTCAAATTTCATAAATTCTGGGATTAACAACAGTATGATAGCTAACTCAGGAGGAGGAAATGGTCTTAGTATGAATAATAATGGGTTAAATAGTATTAACACTGGAGGAGCAGGAGGAGGAGGCGATTCTATAGGAATTAAAAATTTATCATCTCAGAACAAAAACTCTGATGATACAACCAAATTTTTACAGCTAATGAGAATTCTACATAACGAAATTAGACAGGATATTTGGATCTTATTTAACCATATAATAGGAAGGTTGTTTGACAGAAGTAGAGTTAAGAAAGGAGCTGACCACTTTTTGGACATAGTTTATCCAAAGTTAATAAGGAGAAAGGCTGCAAGAATAGTAAATGTCTTTTATGGACCATCTTTAAATGAGATTTCTGTTTCAATACATGATTACTTTGTATCCGCTCCTCCAAAGACTGCAGCTCAAGTTGTTGATGCCTTAAAAGAGTACAGAGTAGAAAATCAACGTAATGTTAAGGATACACTTGAGATAATATCATTATCTCAAGGAAATGCATCATTACAATTTCAAGTATCTCTAATAACTAAAGCTCTATATGCTTTAAGTGTATTAAAAGATACTGATGTTGAAATGCTTACTGTGGATATACCTTGGAAAAGATCTCATACTTTAATTACTGAAGAGGTATTAATCTTACCAAGAAATCATCAAGGAATGAAAGTGATTCTCGGGGCAATTCAGACAGTATTGAGAAGAGCTAACTCTATTACAAGTTCAAGATCTGGGGGTACCTCAGTATCAAATTTCTCTAATAATGACCATAATATCTCCTCTTCAGTAGAGAACCAAAGTGATAAAAATAAAATTCATCATAGAGAAGTAAAAACTAGTGTAGAAGTATTTCATTCAGCTTTAGTTGATTCAAAAACAAATGAAATTAATGGTATTTTGAAAGGAGGGGGAGCCACTGTTAATGGAGAAACTGATGGAGGAGGTGGAATTGGAGTTTCATCGTCAACTTCTAATACCAGTGAATTTACAGAGACGACTTTAGAACAGGTAATTCAAGTTATAGTATCTCAATATCTTTGGATGGATGCTTTTATATTCTTAATCCGACTATGTGGGATCGATCTATCAACAGACCGTCTTCCAAGTGTAACTTATGACAACTCTGTGAGTTTAACAAATCTTAACTATATAGAAGAAAGAAATCTTCAACATGTAAATAGTGTTTTCACAAAGTTAAGCAATGGAAGTGGTTTTTTGCCCGTTGAACTATCAGATTTGGCATTACAAACATTAACAGAAAGATGTTTAAATTTTCCTGGTTTATTGGTTTCTTTACATTTCTTGGGTTTAATAAGCAATAATATGCTATTAATGGGATCAGGTGATCCTTTAGAGAGATTAAGTGAGCTTGGATTAGGTCCAAATATTAATGTTTTTCACATTCACAAGAATACCAACTTTAATAATATTATTTCAAACTCAATAAATGGAGGAACTGTAGGATCTTTTTTAACTAGTCAAAGTAATATCTTTGGTTCTTCAGTGAATGAAAAAGGGTTAGGCCGAGGCGGAGACTTTGGAATTGGAAATTTGGATGATATAGGATTTGGTTTAAATGGTATGGCAGAAAAGGATTTACCATTTTCAAACTCAAATTATGGTGGATTTGGAGGAATGACTTTAGAAGATAAATTCTTGAACAAAATAATTCAAGAAAAATGTTCAAATTATGGGGAGTTACTAGATTGGACTTTGCTGAGTAATATTAAAGGAATACCTGAGGATGTAGTAAAAGATTTTCACAAATTAGCAGTTTTAAGATGTGGATTTATTGGAAGATCTCAGTTACATGAGTTTATCAAAAAACACAAAAGTTTATACATACATAAGTCTGATAATTCACAATTAAATATTGGAAATAAGAATCTAGGTGATCAGAAAGTTAGAAAGAACGAAATTGAACAAAACAAACTTTTGTTCTTTAGTAGATCACAAAGTAATAACTTTAATCAATTAAATGGTACCTTAGCTATCAGTGAACTAGATAATGTAGAAGTTGGTTTTGGGGGTATGAATAACAATAAAGTGATAAACAAGAATCAAGAAGATTACTTTGAGAAAATGACTGGGAGTAGTTCTAATATGGTAGACTTTAATATATCATTTGATATATTTGATACTGCTTTAACTACTTTAGGATTCTCAAGCCATAAGCTTCAAAGTTATATATTGTGGTTATTACTTTGTTTAAACTTAAATATGGGAAGTGTGAGACCATTTGTTAATGCTTCTTTGGCAAGAGATTTCATCATTATGGTTTATCTTCAGCCAATATACAAAAATAATGACGAGGGTGAGTATTTGAGTGGGAGAAGAGTGAGTGTAATTAATGGAAACAATCATATTAACAATAACAATTCAACAGGTAGTCACAGTAACAATACTAGTGCTAAGAATACTGGCTATGGTGGTACAGGTATTCTGAGAGCAGGGAGCATGTCTGGTAATAGTATGGCTACTGGTACATTCAAATCATCTCTCTATGAAGTTACTGGCCAAAACAAACATTTTGATGCTCAGGATGTACAATCTTACAGAGGATACTTTACCCATGAAATGTTAAGAAGGTTTTTGGCTTTGGCTAAAATATCAATTCCAAATTCTGGGGTTGAATCAATATGGAAAAGCCTCCCAAAAGATCCTCTAAATATCACTCCTTTTATAATACCTTTCAGGAATTACGAAAGAAATATGGAAAGAGAAGAAGAGGAAGAAAATCACTGCAATTTTACTGATAAGGATGAATTAGCTTTGAAAAATATGGAAATTAATGGTGTAAATAACTTACATAGATTAAGGAGAAGTAATGAAGAAGAAAATTGCATGGATGAGGAAGAGGATGAAGGAGAGGATTCTGGATTTATTAGTAAAGAAGAGCATTTTGGTAATAATAATCGTGTATTTGAAGATGAACCTTATCTTGGAGGTTTTAAAGAGAAGGGAGGTAGGCATAAACACAAATTTAAATCTGCATATATAATGGACTGTGAGTTAAGTTCCTCTAGAAAAAAATTCTCAAAAAGAATTTCAATAGGAGGAAGATTCAAGAAAGAAAAGAAAAATTTAAATAACTTAAATAAATTTGATGATTCTTTGGAGAATATGGAATCTTACATAAGGAAGAGTAAGACAAGAAATAATCTAAAGGAATCTGTACATTTAAGAATACTAATGGATCCAACAGGAATGGATCCAATGGAAGGAGTTGTTATAAATATTGATTCAGTGAGAAGATTACTTCCAAAAAAATTAATGACAGGATTATGGCCAGAAGCAATTAAAGTAGTGTTGAATATTGGTTTACATCTAGAAAAGCCAGATTCAGCAGTCATTGAAGCAACATCTAAATGTTTGGAGTATAGTAATAGATATGGTCTAATACGTCCAGGAGATATGGTTTCAATATTAGCAGCTTTAAGTAAAGAAGGTTTATCTTTTGATTTACTTTGTGAACTATTAAATAATATGAGAATTCAGCTTCCAGTAAGAGAAGTAAAGAGAATGTTTGATTTAATGGATTTAAACCAGGATAAATCATTAGATTTACAGGAGTTATTAGATGGATTTGAAGTGCTTTTTGGATTATTCTTGCCACAATTAGTACATGATCATGTAGGATTAAGTTATGAGAGACAAGGATTAATAATAATGGCAACATCAGCTTCTTTATTATTATTTTGTATTTTTGTAGGTATAGCAATAAAAACTTTTGAAGGTATGAGAAATGAATTAAGTACTGCAGTACAATCAGTACTTGCAATTGTTGGTGCAGTTGGACTACAAACAGGAGCTTCTCAAGATAGTAAAGAGATTGAGGAAAGAATGAAAGAGAGAATTGAAGACATTATGGGAGGAGATATTGAAACCTCAATATCTCAGATTGAATTGGGTGGGGATTCTCAATATTCTTCAAATAATGATAATATTATAGTTTTAAGAGAGAAGAAATCAAGTTCGAGAATAATAAGCAAGAATAAGAATTACAGTGGAGGAGGTGTTGGTAGTAGTAGTAGTAGTGGTAGTGGAGGAGCAACACCTAATGGATTAATGATAATTACAGAAAAAGGTCCAATATTAAAAATTGGTTACTCGCTTCCTAGCAAATTTAGATCTGATATTAATGATCCAAGGCCATGTATTACATTTTACAGCCAAGATCAAGTAAATCTCGAGCCAATATTTTATTGTACTAAAGGAATTATTAATCAACAACATAATATATTTATAGAGGATGATGTTAGCAAAAGATGGTGTATTAAGCCTGCATTACCTAAATATACTGGATTAACCTTTTCAACAGAAACTGGAATAATTTATGGAACTATTCCAACTCACACTCAAAACAAGATTGGATATATAAAAAGAGTCTCTCATCTAGAAAGTGATGATAGAAATTCTTCTATAATTAGAAATTCCGTTGCTAGTATAAGTGGAGGGTCTAACTACAATATTATTAAAACTATTTGTAACAATAATAATGGTCATAACAATAATAGTATTATTGGAAGTATAAATGGTGGAATTCACAGATTTCAAAAAAGACATTCAAATAACTTTAAAAGTTCTTCAAATGAATCTGATATTAGTTTAGGATGTTCAGGAGGAGTTGGAGCTGAAGGAGATATACCTGCCAAGGATTTATTAAAAAATAACAAGTATCAAGAGAATGTAATGATGCCATATGGAGGAGGTCAGTTAGTACAAATGAATAGAAAAACTTTCACAATTTACTGCATAATAAGTGAGTTGGATGAAAAAGTTGTCTTCAAAACAAGAGTAACTTTCCAGATTATTCCAAGAACAAGAACTGAAAAAAACTGATGTGGAATATGTTTTGAAGTTCTATGTATATTAAGATTCTAAAATTAAGTAATACTCATATATACCTATTCTGAAAACAATTTGATTGATCCAGATCATATTATTACTTCCAGAACTGCAAAGTTTAATAGAAGACGAATTAGTAGAGGATGATAAAGGGAGTTTAGATGCAAGGTAATCTTTAAAACTATAAGTTTCAAGTATGTTGCCAGAACTGATATATGAATTTTGATAATTAGTATTGCTCAAATAGAGATCTGATTTTTTGATATAAAATAGGGAGATATGGAAAACTCTTTCAGAATAAAGTGGCTGTATGCCTAAATCAACACAAACTTGATCAATCATTTCAATAATAGGATCCAAGTAAGTGATTTTGCTTGCATTATGAACTTGAAGTGCTACAAAAATACCACCATTAATGGTGGTATTTTCGGAATATAAAGACGTATTTTTCAAGATAATAATAGAATCATAATCTAAAAAAATATAAAAGGATTTTAATTTTGTTTGAATTTTAATTTTTTGTGATTTTAAAACAATTTCTGGAATTTCATAGTTTACTTGACAGTAATTAAATTTCTTTATAATGTTTTTTAGAAATGAGAAGGACAATTTTTTACTTATATGATGATTTCTAGTTAGACTTAAATGTAGTCCAATTTTTTTATTGACTATGTAGTTTTCATTTAAAATTAGATTAAACTCAGAGTTAGAAGAAATATTGGTAATAATAGAATTATATTCTTTATTACATAAAGTTTGTCCATCATGAATTTTCTTAGTTTCTGGGAAATCAAAAGTTGGATATATTTTAGGTTGATCAGAAGTAATACCAATTTTGTAATATACATTTTTATATACTTGGGTTAACTTATTTAGTGCAAATATAATTAATAGCTCATTATAATTTAATTTCCCAATTTTTATTTCTGAATTTTTTTTTGTAAACACGTCATCAAAATTCAATTTTATACACATAATACATGTGAAGTAATTACGTATTTTTGATTTTGCTATATCTTGAATATTAATATTTGGAGTGTAATCATTTGAAATTTGTTGGTTTTTAATCTTTAAATCTTGTATGCTATTGTCATTTTCATATTGTTCTTTCTTTTGTTGATGTTTTTGGTTTTCTAGCAGTAATTTTTTTCCTTTGCTTAGCTTTCCTTTAACCTTAATTAGAGATTTGATTGCTTCAATTTCGTTACTTAACGTAGAAGAATCAGAAATTAGTGGGAAATTGTTTTGATATTTATTTATGCTACTTTCCTTTTTTTCATTTTCACTCATTTGAAAACTCTAAATATGTTTAAATGTTTTTAATTGACTTTTTTACATGATTACAAATAAACTTGAAATAAAGCCCGCCATTCGAGACCCATCATTTGGTGGTATTAAAAATAAAGTTGAAGAAGCTTTATGGAGAGGAGGATTAGCCTTACGCAAGGGGAGATATCGTTACAAATGACGCTCAGCGGATGTGCGATTTCTGCTAGTTGAAAACTACACCAATTTAAACTTCTATTATTCTATTCACCAATAGATTAATGGCAATTTCTGGGGCCCTCAAGGGCTACAATAAAACCAATGTATCACTTACCTGTCCACTTTTGTCCTGATTTCCCCCCCTAGGTTTTTATATGCCGTTCCCTCTACATCCGAGTTTACTCTCCGCTCTTAGGACATTGACACGTAACTCTGTTCTCCGCACCTGCATGTGGACGCACGCAACAACGGTATTGCAGTATTTCTTGCATGCGAGCAGAAGGGCAGAGTTGCATGCGAACAAAAATACACAGGAAGCAAACGAAAAGACAAGAAAACAAACTACGAGAATCTAGATTAAATGATACATTAGTTTTATAGTATTCGGAGTGTTGAAACTCCCCAAATATTATGACCTGGTAGTTACTACCAAGCTGATGTGACACGGCAATCTTTAGTAAAAGGCGAAAGATTGGTACGAGATATCACATCAGTACGGTGTAGCTTCCTGTGAATTTAAAAACCAATAATAATTTATAAACACGTCTTAATGATGGTTATAAATGGGCGGGGTTTCACATTTTATTTATTTAAAATAAAAAAAAATGGTTGAGAAAATCACAAAAAAATTATGAATACAATAATAAATAAATGGCGGGCAAATTTGTATGTCATTTAATGACAAATATAAAAAGAAAAAGGAAATTTAGGCTTAAGAAGAGATAATATTAGAGGAAAAGAAAAGTTGAATTCGACAAAAGGTTACAATATTAAGTACTTTTTTGGTATTTAAAGCTAAAAATCCTTAAAATTTATGTAAATATTTGATAAATGCAAAAGAGTTTTAAGTAAAATAAGTAGTATAGACGTGGAGAAAATCGCAAAAAAAAGAAGAGGAAGAAGAAAAAGCTTAATAATGTCGTTGATAGAAAGATCAAGGATTATATTAGAGGAGGTTAAAGCCAGAGAACAAGAGATTAGGTTAATCATTAAAGATACAAATTATGAATTTGGAATAAATTTAAAAGATGCAATAAATAAGTTAGATAAAATATTCTCTACTTTGGATGGTAGCCAGTTACAAAATACGGAGTTGATTTCAAGAATTTCAATGCTTTTAAGAAGGATGGTGTTATATTCAGAAATTGGAGATATTATTTTAGAGAGGTTTCCTGTTATAATTTTTGGTTTAATTGAAGATGTTTTTAAAGATGGGATAGAATATAAAGAACATGGTATTCTTGAAACATCATATATAAGTAGGTATTTATATTTGATGGTTTCTTTGTTGGATTTACCATATTTTGTTGATAGCTTTTCTTTATTTTGGTGTAAAGAAGAAGATAGAAAAAGAGAATTATTGTTATTACTAGAAAGTGTAGCGGAATTATTGTCAGGGTTAGGAAAAATTGAAGAACTAAATAAGGAAGAGATTTTAACTAAAGTGAGAGATTTAATGACAATAAACTTACTATGGGAGAGAGTTGTTCCTGTTAGAGAATACTTGAAAGTAAATCACAAGCTTTATGAAATTATAGAGAGATTTATGCACAATCTTCAAAATTACAAGGAATTGAATAAAACTATCAAGTATTTGTTTTTAAGACTTTATTCAAATGTAGTTCAATTGGGAGAAGAAGGTAAGATTAAGCTTTATCGGCAAAATGATGTTCAAGATTTATTAATTTCAATCCAGATTAACCAGGAATATGCTGATAAAGATCAAATGGACTTGTATCTGCAATATTTTATTTTTAATAAGCCTCATTTAACTGCTTTTAGTTTGGTATTTAGTAAATCTAACATAGAAGTAAATGGTGGTTTTAAAAAAGATATACGATTCAATCAGGCAACACAAAATCAAATAATTACAACAAGTTTCGATGAAATGGACTATAAAACTAAAAATCAAGCCATTATAGAAAATAAAACCATAAATAGAAAAGAAAGTACTATTTTGGATATTTATGATGAAGAGGTAATCAGTAATTTAAAGGAATTGGCTCTTTCAAGTATATTAACAAGAAGTTCATTAATATTTCTTGAGAGTATTAATAATGGATTACAAATTTATTTTAATCTGATTGATCAGATTAAAATAAGTCATTTTGAGAACAAACATCAGTTTAAGATTGTTAGACTGTACTTGGATAATAGTGTGGATAGTAAATCTTTGTTGGGTAATTGGGTAGTTGGAGATAAACCAGGAGAATTTAAATGGGAATATGGAATTTTGTCTTTATGTCTAATAAATGGTGATTGGTTGCTTATTGAAAATATCCAAGATGCACCAAAGGATGTAATTATTAAATTGAATGAAATATCAGAAAAAATCTGTCAACCTTTTGTAAATGGGTGTAATATTACTCAAACAAGAATTCAAGAAACCCATTATTTCGAGTTAAGTGAATTTAACCGTAAGATAAAAATACATCCAAATTTCCGTATATTTGCCAGTTGTGTATTCTCAAACTCAAAAAATCATTTGAATAACAATAATTACATCAATAAAGACAAAAATGAAAAATTGGAAATAATTAATCCTATAGAATACATAAATGCTGATGTTTTGAGACTATTAAACAATGACAAATGGAATATATGTAGTATCCCTACACCAACAAACAAAGAATTAAGAAGAGGAATTGAAACAAATTATGAAAATTTATTTCCAATTAAGGAGGAATTATTAGAATCTTTTACTAATTTGGTAAGTTTTATGAACAACCCAAGCAACTTTTCTGAAAATAGTATAGCAAAATCTTTGAATACAAGAAAACCATCTTGTAATGATTTCTTTAAAGGTTGTGAAAGCATTTCTAAGCAATATTTTTTCGAAAACAAAGATTGTAAAAATAATGGAGATAATAAAAACTTTACATTTTTGAATGAAAAACTCAGAATGAATATTTCAATGCTTTTTGGTAGTATTTTAGTGGATCATATATCACTTAAAGGGTACCGTAATCAATGCCAGGCTGAAATTTCAAGATCTTTTGGAATTAACAGTAAAGAATCCGAATATTATCTCAAAAATGGAAAATTTGATATCCATTTTATTAATAAAGGAGAACAATCAAGAAATATTTCTTCCATTAACATTTTAAACAAAGAATTAAACATTGATATTAATATTAACTTACTTAGAGAAAGTTTTAGAAACTCTGTGGATCCTTCTTCCTCCAGATTAGTACTAAAAACAACTCAACAGGATGATTATAAATATCTAAATTATACTTTTACAAGCATTCATTCAAAAATAATGTTTAAAATAATTATGTCAATTTACAATAATGAAAATATTTTATTAGTTGGTGATACCGGTACTGGTAAAACTACTATTATTCAGCAATTACATTACATGTTATATGGTACTAATAAGAGTTATATAAACGAACATTTAGAAGAAGGAGAGGATAAATTTTGTGAATTATTAGTATATAACTTTAATGAACAAAGTGAGAGTAGTGATATAATTGGATCTTTTAGACCAATTAATATTTACAATGAAGTAAAGTTACTTTATGATGATTACTTGGTATTATTGGAAAAAAGTAACATCAGTAGAAAGAAGAATGAAACAATTATTAATTATTTATTATCGCTTTTAAAAGAAAGAAAGTGGGAGAAGTTTATTAATAACTTGATTATTATTATTGATAAGTTATTAAGTGAGTTTGATAATATATTAAAAAATCAAAACAGTAAGAAAATCAAAGAAAAGGATGAGGAGGATTTGGATGGTAAAGACAATAAGAGTAAAATTGATTCTGATATTACTAATCATGATAAAAAGAAGGTTAATAAGAGAACAGTAATTAATATAGAAGACATATGGACCTTAAAGATTTACTGGAAAGATTTAAGACAAAAGTGTCTAATAAAGTTGAAAGATAGTAGAATAAAGAATAGTGAGAATGAGAGACAAAAACATTACTTTGAGTTTTTGGATGGTATTTTATTAAAGGCAATTAAAGAAGGCCACTGGCTAATTTTGGATGAGATTAATTTGGCTTCTATAGATATATTACAGAGACTAATTCCAATATTAAATAGAGGAAGCTGTAGAAATCACCCTCCTGAAATTGAAATAATTTGCAATAATACCAATTTTGGGAAAAAAAATCGATCAAAAACCCAAAATAACAAAACAAATGATTCAGATTACCTAATCATACCAGAAAAAGGAAATGAAATGATTAAAATACATCCCAGATTTAGGCTATTCTCTTGTATGAATCCTGTTTCAGTTCCAATCGAACAAAAAGAACAGACAACCACTAGTAAAAAAGATGAATTTCAACTAATACAAATAAAATCCACTAGTGGTAAAAAGGAATTACCCCAGCTAATTAGAGCTCTCTTTACGGAATATTTTGTGGATGAATTAACTGAAAGAAAAGATTTGGAGGATGTTGTTTATAATTATCTTAAAGATGTTTTACTTACAAATCAAATTAATATTTCTACATTGGTGGACATTTACTTGGAGCTTAAAAATATGGGAAATAAGCATGAAATTACTATAGGACTAGAAGGAAATGGACATGGGATTCCAAATTTCTCACTTAGGACTTTTTCAAGTTGCCTGAGCTATATTCGAACAATATTAATGTTACAAGGTAATTGGAGAAGAAATCAGAATAAACTCAAGCTTTTAGAGTTTATTGGAGAAGATAACAAAGAGAAAGATAATATTCATGTAAAAAATGGGAATTCTATAATACAAAATGCTATATTAAAACAAGAAATTTCTGAAATAATACATAATGGTGTAATGATGAGCTTTGCTACTCCTTTAGTTAGTGATTCTTACAATAAGGTGGATAAACTGACTAGGAGGATTTTAAAAATGAGTTTAAAAGAAGTTTCAAATGGTAAGATTTCTTCATTTATAGAATCTGGAGGGAAAAAAAATGTTGATATGGGTTTTGTTTCATTCTCAGCTCCAAGATTAGGTTCTGATGAAAACCAGTTACTTTTATCTAACAAAGTAAATTTTATTAATTATATATTAATAACTGATTATATAGTAAGAATGGGTATTTATAATAAGAATTTCAAATTGAGTAATGTAATTAGTAATGATTTTGTAATAACTCCATATGTGGAACAGAATCTCAGAAAGATATTAAGAATTTTATCTGGGTCAAGAAACCCTATATTAATAGAAGGAGAGACTTCTACAGGAAAGACTTCTTTAATAAAATATGTATCAGAACTAACTAATCATAAATTTGTTAGGATCAATAACCATGAACATACAGATACAGAAGAATATTTTGGAAAGTTTGTACCAAATAGTCAAGGAGAGTTGGAATTTGTTGAAGGTCCTTTGGTTAATTCTATAAGAAATGGATACTGGTTAGTATTGGATGAGTTAAATCTTGCTCCTAGTGAGGTATTAGAGTCTTTGAATAGACTATTGGATAGTAATAGGGAGATATACATTCCAGAGACAGGAGAAATAATTAAAGCTCATGAGGATTTTATGTTATTTGCTACACAAAACCCAGCTGGGAGTATATATGGTGGAAGAAAAGTACTTTCTCAGGCTTTCAGAAACAGATTTGTAGAAATTTACTTTGATGAAATTCCAAGCAAGGAGCTGGAGATTATTATTTCTAAAAGGTCAAATATTCCAGTTTCATATTCTCAATTAATGGTTAAAGTATTTATGGAGTTAAAAACACATAGATCCAAATCCCAAATGTTTTCAGGTGATTTTAGTTTTGTTACTGTGAGAGATTTATTGAGATGGGGAAACAGGCTAGTATATAGTAAAAATAATATATTGGATAAAAAGAACTTGGTTATACAAGGGTTTTATGTAATTGGTGAGAGAATTAGAGATAAAGAGGAGAAACTACAATTGGCAGAGATTCTGTATAATATATGCAAACCATTTGAGATTAAAAGTATTGAGGAAATTGTTAATTATAGTACTTATCATATAAGTAGTTTAATTGAAGATAAAGATGATGAAAGGTTGAAAAAGAAAAGGAGAAAGGAAGATACTACAAAGGATGGCAAGAATAATGATATTACAAAGAAATGTATTATATCTATTGATGATATTGGTAATTCGGATAAGAATTTATTAAGTTTAAAAAATATTATCAATAGTAATGGAGACTATGTATTAACAGATTCATTCAAAAGAATGCTTACTTTGGTCAATGATTGCATTGTATTTAATGAGCCTGTAATATTAGTAGGATCAACAGGTTGTGGTAAAACAAGCATTTTCCAGTTATTATCTACTCTATATAAAAAACAACTTTATATAGTTAATTGCCATCAACAAATAGAAGCATCTGATATGTTGGGATCACTTAGACCCATTAGAAGTAAAATCATGAGATTAAACCAGGAATTGAATAATTTTAAAATTGAGTTATTGCGAATAAATGATAGAATTATCAGTAATACTAACTATATTCAACAAGAATTTGGTAATTCAATCAGTGTTATATTATGTAAAATTGATAATTTAAATAGATTATTAGATGAATCAGGAACAAGTAATTCAGAACACAAGATTCAATATAGTGAGAAAAAGCAAAAAATTCATTGTGAAATTTCTTCTATCACAATCATGATAGAATCTATTTTGGAAAAGGTTCAAAATTGTGATTTTCCTGAAATTCTTTTATTACTTGATAATATGCTTAATGAGCTGAGATTGTACGAAAGTGGTGAATCACAAAAGGAACAGGCACTTTTTGAGTGGCAAGATGGACCAATAATTAAAGCAATGAAAACTGGAAGTTTTTTACTATTGGATGAGATTAATCTTTGTGATGACTCTGTAATAGAAAGATTGAACTCTTTATTGGAAGATCATTATATCAAATCTGAATTTGGGTTATCTTACAAATCTAGAGTTATTTATTTAACAGAAAAAGGTGGAGTAGAAACTCTTAATGGGAATGATGATTATGTAATTTATTCACATAAAGATTTTCGGATATTTGCTACAATGAATCCAAGTGGAGATTATGGTAAGAGAGAATTATCCCCAGCTCTTAGAAACAGATTCAATGAAATTTTTGTTCCATCATTATCAATGTATCAGCTTAGGGATGATATTGAGTTTTTGATTTTGAGAAATGTAAATAAATTATCAGAAGGAGAAGTTTCTTTAACAAATAAAAAGATGTTATCAAAATGTATTATAATGTTTTCAATTTTATATGAGAATGATATAAAGAATGATCAGATTCTTAAGATTAAAACTTCAATCCTAGATCAAGAAGTTAGTAATTATTTTAATTTAATGATAGAAAATGGTAGTATTCAACTATTCAAAGAAGAGAATAATCATTTTATAAGTTTTGGAGGTGAATCAGGAAATAGCTCAGATGTTAAAGAGTACACAATAAGAGATATCATATCATGGTGTCAATTTATATGTAATAATTTCCAAGAAATTTCCAATTTTTATAACTCCAATAAGGATAATGTCATTGATTATATAATTAAAAATGGAAATATAAAAGAATTGATTAATTTGAAAGATAATTGTGGTATTGATAATAACTACTCAATAGAGAGTATGATTTTAGTCACATTGGTTTTGGGAGAGCTTTTTATTCAAGGAGCTAGTATGTTGATTTTAGATGGAATAGATTGTCAGAATATACAAGATAATGAAGAAGAAGGGTTTAACTTATATTTAATTTACATGGAAAGATTGATTGAAATTTTTTACACGTATCTGATAATTCCAAGTTTTAAAGAAAATAATATTGAAATTAGCAAAATTATTAAAGATATTATGATTTTTAGATTTCTAAGTGATCATGGAAATAATTGGATTAAAGTTGGAGGTGGAAGAGTTTTTAAAAAAGAATCAAAGAAAGACCAGAATGAGTTTTCAAGTGAGAATCAAAACAAATATTTGGTAATAACTCAAGATTACATAGAACTTGGTCCATTTAAAGTTAAGAGAAAAAAAGACTCAAACGAAGACGAAGAAATAAATTGCAATGTCAATATGGATATTGAGAAAGTTATGAAAAAGTTCACTTTTGATTCAAAGACTACTTTGAGAAATCTTTCAAGTATTATTCGTTCAATGAGTATTATGAAACCAATATTATTAGAAGGAGCTCCTGGAATTGGGAAAACTGCAATTATACTTAACTTATCCAGGTTAGTTGGAGTTAAACTTCATAGAATTAATATGAGTGAGCAAACAGACTTTTCGGACTTATTTGGATGTGAGGTACCAAATAATGAGTCTAGAGACCAAAATCAGAACAAATATCAAGATCAAAGTAATAATTCTAAAAACCAAAAACAAGAAGGGAGATTAATTAATTGGATAGATGGAATATTACTTTATGCGATGAAAAATGGAGACTGGGTAATTTTAGATGAGTTAAATTTGGCAACACAACAAATATTAGAAGGTTTAAATAGTGTTATGGATCACAGAAGAAATATATATATACCAGAAATTGGTCAGACAATTCTTTGTCATGAGAATTTCAGAATATTTGCCACTCAAAATCCTGTTAAAATGGGAAGTAGTGGGAGAAAAGGATTACCTCAAAGTTTTTTAAATCGTTTTGTTAGAATTAATGTTGGAAAGTTGAATTACGAAGATTATTTGGTTATTTGTAAATCTCTTTTTCTAAATGATAGTAATAATTTAACTGATGACATAATTAATTTGTGTATTGAAATAACACAAGAAATTGAGCTATTTAATACGAATATCAGAACTTTAAAGGACGGAAGTATATGGGAATGGAACTTGAGAGATATTATAAGGTTATTAAGATTTGTCAAATTGAATTTAGCAAGAAATCTGAATCTGAAAGATGAAAATAACAAGATTAGAAATATACTTGTATTTAATTCAATATATTGTTCTTTTGAGACAGTATATTTATCCAGATTAAGAACAAGAGAAGATTATTATGATATTAAAAGCATAATTGATAGAAGATTAAAAGAAAAGATGGGAGAATATGAGAAAGAAAAGTCTCAAATTTTAGGTATAGCTAATAATATCATTGATCAAAGTATTCTAGATTATATTAATAATGGTGATGGTAGTTTTAAAAAGATGATTATTTTTCAAGATTACTTGAAATCTTATATACTTAATGATGGTATTAAATTAATTTATAAGGATAGTTATGGTTTATCAGATCATTTCAAGGATTTAGATTTGAATATATTACCAATCAATTCAAAAAAGAGGATAATTTCAATTATAGATTGCATATTACTAGGAGAAAATATAATTCTAACTTGTAATAATGGTGCTCAAATAGAAGAAGTAATTTCATCTATAGAAAATATCTCCAAGAATTACTTTCAGAATATAAGAGTAAATAAAGTGAATATATTACCTTCTATAGATGCAAATGATTTAATTGGAGGTTATCAGCAATATAATGAGGAGAATATTATAAATGAGATATTGGATTTGGTTTCAAGTTTAAGAGTAATAGATTTCGATATTTCTAATTATGAATTAGGGTTAATTAATAAAGATTTAATTGAAGATAATCAGAGTAATAATATGAATAAAAAGCTTTTAAACAGGTTAAATTTGGCAAAGTTGAATAACATGTTAAATAAAGGAAACGAGAACTTTGTTTTGGAATTGAGAAATTATTTGAATTTTTTTAAAGATATTAAGACAAAAATAACTCCTATTGGTATCTTGGAAGAGATTGAAAGCAAATTAAATGCTTTTGAGTTAACCAAAAATAAGAGTAAAATTGAGATATATGAAGGTCCAAAATTCAATTTCACATTTTCAGCTTTGATTAACTCAATAAAGAATGGAGATTGGTTAATTATCACTAATATTCAAAATTGTTCATCAGCTCTGTTGGATAGATTAAACTCCTTATTAGAAGATAAAGAAAATGATTTATTTATCATAGAATCTGGAATACCTCAATATGTTAAAAGGCATGAGAATTTCCGTCTTTTTTTTGTAAACGACTATAATATTCAAAATAAATACATAAGTAATGCTTTAATCAATCGTTGTATTGAGATATTTGTAGATGATGATGAACACCATCATCATTATAAAAAGCATGAAAGCAATTTGAAAGAATATGAGGAAATGGATTCTATGGAAGTGGAGTCTATTAAGAAGGAATTTAATGATTTAAAACAAGATCAAATCCATTTGAAAGAAATTCTGAAACAAGTTTTATTTGGAACCAAATTTACTGAGCCTTTAGAGGAGAAACAGATTGATTTATTGTCTAAATCTCAAAGTCAAGTCATAGAGATAGATGATGGAATTCAAAAAGTGATTAAACAGAAACTACTTATCAGTTTATTTGGCTGTAAGAAATGTATTGAAGAGTTAATAGTAACTATAGTTGAGAGAAACAAAAGTTATAATCGTCAAGTACTAGATTTTGTTAAAATTCACAATGTTAATCACTTTATGAATAATAATACCAGTTATTTGGATTTTTGTTCAAATTTCGCAATATATTTGGCTGCCATCATTATTTATGGTATAAATAATTACATTCTAGAAAAAGTGATTAAAATAAATAAAAAGCTAAAAAATAATGAAAAATCCTTGTATTCACATTCTGATAGTTTATGTATTCTTAATAAAGAGGAATTTCAAATTATCACAAAAAACTTTACTAAAGAACAAATACAAATTATGGAAACTGTGGGATGTGTCAGATTTTTCATTAATTGGATGAGAAATTTACTATTTTCAGTACTAAATAGACCAAGGAAATTGAAAAGAATGACAAAAAGTTATGTATTTTCTGTTATAGAAGATTCTCTGGTAATGTCATTTAAGCAATTAGGATTCATTCAAATTCTGGATACTATTGAAGATGAACATGAAAATCTCCTTAATGATCACTTTGCCAATTTTTACTTATTAATCTTAAAAATGATAGAAAATTCGATATTTGGTCAAGAAAAGCAAAATTTAACTTTAAATAATTCCATTTTTTATAATTTTTACAAATTAAATATTTCAAAGATGATTCCAACACAATTAAATCCGGTATTTAAAGAAATTGTAATTAAAAGATATGATCATATTCATGAAAATTATAGGGATTTGGTTGGAATTATTCTAAGAAAACCAAATATAGAAAAATCTGAATATTGGATGGATTTAATACACATTCATTATTTTTTTGTTATTCATTTCAGAGATATATTAAATAGTGAAAATATATATGGAAATATATTATATTTGAAAGTTTTATTAAAGGAAATCACCAAAATGGATGACTATATTAATTACCATAATATTAAAGTTAAAGTTTTATACATCAAATCAATTCTAATGGTAGTTTTAAGATTATTTGGTATTGATCTTAAAAAAAATCAATATTTTGATTACTCAGATAAACTAAATCACAATGAAATTATTCTAATAGAAGAATTAAGAAAATATATTCCTATAAGTGATTTTCAAATATTAACAAGTATTTTAAGTTTGGTTTTTAGCCCATTAATGAGAATTCAAGAGAAAGATTTAGAAGAAAATGTATTAAAGTATACTAATAAATTCTCATTTACCATTAATAATATTATTTTGAATTCTGGTATGAATGATCAAAAAGACTTTAAGAATTTAATCAAACAATATATTTATGATAAAAGAAATAGTCAAAATATACAAAACTCTCAAACAAAAAATGTCAATGAATTAACAGGAGGATATATTCAAAATTATTATGCTTTAAACTTTCAAGACAGAGAATCATTAACTGGTTTGTTGAATATTTCTGAGTATTATAATATTAGAAAAACAAAAAAATGGATTTTGGAATATTTAATAAAAGTTCTAACAAGCAATCAAGAAATAAATAAGAATAAAGTTTTGGATTTATTACAACTGTTTGAGTTACTTGAAAATAATATTTTGACATTGGATTTTGAAAAAGAAGATTACAATGATAATAATGATGATGATGGTAATAATAACAATCATATTAATAATAATAATAATAATATTAACAATAGTAATAATATTACTAGTAATAATAATAACACTAATAGTAATAGCAATAATGAAAATAACAATACTCAAGGAAGATTAACATCTAATGAACTAATTCGAATTTTTGATACCAGAATCAAGAATGGAGTTTTCAATAATATTTTAAAATTAATAAAAATAAAATTAAAGGATGAAAACATTATTAAGGATGATCATAACAATATTATCAAAATTATACCGAAAGGTAAAACATACTTGGAGACAATTTATGGATCTGAGATATCTTTCTTGGGAGATGGGGTAATTATTAATAAAGAAAACTTTATCATACAAAAATCTTTAAGAGATCATTCTTCTAATATAGTCAATTTCATGATCAATAAAAAGATTGATGTCAATAATATTCTTCAATACTTTACTCAAGCCCAGTTATGTAATCTAGAATTTTTAGATTCATTTTTTTACATTTCAAGTGATAAAAATGAATTATGGAGACAATTAATTAATCAAATTGAAAATTTTAGAAAAAATCTTTATCAAGGAATAATTTGCAATATTTCATCAGAATTAAAAAATCAACAAAATAAACAACCTGAGGTTATGATACTATCAAATACATTTTTTGAATATTATTTGATGAAACAATATGTGAGATCTCAATTTGAATCAAGTTTGAGAAAAGGAAAAATAGAAAGGGAGAATTTGATAGAATATTTAAATTATTTAAAAGAATTAATACTAAATTCAAATTCTCAATTTAACTCTTATTTAATTAATATAATGATACAAGTAATAAAATTGCTTTCAATTCATGATTCTTATACTCTTTATTTGGATTATTTAAAGAGGAAAAAATTTAATGGTAATAATTTCACTATTCAAAATAAAAAAGATATTGAAATTTTGGAAAATATTAAAAAAAATCATATAATGTCTAGTTTATTAGATTTGGATATTTTTTATGATTTTGAAATTGAAGATTTATTTGATTTGGAAAATGAGATTTTACAAGAGAATTTATTGGTTGATATAATTAAAGAGTCTTTTGTAATGCTAATTAAACCAAATGAAAAGAATACAAATATTCAAGAACAATCTCAAGTTAATTTAGGAAAAAATTATGAACATATTTTAAAACTTGTTATGAAATTTGACACTGGAATTATTAAACTTTTATTTTTAAATTGTATCTATCACAAATTATTTAATTTCAAATTTGAACAAATACTTAATTTAAAAAGTGATTATCTTTCATTATTTTATTACTTAAATAACCAAGAAATTATTTCAAAAGAATATTATGGAAATCAAAATAATCATTATTATTTAAAAAGTAAAGATTATTATATTAAAAGAATTACTGGTTATTTGATTAAAATCATTTTTGATTTTTTAAATTTCATTAATATTAAAGATTCAAGAATTGAAAATATTAATTTGGATAATTTAGTGGATATTATTTTTTCTAATATTAATGGTAATATAAATAATTATGAAAATAAAGATTCTCATAAAGAAGAAATTATTTTAAATATCCAAATAATAACTCAAAGTATTAATTCTGTTAGAATTGAAAATTTACATTCAGAAAATTTATTAAAAATACTTGAAAAATATTTTGGGTTTATTTATATATTGATTACATTTGAAAATAAAAAAAATCAAAGTTGTTATAATAATTATAAGAATATTTCAGAATTTGAAATACTAACAAAAACTTGTTTAGTGGTAATTAATCTTCCTATATATTATCATTGTAGGAATCTATTTTATATAGATGAGAACAATGTTTATAATGAATACAAAGAACAAATTTTAAAAAATAAACAAAACATGGATTATAGGGTTAAAAATCAATATTTAAGTTATTTCCATCATTTTTATTATTTAAAAGAAGAAAAATCTGGTAATATAAATTATATAGAAAAGCATCAAGTAATTAGAAAGCTTAATGAGAATTTGGATGATAAAAAAGAATTTGTTTTACTTAAAATTAAGGAAATAATTACAGAAATTCTAGAAAATGATTTGATTAAAGAATTTATGGATAAAAATAATGAAGAAAAAATATCAGTAAATAATATTGGTAGATTAGAAAATTTGGTAATTATGGTTCAGAATATATTAAGTAAGAATAACTTTGAATTATTTCAAGGAGATTTGAAATACTTATATAATGATATATTTGGTCCAATAAAATTTTTATTAAATTCTTTGTTATATGGTATTATAGGTTTTACTCTATTCAATAAAAATAATAATGTCTCAATAACTAAGTTATTAAGAAATCCAGAAAAACAAAATAATAAAAGTTTAGATATAATTTTGGATACTTATGAATATGAAAATGATTTGGGTTTATTGCCAATATTAATAAAAGATGATATCACAATGATAGAATTATGGAAATCTTTATTAGAAGTTGGTAAGTATATTCACGAATATAATACTGAATTTTTGTCTTTATATAATAAGTATTATCAAGACTTTGAGTATAATGTCCAAAAAACTCATGAAAAGTTAACTGGGAGCAAAAATCATAATCAAGAAGATATAGAAGATTTAAGTGAAGATGAGAAAAATTTGAATAATTTTATTAGTGAAAATCATCTAATTTATAAAAATGACAATATTGATAAGTTTATTGAGAAAAATCATATATTAAATGAGTTTGATTTAATGAATGAATTGATTAGCCAATCTAATAAAGTTTCAACTACAGGATTAGTATCTGGATCAGAAACAGAAACAGAATTTGGAACCAAGTACAACAATATTAAGTATATATGTTTGAAAATTTTAGAAATTATTATATTAAGATATGGATATAATCAAAGTTTCAAACAAGAAAAAGTTAGACAAACCAATGGAATTATAAGTAATGATTATAATGATCAAATGAAAAGGTATATATATTATAATATGACTTATAATGATATCAAAAAAATTAACTCTCAAAATGAAGATGATAATTGTATTTCATTCACTAATGAAAAAGCAAGTAATAATATAATTTGGAAATTTATTATCTTACATTTAAATAATCATAAGATTTTTTCTCAAGCTTCTGGATTAGACTCTGGAAACTACTATCAGCATATTAAAATTCATATTGAAAATGAAATATTTAATATGATGATTAATAGTGAAGAAAAAGCATTTTTTAATAATATTACAGCATCAAATGTAAAAAGTATATTGAAAAATACTGAATTATCTATTATGGTGGATTTGGTTGAAAGGATTCAATTAATGGAAAGATTAAAAAAAATATTGAATCAAGCTCAAGAACTTTTATTGGAATATCATGATCAACCAATATTGGTTATGATTAAAGATATTGTTGAAAAAATGATTTTTATGAATATTCAAAAACTTAACATTATTACTTTAATATGTTATTTGGATATCTTATTAATGAGATTACTTAAATGGCAAGAATATATTAAAGAAGGATTAAATTTAAATATTGAAATCAACAATTCAATTTTAGGAGAAAATATTGATTTTATTAAATATTCAATTTATGAACTAAGAAAATTACAAATTAATTCATGGTTTAATTTAGTATTTAAGATATACCAAAAATATAATTATATGGCATCATTTTCATTTGGTAATATATTAATAATCATATCAAAAATAATGGTTGAATATGAGGAATTTAATCATAATTTAATATATCATGAAATTTTTGATTATTTAAAGAATTCTACAAGAGGAGAATATCCTATTCGATTTTTATTTTTGAGATATATTTCAGATTTGATTATTAATATTTTAGATTATCCAAAAATATCTTCTATTGATTATTTTAATTTGAAAAATAATCAAATTATAAAGTTAACAAAACTCAGTAAAATTTTAATATCTATATTAAATTATGGTGGAATTATTTATAAAGAAATTTTGAAAGATAATCAAAAATTATTACAAGATATTAAGATTGAAATTAGAGATATTATTAAATTATCAATGTGGGAGGTTAAAGATTTTAATAAAATTAAAAAGAATATTTTAAGTATTCAAAAACAATTAAAAAAAAGTCTTTTAAAATTTGATGAAAAATATATGATTAAGGTTAATTTATTAATTAATAATCATCATAATATTGATACAAAAATGACTGGAATGATTAATATATTACCAAAATTAAGTGATTTTATAACAAATTGTGAGTTAAAAGGTCAAGAAGGAATTAGTTATATAATCAAAATATTATCAGATAATAATAATGATGACAAGATGTTGAAACAAAGATATTATAAGACTTTAATAGATATGGATACTTATGATTTAGAAAAATTGATTAATATTAATAATTTTAATGATTTTTATTATATCAATTTGGATAATTATATAAATAATCAACAAGATTATATTAAGATTGGAAATAAATATTCAGATGATAATAATGATATAATAAGTCTTTGTTTTTTAATATTGGATCAATTAAGATTTAATGAGAATAATAAATATAATATGCAATATATAAGCCAGTCTTTAATTAATTATAATAAATTACTTTCAATTGGTAATACATTATTAAATAATTTAATTAATTATTATCAAGAATTTAATAATGAGTTCAATTTTAAGTTTTTAATATATAATTACCTATTAAGTATTAACAAATTGGATAATTATTTAAATTATGGAAATAATTTGAGTGAATTAATGGATTTTAAATTTTGTATTATTAATGAAATTGAGAGTGAGAAATATATTCAAAATAATAAAATAACCTTAAAAGAGTATTTGAATTATTTAATAAAAATTTTAAATCATCTTGAAAGAATTATAATGTTACTTTCTTCTCCATCTTTAACATTAAATAATAATTTTGGTATTATGAGTAACAAAAAGATTCAATTTTTATTAAAAGACAAGTTGAAACATGATAAATATAATCATCAAATTATATCATTTATATTGGATAAAATTATTAACAAAGGTTTATTAAGAATGATTTCTGGATTAAAAAATATGTTTTATATTTCAGGATTAGTCAATTATTATATTAAAAAAGAAGATAAATGTATAATAATGAATTGGGAATTAATGAATGGAATTGAGGAATTTAATAAATGGATTAAAATAGAAATAGAAGAATTAATTAATATAATTAATTTGAATTTTATTAATCTTGGAATATTTGAATTGGATATTATTCAGAATTATATTAATAAATTAGATATTAATTATTTGGACTTTATTGTTGATAATAATTTAATAAAAGAATTAGAATTAAATGATTTATTATGTTTAAATGATTTGATGAATATAATTAAACAAGAAATTCAAAAAGAAGATAATATTTTGATTAAGATATTTAAAATGAATAATGATATAAATATAAGATTAGATAAAATGAAGTCAAAATTTGTATTAGAATATGATTCAAAATTTGAGAATTTGAAAAGTTTATCTGGAGTAACTTTGGAGTATATTCAAGCTTTATATTTACTTTTGGAGAACAATTTCTTTAACTTATGTGAAAAGAAAGAAGATAAAGAAGATGAAATAGATAATAAGGGAGGTGAAAGCAATTCAAACATAGACTGGAAATCAGGATGTGGTTTTGGAAATAAGGATAATGATGACTATCAAAGTAAGGATATTTCAAATGAGTTAAATAATGATGATTCACTTTTGGAAGGATTAAAAGGTGATGATGAGAATGAAATAAAAGATGATATGGAAAATAAGAATAAGAATGAAAGGAAGAAAAATGATGCAATCGATACTGAATTGGATTTGAATTCAAAATTAGAAGATTTGGATGAAGAAGATGAAGAAGGCGAGAATAATGATCAAAATCAGAAAGATAATAATGAGTATGAGAATAATGAAAAAGAGGAACCTGAGAAAATATTTGATAAAGTTGATCTCGAGAAAAAAAATTCAAAGATTGAAGATGTTAAAAATGATGATGAAGAAAACCAAGAAGAGGATGATAATAATAGAAATGAAGTTGAAGATGAAAGAAAGAAGGAGAATATTGAAACAAAAAATTTGAATGAAGAGGAAAGCAATAATAAGAATAAAGAAAAAGATATTGTTGCAAAATTAGGTAAAGGTGAAGAAGAAAATGAAGGAGATAATAATAAAGATGAAAATAATGAGAAGAAGAATGGTATGGAAAATATGGATGAAGAGAGTGAGAAAGAGGATATTAATAGTATGGACAGTGACTTGGATGAATTATTTGAATATGATGCGAAAAATATTAATCCATATACTAACGAGGAAGAGGAGAATAAAGAGGAGAACGAAAATAATGAGAACAACTTTGGAGATGAAAAAGAGAATAAAGATGATGATATTGATATTGATATGGATGATAATATATCAATATCTGATATAGAAGGAGAGGGTTTAGTTGAACAAGAGAATGGAGAATTTGAGGAGGATGATAATGATTTTGATAATTATGGAGATAGAATAGGAGAAGATGAAAATAGTGAAGAAGATGATGATAATGAAATGAAGGTAGATAGATATCAAAGCTTAGGCCAGAACGGTATGGATGAAGATATGAAAGAAGAAGACTATAAGGATCAGGATGAGAAGGGAGGAGATGATTTAGATTCAAAAAACAATTTAAATAAGAAAAAAGGTAAAAAAGGGTTAACAGCTTCTGAAGAGGATTTAAAAGCTGAGGATAAAGAAGAGAGGGAAGATAGACAAAATTTGGAAAATATTAAAAATGAGGATAAAGAAGATCTTAAGATAGATGAAAATAATGGAGACAAGAATTGTAATGAAAAGGATAATGGAGATAATATTGAAAATGAATTTGGATCAAAACAAGAGGATGAGAATAATAAAAAGGGTGAAAATAATGGAAAGGATGAGAGTGATAAAAAAGAGGAGTTAATGAATCCATTATTAGAGGAAAATAGTGAAATTAACAAAGATTGGTATAGTAGTTTAAAAGATTTAATTATTAAAGATGAAGAAAATGAGGATGATATTGGAGAATTTGATCCAAATGATAATAATTCAAATTTCAAGATAGATAAGGACAATAATAGTAAAAGTAATATAATTCAGAATTTACCATCTTTTGGAAATAATGGATCTAATAAAATGGATATTGGAGAGGATAAAGAAAGACAAGAACAGAAGAATTTAGAGAGTGAGATAATAAAACAGGAGAATGCAAATATTGAAAAGTTTGAGGATAATATTGAAAATAGTAATAAAAAAGATCATAGTTCAGAACATTATAATAGTGATAACAATATAATGATGAGAAATAAAATCAAAAAAGAAGAAGAGTTTAGAGATTTATCAGAAAAAAATGATGTTAAGATAGATGATAATGATATTCAGGATACTAATAATGAAGATAGTTTCTATAACAAAAATAGTGATAAATCTAGTGTATTTAATTGCAAAGAATACAATAATACAGAAATAGAAATGAAAGGAAATAATTTAATGTACGAAGAAAAGAATAATAAAGAGGATGAGAAGGAGGAGGAGGAGGAGGAGGAGGAGGAGGAGGAGAAGGAGGAGAAGGAGGAGGAGAAGGAGGAAAATTCTTCTAAAGCAAAGAAAGTTACTAATTTATCATCACAAAGTATGGAAATGTGGAACCGAATCCAGAGTGAGATATCTCCTATTGTAAATTTATTGTCAAACCAATTAAGAATAATATTAGAACCAACAATTAGAGGGAAAATGGAGGGAGGATTTAAAACTGGAAAGAAGTTATCTATGAAAAAAGTAATAACTTACATTGCATCAGACTATAGAAAAGATAAAATTTGGCTAAGAAGGTCAAAACCCAGTAAAAGAGAATTTAATATATTAATGTGTATAGATAACTCACAAAGTATGAGTATATCAAATAATGAGTATATGGCATTACAATCATTATTTATTATAATACAATCATTACAAAAGGTAGAAGTAGGTAACTTTGGAGTTTGTTCATTTACTGGAGAGAATATTAAACAATTAATAGAAATGACAGGCCAAATTAATAATAATGATGCAATAAATATGTTAAATCATTTCAATTTTTCAGAAGAGACTTTGGATTCACACCAAAATAGTATTCCTAATATACTTAAATATTCAACAAATCTACTAAAAGAGTTTAGTAACACAAGTAGTAATAGTAAGCAATGCCACCAACTAATTATAATTATTACGGATGGAAGATTTAATAAATCTAAAGTTAATGTTTGGATTAATTATGCAATTCAAAATAATTGTATTCCAGTTTTGATCATTATCGATAATTACACAAAAAATGATGACGGTAAAGACAATAATAAAAATAGTTCAAGTTCTATTTTTAATATGAAATCAGTGAATAAGGACGAAAATGGAAAGATGATTATTACACCATATTTGGAGAACTTTCCGTTTCCTTATTATTCAGTTATTCAAGATCCAAAGAAGTTACCAAATATACTTTGTGAACTGATTAAACAATGGTTTGAGCTAATATGTAACTAGGTTCTATATTGATTGGGAAATTATATGCATGCAATTTTGCATGCATGGGTGAAAAACGGTATTTATGTATATATGCTACGGCATTAAATAGATGTAATTAATGTTATTTAATAATTTTCAAATCATTAATGTAGCTGTCTAAGCAAAAATATTTGATTTCTATTTCCCTATTTGATTTTTGTTCTTTGTTTTGAGTTGTAAAATTGAATTCAGGATCTTTTTCAATTAAGATTGCAATTACCGCCTTCTTGTTGACTTTATTGGATACCCTTTGCCATAAAACTAAATCTCTAACAGTTAAAATTTGTTTTTTATGAGGATCAATGATATTTAATAGGAATGAGCTGTGGCATGTATCAGGATCATTCTCGTACAAAACAAAATCACAACCATATTTGCTTCCTTGTTGAACATAGTAGCCATATTTAACCACTAAATCATAATAAACTTGTTTGTATATGTTATCCTTATTAGAGAAGTTTTCAGGGTATATGCATTTATTAGGTAAAAAATTGGTCTTTTGTACTTGGTTTTGTTTCAGGTCACAGTTCTGATATTGATTAATATTAGTACTTTTTTCTTGCCTGTAATTTTTAATTAGATCATATTGATAATCCATAATAGCAATAGGTAGTCCAAGATCTATATTCTGTTGGCTGTATCTAGGTAATGTTCCAATAGGGTTTAACAAAATCTTCTTCTTTTTCAACTCTATAAATTCCTTAAAATCCACGGAAAGTTCTGCAACATTATTAATGTCCATGTTAGTATTTGAATGTATATTAAAGCCAAGAATTAATTAAAAAAATATATTGAATGCATTATTTAAAAGTATAAAAATAAAATAAGTTGAGAAGAAAAGAGTTATTCAATTTCCATCTAGTTAAATCAACCTTTTATTTCTATGTTTTTTTTTCACTTTTCTGCTTTATTTATAATACTTTATGAAATTAATGGTTGATATAGATTTTTATTAAGGCGCATTTTTTTTATGCATTTGATTACTTAAATAATAATTATAATTATTAAATAGGAAAAAGAAAGAAAGAGAATTTTTGAATTAATGCAAAGTAAATTTTTAAATTTTAATATCTTTCTATATATAATTATTCACTTTACATTTATTCACTTTCGTCATCTGTAGATTCTTCTTCCTCTTCATCCTTTTCTTCAATCTTTCTTAATAATTGCTTATGTTTTTCCTAAAAATAAGTATAAAATAAAGAAGTTAATTATAACTCACTATATTCCAAAAATGGAATTTTTCTAAATATTAAACTTACAATAGAATCCTGTAATATTACAGATTGTTTCTCATCATAATTAATTCTATCATATGGAGAAATTATATTCAACAATAAATTCTGTTTTTTGGGTTCCATAAATGTCTTTACAACTTCCTGAGTTTCTGATAATATATCATCCAAATTTCCGGATCCTGGCTGTAATACCACTGGATTCTCAACATGTGCTACAATTACTCCTGCATTCTTAATTGCTTCGGGTTGAGTGATTGCAAGTTTTCTCAATTGTTTAATATCTGCTGCTAACGCAAAAAATGGGTTTGTTGAAATTAGTTTTCTTTGTTCTTCAATTGCCCTATGTAAATTAAATTCTATTGCAAAAACATTTCCAATGATTATTCCTGAGATTAAAAACAATATAGATGAAATTATCCTTATATTCAATTTTACCATCTTTTCTTAATTCAAATAATTCTCTATTTTAAAATTATTTTAATATTAAGAAAAAAAAAAATTAATTTTTTCCTTAATATATTTTTTAAATAAATGATTACTATTACGTAATTATTACGTAATCATTTGTTTGCATGCATATAACGGTATTAAATAAATTATTATTTATTATTTTGCATGTAAAAATAATAATTATGTTATTAGCACGTAATCACCGGTATTGGTTATCTATATGTCAGCATAACATGCAATTTCATAATTATTCTTTACTTTCCCCTCCCCTTTTTTTTTTTGTCTGATTTTAATAATTATTTAAAACAAATTGGTTTAGTTATCTTAGAAATGAATGTAAAAGATAACATTCTAATTGAATTGGTTTTTGGTTTTAATTTTATTAAAGTTACTATTATTTTTATTTTTGATTTCTTACTTTATTTATTTTAGTTTCCCCACATGTCAGTTTGACTTATTTCCATGGTAAGTTTTAAATAAACTTTTTTAGGCGGGAACACAAACTTTTTTTTTTTAATATAATTTAAACAGGAAGTATTAAATAATAAACATAATTATTCAATAAAATGAGGGAATTGTTAATGATTTAAAACAAGAAAAATTAGTTTATTAATTTCTAAAAACTGAAAATAAAAATATATAACTATATCTAAAGCACTGTATTTCGCATTTAAATTAAGGATTAATTAATTAAAATGGAAGAAGATACGTTTGAGACTGAAAAAGAGCTTGTGGAAAGTATCAAACAAGAAGCAAATGAACTATTTGCTAAAGGAGAATTCCAAGAAGCTATTCAACGTTATACACAAGGCATATTAAATTGTCCAGAAGATGAAAAACGATTAATGAGTGTATTGTATTCAAACAGAGCTGCATGCCATATTATGCTTGATAATATAGATAGTGCTCTAGTTGATTCAAATGATGCAATTGACTTTGATGACACCTATACAAAAGCTTATTTAAGAAGATTTACTGTATTGGAAAAGAAAGAAAAATGGCATGACGCTTTGAGAGATATTAATAAAGCTTTTGAATTGGATGAAAATTTGAAGAATGATACAAATTTAATCAAAAGGCATAAAAATGTTGAAAAAAATTCTGCAGAATTATTTAATAAAGAAAAAGACGAAATGGTTGGAAAACTTAAAGACTTGGGAAATATGTTTCTAGGCAAAGTTGGGTTGTCTCTTGACAATTTTCAGGTAGAACAGAATCCTCAAACTGGATCATATAATATCCAATTTAAACAAAGTTAAGTTAATCAATAAGTATAATTTAATTATAAAAAAAAAGAAATCATTTATATACAAATTTTATTAAAATAAACTACACTAATATTATTTTTTTTATATAAAATATTTAATATAGCCAAGATATTTTTGAAACTTATTCATTTTCGCCTATTCAAATGAATTCATATTTGGATCATATTTTGCTATTTTACCTAATTCTTTAATGTAGGTACCTGCTTGTTTCGCTGTCAACAGTAAAATTCTGGATTTCCAATTAACTCTTTTAAGGCCATATATAAATTGTTTTTTAAAAGTTACAAATTTCCTACTTTTGCATTCTTTACCAATCTCTTCCAAACTAAAATTTGGTGATAATTGTCTAAATAATATTGAAAAATATACGATATACTTATCTTTTTCTGTTGGAAAATATAATGATATATCTTTTCTTTGATTTTCCAATAGTGATAATACCAATGAAACTTTACCAAGTAATTCTCCTTGCTTCATTATACATTCATATATAGGAGGATATTCATTATATCCAAACCAATCACTTTTTTTTGTCATAATGAACTCATTATAACCAAAACATAATGGAATCATTTTTGAATTCTGATAATAACATTGTAATATTGATGGAGTTGGTAGTAATAATTTAATATTTGAATGTTTGATATCTAATATACAAGACACCATTGGATTAAATGCATAGTTGTCATAGTAATTATTCTGTCTCATTAATTGTATATAATATGTTGGATTTTGTACTGAAAGCAGCAATAATGCATCATATGTTGATATATCTACTCTATAACTTTTTCCATGTATCAACAAGTCTGCTATATTAATTAAAAAATTATCTCCTGGAATTATTATATTACTTTGAGCCTCTGAAAATATACATGTATCTGCTAAATCCTGTCCAATATGCCTAAATACTTTTGCTTGTATATATCTTCCAACCTAAAAAAATAATTTGATAAAATCTTTAAGATTAATTAAATTACTTAATAAACTTACATGTTCTTCATTAACCCGAAATGATTTGCTAACTGATACTGGCACTTCATAGTAATCTGCTTTACTCCCACCAATATTCTTCGATATTCTCCACTCTATAACTTCTGGTACATATTTTAATCCAATTGCAGATATATCTTTGAATGTGATAATTCCACCAGATTCTGCTTCTCCTATTATTGATACCGGGAAAAACTTTGAATATTTTTCTTTTTTCTCTATTATTTTCTCGTCGTCTTCTTCTATACTATTGTTACTACCTGAAATTTTAGAAGCTTCTAATCCAAAAAGTGAATCTGGTTTATATATTAGCTCCAAATTTTTTCTTGAGAAAAATTCTCTTTCTTGAGCTATCATCTTATTTTCATAAGAATCAAATAAATCTTCATTTTCTTCGTCACTACTCGTATTGTCATCACAAATCCTATCATTAAAGTTCTTATACTCATCCAATCTCTTTAATATATGTTTACTTGAGCCTATAACATATTCTCCAAAGTCTATATAATCTGAAACAGGGATCTTTACTTTATCAGTGTGAACTATTAGTCCATAAATAAACGAAAAAAAAAATTCAAATGAATCACAGTCTTGTGAATTTACAAACTTGCATATTATCTGCATAATTTCGCCAGAATACTGTGATGTATATAATATTGAATCATCCAAATTATCTTCATTTACTGAATTATCAGTACTATCTTCTGAACACTTAATAAACATCCTAATTAATTCATTCTTAATTGTCTGTACAAAAATAATATCTCTCTTCTTAATATTCTTAAGTATTATTCCTTCAAACCCTTTGATATGTATCTCACATGGGTTTACTTTCATTTCTAATTTAAATGGACCATCATACTTATCATTAATTAGTAACTTAATATCATAAATAGGTTCCGGGACTCTTGAGCATGGAGGAATATTTAACTTGCACCTTTTTTTTAAACTAAGCTTATCTTTAAGAGACATTTCAAACCTGGCTATATTGTTATCTTTGTCCTTTTTCCATTTTTCAGATACATTATCATCATTCATTGGATCCATCTGTTCAATTGACTTTCTCCCCTTTTTCCCCTCATTTTTTTCTCCTTTTTCTTTTACTAATTTCTCTTTATTATTATCATCTACTTTTATCTTCTCCTCATTATCTTTATTATTATTTTTCTCTTTTGTGGTCTCAGCATTGTTTTCTTGAAAACTAGTTCCTTCTGTACCTCCTTTTAAAGTGCCTTTCCCAGTTATATTTACCTTATCATGTGCGTTTCCCATTTATTTTAGTTAATAATATAAATCTCTATTTTTACTTTACACGTCATTTTCATGCAAATAAATTATTTTTGACTTTAGGCGCCAACTGGGTCACATATACCGGAATACATGCATTTTATAAAGATCAAAAAAATTAGGTTTGTAACTTTCATTTTTTCTTAAAGTTTACTTAAGCTTTATTTTTTAATCAAAAAGAAAAAATTTATAAAAAAATAAATTGGATGGAAATATTATAGTAACAAATGGAAAAATATAATTAGAGAAAACTAAAAATAAAGGATCATTATCCAAGTCATTAGTTATGTTTAAACATATCAGGGATCCTTACGCTTAGTTTGGGGATCCTTGAAGGAATATAAGCAACTATATCATGATACTTAGCTTGATTTACATTTTTCTTATAGTACAAATTAGGTATACTGGAGTCAATAGAAACTGATCTCCAGGTTACTTTGGAAATTGAATTTCCTATTTGTTTCAAAATGAGATATTCCATATATCTCCAGCTTGAAGAAAGTTCTTGCTTTTTGTTAATATAGTAATTAGTAAGATTTTTGTCATATCCAGTATTTATTGGACTATATTTAAGTAACTTGTCATTAACTAAATTTATTACCTTTTCAGAATACAAAGTTTTGTTAGGAATATTTTGCTTGAGAATACTTGTCAGATTAAAAAGAGCAATAGAATATAAAGTAGTAAAATAAGATTCACATGTTGCTCTATGGTCTTGATGTTGTATTTGTTGTTGATTTTGACTCTGATATAACTGATATTGGAGCTGTTGTGAGAAGTTTCCTGAAGAATGAAAGACCAAATGAGGAAACTTCTCTATTTGGTATTTAGTATCCATCTCAGTTAAATCATGCAGAAACATTGCATTGATAAAACAGCTACAATTCTGAGAATATCCTTTCATAATTATTTGTGGGGATTCAAATCCTGTGGCATAGTTTGGAGTTTTTACTTGCTTAAATTCTGGGTTTAATACCTGGTGATCATAGCTGTTTTCTTCTTTAAGATCCAAACAAGAAATTATAGATGTAACTAAATCGTGCAATACCTTAAGTAAAACCTCAAAAATACCTATTTGATCTTCTATTAGACCAAAGGAACTAAAACTCCAAATCTCTTCTCTCATTGATGTTTCCTCCTGGTTTAATAGACATTTTTGAATCATTAACAAAGGTATCTCCAAAATTGAATCAAAAAGTATTGGAGTGTATGATAAGGAAATACAACTCAGTATATTGCTTAAATCCAATGAGTCTATTAGGTGGATCCAATGCATTATTTGGGATGCTTTAATTATGTTTGGGCCAAATTGACCAATGAGAATACTAAGTAATGTTGGACTTTTAAATCTAGTATAAAGCTTACATGCTACAGCAGATTTTGTTAGGTTATTAAATCTAAGAACTTTAATAGCTTGACCTGTTGAAGATCCTCCATCTAGTTTGCATAAAGTATAAGATCTGCTACAACCAAAAGACCTATTACTGTTATTGCAGTGGCTTAGAAAAAATTGAGCAGTTTCTGAAGTTTCCTCTAATATGAATATAATTGCTCCTGGATTCTGTTTTTTAACTATTTGTCTAGTTTCTTGAGGATTTTCCCAAGAATCTAAATTATAATTTGTTGGATGTTTTTGAGATTTCATGGACTTTTTCCTTTTCCCATTGTGGCATCCAATCCCACCACCTTCATCCTTCATAAACAATGAATTATAATAGGAATTTTTGATCTTTAATATATCACCTGTCTTGATTACTCCACTACAATCAGTCATTATGGTGCAAACAGGGGGTGATTCAGAATCTTCAAATAACTTGAAAAAATGGCCTTTTTTCCACTGTTTCACTATTGGCTCCACCACATCTGACCCTTTATATACTTTTACATCGTATCCACATCCAAAAGCTGCAAGTTCTGCACAAACCTGAGACCCAATATTACCTGGAGAAATTAACACAAAGATAACACAGGATTCATCATTTAAAGCTTCTAATTGGTGATTTCTTTGAAATCCATCCGATTCACTCAAGTTAAGGTGATTAATTCCTTGATCTTTCAATACACTTTCATCCTCACATTGGAGTCTCAAGCATAATAGGCTATTATATAACTCATCTGCACAATCTTTATTCCCAATAAACTCCCACATTGTCTTTGGTCTCAAAAGTTCCAGTTTCATTCGAGACTTTGAATTTTCAAGTTCATTCCAAGTATTTTTCTCTAATTCAGAAATATTCATCATTTCTAATGCGACTTCTAAATCTTCATCTACAAAGTCTAATAGCTCCAGTTCTGTAAGTTTGATTTGTTGTCCAATCCTGACTCCACGTAAGTTCTCAAATTGAACTTCTTTAATATCCTTATCAATCTGAAGTTTTTGCAGCATGTTACTGTTCCCTTTATCTTTAATGATTGAAAGATCTTTAAGTTTAGCCATAACTTCATTAAAAGTTGAAGAGCAAATCACATAGTCGGCTCTTGATGAATAGTAATCCAATGTTTTGGCTCCATACCATCTTAATTTCAATAAAAGCTGCCTCTTACTATGAAATAAGTATTCTTCATCCCCTAGTAAGCAAATCTTCTTGTTTTCAAAAAATGCCAAAAAAGGGTTACTAATATGTTCTGATTCCATGTTAGACCTCCTTGGTATAAGTTTTAGTGACCCTCTTATATAGTTCTCGTTAAAATTACTAGGGCCTTCATTTTGTGTATCCATTGATAGGTATTTACTTGGATACTGGTACTCCTTCCTATATACTGGAAATTCTTCAAAAAATATCCGATTAATCTGAAAGTTCTGTTTAAAATCTCGTTTCTTTTTTAATAAGTTCTCTTTATTAACTTTACTACAGATGGAAGAATTTAACAGCGATGATGAATTGCTTTGATATGAAGAATTAATGACAGAATTTGAATATATACTAGAATTAGATTGAGTTCCAGATTTACACCTGCTCATACTCCTTTTTCTCCTTTTGTTTGATGTTCCTGCATTATTAGAGTCTCCGGAGTTAAGAATCAGGCTCCAACTCAATGCAGATTTCATTTTCTTTTCTTCCTTGTTATCTAAGTTTGGACTAATATTTTCGTCGGATTTATCAATAGAATCCATCTTGTTTATAATTAAATAAACAAACAGTTTCCTCTTGTATTTATGTATATAGTTGGAATCTTCCCCTTAAATTATTTAGTCAAAGACTTAAATAAGTCAAGGTTGAAGTGAATAGAAAAAGTTTAGAATATTTTTTCTTTATTCTTAGTAATTCCACATTTTAGTCCTATCAACTGTCAATCTTTAGATCTTAATTCAAAACTTCCAAGTTCGGAACTATTTTTTCTTTTTTTTAACTTCTTGCTTTAAAAATCCTGAACACGTAATTACCCACATTTTCATGTAAGCGCAAGTAACTTTGGCGCCAAATGAGGCTGATTATCTCTCAGATAGTTGATTAGTTAATCAAATTAACTTAATCCTAAAATTTTAATTCTTATTATAATGTGTTGTGCACACAAAAATGAAAATAGAGGAGCTTTTATTGTTTTGGAAGGAACTGATAGGTAGGTTTGCTTACTTTGTAACGTGAAGATGAATAAAATGGAGGAAAAGAAGGGGAATTGGGAGGAAGCGAAGAAAAAAGGAGGGTTCTATCTGGAGGTAGTATAACTTAGTGATGGAAAACACCCTTTATTAGATTTTATTAAACAGTGGTAACTTAATAATTTGTTTTTAGATCGGGGAAAACTTTACAATGCCAAAAAATATATGATTACCTAATTAGTATAGGAAGGAAGTGTATTAAAACTGAATTTCCAAGTAAGTTATTTCAAAGAAAATTACCACTAGTTCATTTATTAAAATTTTGTTTCAGATCGTTCAACAGACGTTGGAAAACTGCTAGATGGATATTTAAGAAAAACAATCAAACTTGCTCCAGAGGTTTCTCATTTACTATTCACTGCAAATAGATGGGAGCTTAATGACTATATTGAGAAGAACCTACAAAATGGGGTCGACGTTGTATGCGATAGATATTCATTTTCAGGAATTGCTTATTCCTCAGGGGCTATCAACTTGGACTATGAATGGTGTAAATCTAAAGAACAAGGTTTAGTTTCTCCGGATTTGGTCATTTTCCTAGACATTAATTTAAGCCTTTCCTCAAGTAGGTCTGGGTTCGGAGACGAAATATATGAGAATATTAAGGACCAAAACAATGTTTATGAAGTCTATCAATCATTTTCTAATTATTCCTTTTGGAATAATATTGATGCATCTCAAGATCCTGATGTAAGTTTGAAAAATTGTTAAATTTAATATTTCTTTATTTTCAACATCACTAACTCTACAATTCTTTTGAAATGACAAAAATGATTTCTATATAATATTTCCTAAAAATTAATCATCCCAATTTTCTCACACCAACTTTTCACTTTCAGAATGTTTTTGATGAAATTCTACCTCACATTCAAAAAACTTTTCAAAACCTTAAGCCAATTTCCTATCTTTGGAAAGAAGAGTAAGGGAAATTGCATGCATTCGGCGCCACCTTTTGTTTTTAATAATGTAATTATAAAAATGTGTGTGTGGAGAAGTTTAAATTAAAAATTAATGAATTTTATAAAAATTTAGTCAAATTAAAGGGAAGGAAGAAGATTTTGGAGATATCGTTAAGAATTTAAAGAAAATAATCCTTTTCTAATCAACTAATCTAGCCTAAATTTGTTAGTAATTACAAGCTTAGATTAATCAAAACTGTAGAAGTAACATCAAGAGTAGTAATTACTCATATATTCTTTAGTTAAAAATAAATTAATGATGAAAAAGTCTCATAATTTTGATTTATAAGTGAAAAAAGAGAAGTATTCAGAAAAGAAAAGGATTGATTCTCTCAAATGTTTTGCACGATTTTTGATCAGCTCATTGAGTGTTGTAAGCTTCCTAATGAAAGTATATTCAGTACTGAACTGGAATTTGAGCTTGAAAGCATCAAAAAAACTCCTCATTGTCAAGAGATGTTAAATTGTATTCATGCTTCAGGGTCTTGCTTTGGAAATATTTTGAATTATAATTCTTTTAGGCCAAACACTTCAATAAGGTATTTAACTAGTAACTTACACCAAAGATATGGAACTAAACAATTATCTCTATTACCTAAATACGAAGCTATTCTGTTTGAAGGTATAAATAATGAGCAAAATAAGATAGATAACGAATTGGTTCAGAATTTAATAGAAAATGATCCTCAAATTGGTAATCAATTGTTAAACTTCATTCAAGCTTTAAGCAAAGGAATAATGGTAAAACAAGTTTTGGACTTAACAATAGGTGACACAAAGTATATAGCAATGTATCTTTCAAAGAATCTAAGCAGCCTGATTCTGGACAATTTTGGTGGAGTATTGTTAGAAGTACCTTTAAAATTTGTAATCGACGTTGTTTTCAGTGATTTCTCAAATGATAAAAAGACACTAATCAACGAATTCACAATCAGAAAAGGTTATGAACCTGTAAAACTGAATGAAGATATTCAATATTTAGTTTCTATAGACCTTGGTACACAGATGAAGTCTATTTGTCTAACTTTTAGTTCAGAAATTGATGGAATGAGCTTTTGTACGAATCTTTGTAAATTAATTAGTTATTTAAATCTAAAAAGAATAGGATGAAGTGAGAACTCAAATAAATCATTATCTAATTTTAGAATAAACTATAATTAAGAGATTTAAGCAAGAATTAGACAAATAAAAGTTATTCACATAATTGCATATTAGACAAATTATTTGTATTGTAATCTAGTTTTTTTTTTACTTATACGTCGCTTTCTTACATATTTCCTTATTTTATTTCAATATTAACAAATAAATAGCTAAATGAATGATTAAATTCTTCATTTTTAAGTATAATAGATACAATGCATTACTTAAGAATCAATTGCAAATCAAGTTTATGCAGGATTTGTTTACCAATAAGTCAAAACAAAGTCAGATTACTTAGACTTCGAATTCTCAAATTTCCTCTTTAAAACTCTAATCATGAAAACAAATGAATTTCTTGCTTCCTCATCATTAAACATTAGGCACAAAGTCTTTTTATCAGGTAAATTTAGAACACAAGACAATCCAGGTACTGGTGGATTCTTAGGATTCACTTTCTTGCATTCCTTGAACTCTGGAGCTTCTATTCCCAGTTCAACATTCTTAATATCAGTTAAATGGACCATTCTATCACTTTTTGAAGTAACAGAGGAAATTTCAAAGAAACCAGTATCAGTAAGCTTTACAATTCTGATAAACTTCTTTCCAGACTTAGCTACTTTAATTAACTTAATTCCTTCTTTATATTGACTAACAATTTCTCTATACCATTCTGTCAAGTTCTGTAGCATAAATTCTTTTTGCATTGTGTTGAATCTCTGTACTTCTTTCTTACCCTTTTCAGAATCTTCGTCATCAGAAGAGGAAGATGATGCTTCTTGTTCTTTCAAAATCTCGTCTCTTTTCTTGGTTTCAGATTTCTCATTTAAATATGGAGTATTAATCAGACCTTTAGCTTCCATTTCCTTCTCTATCTTAGTTACGTTCTCAAACTCTGATACTAAAACACTTCCAATATCCTTTGTTTGTTCCAATTTATCAACCATTTTACATTTTTTTAACTTGTTTGTATTCCAGTTACCCCATGCCTCATCATCTGAAGGATCCTGTTCTCCTAAAACATGACCATGCATGTCCATTGCAATCTTTATTTTATTCTTATCTGGCATTGTTGCAAATCTCCATTTGAGCTTGAAAACTGAATTCCTTGCATCTGCTCTTGAAGACTCACCTCCTCCTACATAATGAACTGCATGGTCGTCCATCTGAGCTCTAACTCTTTGCAATTTGGCAACTAGTTCTCCCGTCATTTTTAACCCAGTAAGTATTTCTAATTGGCTTTTGTATAAAAACTTTTAGTTAACAAAGTCTAAACCTTAAGGCTTGCTTATACAAACTCAAAAAACTTTTCTTTTTTTTACAAAAATCTTAAATTCTATTTTAAAATTTAATTTACTGGTACACACGTTTTGTCTAATGTTTTTTATTTATACATTATTTTATCTTCTATTACGATATTTCTAGACATGCATTATTTATGTTATGCATGCCAAAATAATAAACAAAAATGAAACAGAAAAAAAAAATCTAAAATTCGCGTTGATGAAACAATAAAACCCTTTCTTTTGTTCTCCAAGATAGTTATCTTTTCTCAAATTCTTTTTATCTTTACCTCTACTTGTAAAATATTCATGTGAACATTTATTTTTAATGTATTACTTGACATTGCCGCCATAAGGCGGGAACTCATATAATATGATTATTAATAATATATTGAAAAGATAAGGAGGTAATTCATTATTTGAATAATGAAATTAAGGCCTTCTCATCCAATTTAGTTTTTTATCCCGGAGGATTTCTGAAGGGTGCATGAAATGCAAATTCAAATGCAATTTTTTTTGATGTCAAGAGGAATTATAGGGAGCTTTTTTCCTTTAATTACAAAAAGATTATTCTTTAAAAGTGGGGGAAGTATGTTAAGAACAAAAAATGGTCCGTGGATTAATAGTTTCTTTGGAAATAACTGGATGATGTTGTCTTCATGTAAAAGATTTATTTCAGTAGCAAATAGCAAATTTACCGAGAATAAAGTAGGAATAAATTCAAAACCAATTTCCTCAAACTATGACAACAAAAAATTAAAGAAGAGCCATGATAAGGTTGATATAAACAGTATTCAAGGTACTTTAGATTATGGAGATGATGGATTATACGTTTTTAGCTGTTTATGTAACATTTGTAATAGCAAAATAACAAAGAAATTTAGTAAGAAGGCTTATAATGAAGGAATTGTTATAATTAGATGTGATAATTGCAAGAATCATCACTTAGTATCCGACAAACTTGGATGGTTTGGAGATGAAAGAGAAACTTTTGATGTATTTAAACTTCTAAATAACAAAGAAATTTCTATTAATTAGAGAAATATAGACTATGTTATAAACGAATTAGTATTATACTATTCAAATCTTAAGCTTGTGCTTAACGGCATCACATATATTATTAACAGTAAGAGAAAGCTTTAGGAATTTTTGGTTGCACATTAAAATGGAGTTTTTATAGTCAAAAGTCGGCTTACATAGAGAACATTGGTGGTATTCCTGAATAAAATTCTCCAAATTAATATGTATAATTACGTTTGAATCATAAGTTACCCTAGCAGATAATATACTTACATTAGCATTTGCTCTATATAGATTGCTAATGAACTCTTTAGGACCATTAAATTGAAATAGAAAAACCAGCTTTCCTGAGCTCAATAATGCTTTAAATTTGATAGGCAAATAGTCATTTTTGATTTGAATTCCACTAAGATTATCTAATTCTTTCCAATCCTTAGGTAGTTCACTGGTCTTTCTATGATTCAGGAACTCTACTTCCTCAACAACCTTAGTTTGTACCTCGAATGGTTGTTGCACATTTTTTAATTCGGAGTCCTTTTCACTAAGTAATTCATCATAAGATGTATAGCATGTAAGATTCAGTACGTGCTTAATAGATTGCTTTTTCATCTTCATGAATTCCAAATCATAGATGGTCATTTCGTTTTTAGAAAAACCAATTTGGTTAGAAGTTCCACTTTTTGGGATCAGCTTCTCAATAATAGCTTTTGAGAAAATCTTTTCAATAATTTTTTGTGAATTTTGAGGAACAATCTGAGCCTTTAATCTAAGAAGAATTCGATCATGAATTATTGAGATCATATAATACTTGAAAATTTCATCTTTTGAAATCTTTTCAAATACCATCTCATGCAAAACAGCCTCTACTTCCAAAATTGTCACTCCTTCATTATCAGTTTTCATGTCTTTTTCCAAGAAATTGTCAAAACTGACGGTCAGTTCGGAGGTATTAAGCTCTTCCAAGGTTTCTGCCTGTCTATATTGACTTCCAACCTTAATTTGTGGTTTTAGCATTTCTTTCGTAAATCCTATTTTCAGCTCTAATCTAAATATACTACCTAGTTTTATGATATCTTTAGTCATAGGAGAAGAAATATCAATGTAAACGAAATTTGACTTTACTATATATTTGATATCAACATCTAAAATCTTTAAATTTTTGTTATTTTTGAATTCCTCATGTGCCAACTTTAAGTATAGATCTGGGTTGGTAAGCATAATAGTATTTAAAGATTCTATAATCTCTGATAATTGTTCTTTAGATACATTTTCCATTTTAACAAAAGACGATATTATACATTTGATTATGAAAATATTATTATATAAATTCAGAAGAATCAGTTTCTCCAGAGTATGTTTTAATTAATACTCAGATTTGAACAGAATTACCAATTAAATATTGCAGGGAGATAGTTGCTTAAATTGAATTAAATATTTTGTTCAAACAAATTCTTTTTGATTAAATGATTAATTAAATTTGTCAAAAATAACTTTTTACCGGTTTTACTAAATTATTTAATAAAAAAAAATTTTTTTTAAAATTCGTTACCTTAGGCCGGTATAGGGTACCTAAAAAAAAAATTAAAATTGGGTGAACAAAATTTTTATATTAGAAAGAGAATAAAGTAACTACCTTGTAATTTTAAAGCTTTCTATGGATATTAGGACTGGTTAGTAGATTTTATAACTATTTTTTTAAAAAATTTGTATATAATAAGATGAATGACTATGAATTTGAGCAAAGATCTTTAATAATAGAAAAAGCTTTTTCAAAAACTCCATATGTAGGGTACAACCTAGAACCTCTAAACCATTCGAATAACGATGAAAAAAAAACATATATTGCATTGTCAAACTTGAATGGTAAAAATTACTATGTGGAAGTTTTAATTTATGATAGTGAAAATAACGATTTTGAAATTGGATATTTATATGATCATATATTTAGCCCTGTGGGAGGAGTGCATTGGATGCCTAGAAATGGAATTGGCCTTGAGGAAAATATACTTGGAACTGCTAGTGACAGTATTAAACTTTTTAAAGAAGGAAATTTGATTTGCGATTTAAGACTTAATGATTATGAACTAAATAATATGCGTTTGGAAAGTGTTTATAACTCATACCACACAAAAATAACCAGCTTTTCATTTTCAGAATATGTCGAAGGAGATATAATTTCATCAACACAGGATGGTAGGTGTGTAATTTGGGATATTAATGAATCAGAACAAATAAAATTGTCAGAAGGAGCCATTTTAGAAAATCTTTTAAGTGAGTATAAAAATAGATCAGTTCTCAGCATTTCTCAAATGGAGAGATTTACAATAATGGACGTTTGTTTTGGGTATTCCAAAGATAATATCATTTTAGGAGTAAATAATGGACTTGCAATTTCAATGGATTTAAGATCACCTTTTAAGCAATCATCCTCGTTATTGTCAGACTGTATTTTAGGTTGGGATACAATTCCAGAGCAGAAATTTCCACATATTAAATTATGTTGTATTAAAAATACAAACTATTTTTCCAGAGGAATTTTGTCTAAAGGAATTGTTGAGATTTTTGATATTAGAAAAACATGTGGTCCTTTATTAAAACTAAATACTACTAATTCAAACCCAAACTCCTCAGAAAATAGTCTAGTTTCTATTGAAAGCAAGAATTCTGAAGAAATACTTCTTGCTTATAGTAATGGATTGATAAATACTTATAATTTTAACAAAGAAAGGCCATCTATTCATTTAAAATTTGAAACCAATTTATATACTTACAGCTTTTCGTCATTGAATATTTCTAAACAAGTAAATTCTTTCCTTGGTATTTCTAGTGTCCAAATGCAAAATAGCACCGGCATAAAAATTTCAAAATATGCTAAATGTTGACTTTTAAAAATTAAAAAGGCGGGAAAAAATGCATGTGACATCTAATTTAAAAAAATAAATTATAATTATAGCTGAAATTAGTATATATTAATTAATGATTTTTAATTGTAGTTTTCGTTTAATTGGTTTTTAATAAGATCAATAAGATTCTTGACTCTCTAGGAATTTCTAAAGGAATGCGAGATTAAAGAGTAATTATTGTCGGTAGGAGAAATTAGTGCAATGTTGAAGGGAATACATATAATTAAACATAGGAATTTGTGTTTACTAATTAATTTAAGAGATTACATGCTAATTTATCCATTATTTTGAAATATTAATGAGATACAGAACAGGAAAATCTACTAGTCTCGTTTCTTTTTTGTAGGCTCAATTTTGTTAGTTACTTCAGAACTGTTTTGTCTAGAACCTAGGAGAACATTATCATGTGACTCGGGAATATGGAGTTCGTCTATATCATCAAGTTTTGGTTTATTGCATTCTTTTCTACCAGAGTTGTCAGGAACATCCTTTGGATTAAAGACATTTCTTACTACTTTAAATAACCAGTAAATATTCATAATATTGAATAACTCTCCAATAGGGAAGAAGATGTAAACTCTTAGTTTTGATCTGAAAGTCGGAGCGAACCTAAAAGCATTAAACATCAGAATATGAAAGCCATAAGGAAGCATAACATTTCTTGTAAAAAAGAAAGCAATAAGGAATAAGTAACTGACTAATTTACAAGAGAAAGAAGTTGTATCACCAATAATATGATAGCAATATCTAATACTTAGGATTACTGTTGAAAATTCCGTAATAATTCCAAGCGAAAGTACTTTAATTAAAGGTTGCTCTGGTATAAAATAAGAAGTTAATAGAGAAACTAAGGATACAGATCCATGGAAAAACCATACAGTTGAGTCTTTATTCTGATTCCATTCTCTAATAATTATCGATAGATCCCACAAAAAATATCCCATAGAAAAAGAGCCAGTAATTAGCCAAAAACTAGGTTTTCCACTATAGGGATCTTGCCTAATTTCCCGATTAAGTAATATTATTAAGGAAAGTATTGTTGAAGTCAAAGCATGAATTAGAGAAATACCACGAATCCTTAAATTCCATTTCTTTATGCCTCTGCTTTCATTTTGAATACCTTCAGAAATTAGTTTTCTAACTCTCGAAGGAATAAATAAATATAATATTTTTTCACTTTTGACTTTTTCTAAGTATAGAAAGAAAAGGTTAAAAAACGCTGTCAGAATGAAAACATAATAACGTGAAAAGTTGTACTCTTCTCCTTCGTTAATTAATCTTATTGTTTCAGCATTCATTTATTATTCTCTTACTAATATTAACTTTACTAAGCTTTTTGTCAAAAATGTCTAATTGTGTATTATAAAACTAACTTTTGAGTATTCTTTTATTATTACTCAAATTATCAATCCTAAGAATTAATAATATTGAGATTTAAATGTTCCAAAATTTAACAGATTAAATTTGTATTTTAGCTTTATCCGATCACTTCTATTAAAGGTGTTACCTTAGTTTTTTCAATTCTAAATTTTATTTTCCGATTTTTTTTTTAATTGTTGAAATCAATAAAATATTAATAATGAACTATAAAAAAAATATTAAACAGACTGCCCGCCCTAATTGATTGATTATAAATCAATAATTAGCATGTAAAGCATAAAATAATGAATAGTTTTATATGCAAAATATTAATAATAAAAAAGCTCTTAAGAATATTAATTTTCTGAAATAATTATTAATTAGTTTTCACACATTCTACCAAAATAAATTAGGTAATTTAGAATATTTTTAATTCAATCATTTCAGTGCATGCATTTTAATATTAACTAAAATTTTATTAAAATAATTTCTATAGTAAGTCTACCAATGAGTATTCTATTCAGCTAGCAATAGTGTCTAACTCTTTAATAAATTCTGATGGATTGATAAATTCTGTACATCCGTAAATTATGCTTTTTTGAGTTTTCTTTGCATAATTAAGTACGTCATGAGCTTCAGTAAAGTTCCCGCCTCCTATAATAAAGACAATCCCTTGCTTTGGTGAGACTTTAATTCTTGAGACTTTACTGGAATCTTGATCATGCATACATGGCTGTTTTGGATCAAAGTAAAGGAACTCATCATCTAAGTTTGAAGAACCAGTAGAAAGTTGTGAAGATGAAAACGATTTCTTTTCCATAATATTATCAACAACAGAAGTTACTTTTAAAGTTTTGTTAATAGGAAGCAGAGCTCTAACACCTTGAAGAATATTTTTCCCTGCCATATCAAATACTTTACCTCCAACATTTTTTGCTAGAGAAGTTATTCCTGTTTTGCTCAAATTATTCTCCAAAGATGTCTCTTGTTTACTGTGTGTTGTTGAATGCCCTAGGGTAGAGCTTAAATCTTGGTTGTTTAGATTTGAAGAGAATCCCCCAACTCCTGATGCATTTTTGGTCTGGATTTGAGATTTGTAAATGTATCTAATAATTTTAATTGAGTTGGATTGTTCACTATTAAATAGCTTAATGAGTTGTTCAAGCTGTTGGTGAGTAATATTTTGCCCATGTCTTTCGTGTAGTAAGAGAGATAAAACAACTCTAAGCTTATCATTTTCTAGAAAATTCTTGCTTGATTCAGAGTTAAATAAAGTCTCAAGTTCGCTAATACATCCTGAAATAGTTGGGATATTGTCGAAGGACTCTTCAACCTCAAAGAATTTGTCAAGTTCTCTTTTCTTGATCTCTTCAACAAGCTTTGTAGCAATATTTGTGTGGGTGTCAATACTTCTCTTCTTTTCTGTCATTTCTGGTAAAGCATGTATAGCAACAGCCAGATTCGTTGCCATTTGAGAGGAGTCCTCACTGTTATAATTTAACTCTGACAGCTTTTTGTTATACTCTCCAAGCATTTCACTTACGGAATTAGCTACTTGTGTAAAATGTTCTCCAGAGTGTTTAATCCAAAATTCATCATTAGAGTCCAAGTCAAATACTTTCTTTCCACTATTTGAATCATCGATAGTAATTCTATTTAACTTTAAATTATAAACATCATGTATTAGTCCCTGATAAATCCAACTATGGTTGATCATTGTAGAAAGATCAATATCTCTATCAAGAAGGATTAAGACAGGTCTGTTATTAGAATTAATGTTTATAAAGTTGTTATTTGATTCTCTTAAAATTTCTCGAATTCTTTTGTCTAATTCTTTAGCAATCATTTGGCTAGAAGAAAATTGTTTATTGGAACATCTAATAATAGGTATTGTTCCTAAGCTGGATAAAACACATATTAATCCTGTAACAATTCCATCAATAATGGATTGGATCTTTGTATCTGTTGTTTTTGAGTTAAAGAATTCAGAGTAAACTTTATCCATACCCAGACTGAATTTTGTTGGGGATAATGATACAAAGTCTAAGTATCTGTCTATTACCTTCGTAATTCTATTAGCATTTCCAGTTTCTAAAGCTTTTTTTGCAAAATATTCGAGCAGCTTGTCTGTACAAGGACTTATAAAATTTACATAATAGCTTTCATAATATAAATTCCTTAAATCCTCACATAATTTATCAATATTTTCTTGTGTTGGTTTAATGAAATATAATGCTGGTACTTCTGGTATATTACTTTTTTGTGCATTTAATTGAATATGTAGTGTAACACCATGGTGTCTTAAACTTCCAACTTTCATTAGTGGAGATAAAATAGTTTGTCCCATTTTATCATATATCAAAACCTTCCAAATATGAGGTCCCTCAAGTATCCAAACATTGTTCTTATTTGCTCCATAAGATCCTGTAGATGATCCTCCAGAAGAATTGTTTACTTGTTGGGACAAATTCAGCATATTACCAATAGCTACTTTCTGAGATTCTTGAATATTGAAGTCCATATTTTCTTCATTTAACTCAATGTTTTATAAGATATTTTTTCCTTTAAGAATATTTCAATAAATAAAGTTTATAGAAATTTTTACAAATTTTTTAATAATATTTTCTAAGTTAATAATGAATAATTTACTGTGTGTTATGGTTTTCTATTTCATCCACTCTAAGAGATCTAAAAACTTCAGAGAAAAAGTATTTAACCAGTAACTTATTGAACGAAATATTCTACAACTTGTTTGCCTCTATTTTTTTAAATGATTATTTCTTCTGTTATCACACAGGTATTTCTATTTTCTAGTTTGATTTGTTAATTGTTACTAGTGTTATTATTTAACGAATTGGCGCCAATTTTCTTTGTTATTTAATTGAGGCAAAATAATCGAATAATTTGAGTTTAGGACGGAGAAATACAAATAAAAACAAATCAAATTAAAGTGATATATGGAAATATAAAGGATTAAAAAAGATTTAGCTAGTTTTAATGTAATAATTAATATAATGCGATCCTAAGAAATAAACTATAGCGATATAATTAGATAAGCAATTAAATGCTATCATCAGGAATCCATTCAAACACATTGGGTGAATTGTTGGAGTTGATAGCTTTTAGATTTTTCTCTTCCTGCTTAATTTTTAAAATGTCGGCCAATGGGATCTTCTTGGCATTATTTGACTTAACATCCTGGTCAATTAGACCACATAACATTAAATTATCTCCTCTAAATACCATGCATCCCTGATAAATCTCATTATAACAGTCTTGACTACTAAATACTTCAAAAGATTTCTCAAGACACAGGCTACCATACTGATCAAAACTTCTGAAAATACCAGTAAATTGTCTTCCATCTCTTAATACAACATAAATCTCCTTGTCTAGATCTTCCTCTAAACAAAGCATCCAAGACGACAAAGACGTTTGATTATTATTATTATTGTTGTTCACCTCATCATTTTGATTCGGGCTAGAATCTTCATCATAGGATCGATTATAATTTGAGTCTCTCATAATAATTTTAACTATTAAGAAAAAAATGATCAGTAATTAGTAGTTGTCTTTATATTAACTCTTAGAAACATTAAACAATACTTTAAATTAAAATACCCTAAACAGAAATAATTGTTTTTTCCTGAACATTAACTACTCAATAACATGTTCTTTTTAGCTTAACTCTGTTAGTTTTTGAAATTTCCTCAATTTTACTAATTCATTAATTATTGGATTATTTACATTTATATTTATATTATATTTTTAAGCGGTAAACCATATACTAAATTACCGGTATAGTAAGTTACCATTAGTATATTTTTTTTTAATAAATTATTAGCAAGAATATGTGGCGCCTAATTTCATTTATTTGTAATAAGCATTATTTAAATAATAGTATTAATATAAATTATACAACGAAGAATAATTACTAATAAATTAATAAAGAAAAGTGATCACTAAATACAAAATTAAATAATTTGGCGTCTACATATTCAATAAAATAAAAAGGTCAAATTCATATATATTTTGATTAAAAATAAATAATAAGCATAGCCAAGTCTAGCTTTTTTTTTAACGAAAAGAAAAATAATAAAATAAAGGAAATTTCTCATAACTGATTTTTATTCAGTTTATTTTATTTTATTTTCACTATTAAAACTCGAATAGTTTCGTATATAGTTCGGAAGCTGATTAACCATGGGTAGAGTTAGAACTAAGACTGTCAAGAGAGCAGCAAGACTTATTGTTGAAAAATATGTATCAAAACTTACTTTGGATTTCCAAACCAACAAGAAAATTGCTGAAGAAGTTGCTTCAATCCCAACAAAACGTCTCAGAAATAAGATTGCAGGATTCGTTACCCATTTAATGAGGAGAATTCAAAAAGGTCCAGTACGTGGTATTTCATTAAAACTCCAAGAAGAAGAGAGAGAAAGACGCATGGAAAAACTACCAGATAAGTCTGAAGTCGATTTAGATGTTATTTTGGTTGATCAAGATACTAAAGATATGCTTGTTGGATTGGGTCTTGATATCCCTGTTGAAGTCGTCTCTCCAACACGTGTATTCCAAGGTAAATCAGGTAGACACTAAATTTGAGATAATGTATTAAATTATTACTCTATTAGAAATTAAGTCTACAATTCCCAAGGTGTCTTACTACTATTATATGTATGATTAAACATCATATTTAGCTTTATATTTAGTGTAGGAAGATGGATAATTTCTTGACTATTTACCGGTGTTTATTGATCATTTCCTTGTTTCTGGTTAATGCATTAAGTATAACATACATTATGAAAAATATAAGGATACAGATTGAAATTGCTGTTATGGAGTAAGCAGTGTTTCTCCTTCTTCTACATTCTTGTTGCTTCTTTACTGATTGTTGAATCTTTTCCTGGTTTATTTTCACTTCAGCCCCTATACTTTCCAATATTAAATCTTTTAAACTTTTGTCCTTTATTCCGATGTTTGTTAAATCATTAAAAGTTAGACTTGTGAAACTAGAATCAAGGTAATAGTATCCTTTTTTATAAAAGAGTTTGAAAACAAAATCATGTTTTCCCAAAACTTGATCATTTTCTTCATCATCAGTACTTATTAAACTAGGTTTTTCAGCTATATTGTATTTAACCAGAAACTCAGAAACTGGAGTCTTATATATTTCTTCTTGTATTTTATTTCCTCTTCTCTGCCTAATTTCGGTTTTTTTATGTTGGTTTTGATTTACTTTATTCCCATCTTTACTTTCTTTTTTGTTATTTTCCTCATATTCCAATTTCAAATCTAAAGGAGATAAATTCTGATCATTTAATGCATTCTTGTCAAATCCATTACTAATCAGAAATTCTGCTAATCCCATCATACCGTACATATAGGCCAAATGCAATGCACTATTTCCATTTCTATCGACAGATTTTCTCATAATTTCTTTTTGAGATTCCGTAGCTGAATTAAATATATATAAAGCAATATTTGGTATATTTTGAAGTACACATAAATGCAAAATAGAGTTTCTCTCTAAATCATTATCATCCTGTAATATGGGATTAGCAGAGAGTTCTATTAATTCAATTATGACCTCTTCATTCCCATTCAAAATAGCAAGATGAAGAGGAGACTGCCCAGTTTTATGATTAAGAAGATTAACATCCATTCCATATTTTACTAATCTATGCACAACCTTTGGTAACTCCAATCTAACTGCCCAATGTAATGGTGAGTCCCCAAATTCTTCGTCACACAAATAAAGATTTGGAGATCTTTTCAACAAGAGATTTAAACATTCAATATCTCCACCATTATTGATTAAAGTTATTATAGGAGTAAATGAATTAGTGGGGTCTCTTATATTTACATCCAAATCTTCACATCTTAAAAGTAACTTTAAAATATCAAAATCCTGAATTTTACACGCTAAATGTATAGGGATAACACCTTTCTTTGATTTCTGATTAATGTTTTCCATATTTGAAGTTATTAAATAGTCTTCATTTTCGTTGAACAAATTATCATTAAAACCAAGTAGATCTTTCAAATCTTCCACATTTGATTTATTTATATATTTAATACACTTTTCCAACATCGTACTCTAATAATATTTCTTTTATATTGTAATTTATATTAGATTATATAGTTTTTTTACTTTTACTAAAACTTGGTTATTATTATTATTATTATTATTATTATTTTGGATAATTACAGAGGCAAGACAGAATCTATGCATTTATACCCAAACATAGAAATAGCAGTAGTAATAAGAACGAGGATTCACATGTTCGAACAGGGATCATTAGAGAAAGAGAGAGAGAGATTTTTAGAGATAAGGTGAGATAATAAATGGAAGAAAATAATGAGTAAAGACATTGTATCATAATTAATAAGAGAAGGAAAGAAACAACTCAATTCATTGAAGAATTACATTTGTAATTATCTAAGAGCGACAGTTCTCAGCAATGTGTTTTTGAAGATAATGGTAAGCCTCAGATTCAACACCATAGTCTACAATAGCTACTGATGCAGCTCCAACAACCTTGCGTGGATTACCTTCTCTATCGACCTTACATAAACCTGCCATTTCTCCTAATTCCTTAGAATCTGGAACCATAATCAAAGGAATTCCTCTCTCACGGCAAAGAGCCTCAACCAACTGTTTATAACAATCTTCTTCACAAGATTCCGCCAAGAAACAAACTTGAGCTTTTTTTGAATCTAAAGCTAAAACAACTTCATTCAATCCACGAAGTAATCCACCTCTAACAAATGAATTCTTTAAGACATATCTGATGGCAGTGGTTAAGTCGTTGACAACTTCTTGTTCAGCCTGAACTTGGGTACCTTCTTGATCAATTTCAACGTCAGACATCTTATTTAATTACAATATACTAAATATTAGTTGTATCTTCTATATAAAAGAGGTTTTTTCCTTTTATCGCCGCTCCTATCCTCACGGCTTAAATTTTATTTTCTAATTTTTAACAATTTAAAAATTAAGAAAATGGAAATTTTTCCTTGCTGATATATTAATCCTTATTGACCAAGTTACTTATTTATTCAAATATTTTAATTTTTGCACTTTAATTGACTTGTTTTTTTAGGTAACATTTATTAATATTTTATATAGACGAGACGAGACAATATATTATTTATTTGATTATTTAGTTAATTTTGAATGGCGCCATTGTTGTGGCGGCTAATTCTGGCGGGGTCGTTATATTAATTTAAAAGAGTATAAAGAACACCAAGTAACATTTTTAGATTATATTTTCCGAAGAAAAGAATACATTAATTAACTTGGATAAAATAATATTATACTTGATTTAAAGCATGTTTTGAATACAGGGAAAGCAGGGTACTGTTGGTATTGAAAATAATTTGTAAAATAGTTTGAATAAAAGCTGAGTAATGGAGGAAGAAAAGATAACCAGAAATAAAAAAGACTATGTGCAGACGGCTTCTGGTATGTAGATTTGAGTGGCTTAAATGCCTTTACAGTAATAATAACTATGAATGTTATTAGCATAGTTATTATACTGCTAATAAAAAGTATTTTAACATAATACTAATTTTTTTTAGGGAATATCGTATGTAGGAAGACAATTTTGTGTGGAAGTCAAAATATACATTTATTAGGTACTTGTATTATTGATAGTGGAGTTATATTAAGGTAAGATTTAGGAACCATGAGTTTTTGTGAGTACAACCATTTACTTTATTTATTGTAATAATTTAAATTTAATCTGATATAAAAATAATCAATTTCAATTTTTATTTTCACAATAAAATATATAAACCTGAAACAATTTTTAGAGGAGATCTTGTAATGATAAGAATTGGGCAATATGTTATACTTGAACCAAACTGTATTATTAGACCTTGTTTTAAGAAAATTAAGGGTAAATATGGATCGGTTCCCATTTCAATAGGTGATTGTGTTCAAATAGGTGAGAATTCTGTAGTTATGGCATCTTCAATTGGATCAAATGTTTATATTGGAAAAAATTCGATCATTGGATCAGGTTCTATAATTAAAGATAATTGTATAATTTTACCGGAAACAACTATAGCTCCAAATACATTAATTCCTCCTTTCACTGAGTGGGGAGGAACTCCTGGAGTAATGCTTAGAAGACTTCCTGAATCTCAAAATATACTGTTACAACAACGTGCGATTGAATACTATAATAATTTTCAGTTAGTTTCCAATAAAGTGCAAGAAGAACCAGAAAAAATTCAACATTCGAATACAACACTTATCAAATCCATGAAGACAGGTATTTCCAATTACACCAAAGATAACAACATTGATGATGGTGATGGTGATGGTGATGGTGATGGTGATGATAATATTAATGGTAATGGTAATGGTAATGGCAGTGTCGATGACAAAGGTAATAGCAATAGTAATGACAATGACAATAAAAATAATAGCAATAGTAATGGCAATGTTAATGGCGATGAAAACACAAATTCTATTGTTGACCCTAGTTCTAAAGCTGATGATGATACTACTTCCGATACAGAACAACACAACATCAATAGAGACAACGAAAGTAACCCAGAAAATACCAAAAATGATGAGACTCAACAAGCACTATAATAACACAAAATTTAAATTAACTTATTTCCTATTTATTTCTAGAATAAATAATTGTGTGTGTGGCGCCAAACATAATTTTTCTACCGGTACCGCTTTCGGCGGCAATTATTCAGAATTTTAATGTAATATTAATATATAGATCAACTTTTGACAGAATAAAATTAATAAAAAAAAAGAATTCGTTGCACTAATAGTTAAAGTCTTATGTATTTTTACTTTTGTTATAAGTAAAAATGAAGAAAAATAGCAATAAAGTACTCAAGCATGAACAAAATAATCTTTTCAATGAAACTGTCAGAGAAATTAGAAAACTGGTATATCCTCATTTAGATAAATTTCAACGTCAACAATATGATAATGCTAGGGCAAAAGTTTTAGGTATAAAACAGAAAAAGTCTCAGAAAATGCCTCTACCAGAATTATTATCTCGCCAAAAGGCTACTAAAAGACATATTGATAAACGAAAGCAATTAGAAGAAGAGTTAAATGTTAAATTACATATCGGTGATAAAGCTAATAGATTTGAGGCAGAAAAAGATATAAAGAATAGAAGAAAATCTAAAATTGAGAAAAGAAATATATCCACAAATTTAAGTGGAAAAGGATTTTCCGAGAAATCTGGTGTTGTTTATGTAGGTAAAAATATTATCAAGAAAAGACATAAATAATGAATTTACATAAAAAGTAGATATCCACATAATTATCTATAAACATTATATCAGACTAGTATTGCTATCTAACCTTTATTTCCATCTTCGATACTATGATATCAATTCATTGCATAATGATTAATTAGTTGAGGGAATACTTGATTATCTAAGGTTTTAATATTGTATAATTCTAAAAGAATACTAATATGTCTGGAATTATCTATTCTTGGAGTTATTGTAATATAACCTGAAACACTTCCAATAATCTTGAGAAGTTTATCATCGGGAGATCTTATATGTAAGATTGTTTGTTTCCAGTGTGTTGGTTCATGAAAAGGAGAAGTTTCCATATCAACCTTTTTAAATTGTGAGTAGAATTCTGCATTAAAAGAAATTACCAAAGAAGTGAAAAACGGAAATTCTTCTGAAAGTTCTATTTTAAAATATTGTCTTAAATTTGATAACTCTTTACTTGTAATATTCAGAATAGATAAACATGGAAGGTCAAATGCATTCTTACAGCGTAATCTTTCCGCTGGAACAATTTCAACATATGGAGTAGATAACAATGAAGATAATTTTGGAGATATTTCAGAAAGGTCCAAATTATAAAGTCTATTATTAACCCAAGGAATCATTAAGCTGTCGATAGAATCTGAATAGTCTGCCAAAGAAATTTGTAATCTGACAGAAGAAGGGAAAATATGGCCAGAAAATTCACCATTTTTAGTCTTTAAGTATCTATTTCTAGCATCTAATATAGTATATAGCATACTCTCATATAGTAAGCAATATCCCATCCATTCGGATATAATTATATCACATTCAAAAGGTACCGAATTTTTTGGAGGTAAATCATTTTTTGAAATTGAAATAACTTTATTATCAACCATGAATAAATTCAAATCTTCAAATTTCCCACATATAAAGTGGATCTTCTCTCCGAAATTATTTGTCTGAGCAATCTTTTCTGCTACTTTAATTGTATCCTTTGCAGCATCAACAGCTACAACCATTTTTGCTCCACTTTGTACTGCAAATAAACTTAGAATACCAGTTCCAGTCCCAACATCTAATACGACTTTATCTTTAAACAAGTTAATTGAATTGTTTGGATCTGTAATAAAGTTATAGTAAGCATCTGTCCTAACTTTATCTAATATCATTTCTCTGTGAATGTCTAAAGTAGAATAAGAGCTGAAGTATAAAGTATCCTCATTATTAATTCGGTTTTTAACTGAATGATCTAAATCACCATTTTTTCTATCAAAGTTTGATTTTAGTATTTCTGACTCTTTTTTTGATAAATCCATTAACTTGAGTGAAAGCTCATGTGGAGATATTTTTGTCGATATACTTTGCTCGGAAGCAGTAGAAACTCTACTACATGGAGATGGATATAAGTCTTTATTATGATCTAATTCTGATTCTTTATTTTGGAACTCTGTTATTAAATTTGCCATAAACATAATTTTTTGTTTTAATAGTTTGTTTTCCTCCTCAATTGAAAGCTCACAAACAACATTTGGATTAATCACATCCTCTTGAGTGTAATTCTCATTAAGAGTATCTAATTCCAAAATCAATCTATCATCAATAATAACTGGAGTTAGTAATGAATCATCTTCCCAAATTTTATGTTCCATTGTAATCTTTTCATACTCTTTCTTGGCATCTAATCCATCCTTTACACACTTCCTTAAGTAATTAATTAGCCTTATTTGGTCATATTCTTCCTTTGCTTTAGTTTCTTTTGAAAAGTCAAATTCATGTTCTATTTTCATATGATTCCAGATATCCTCGGTCAAATTTGAGGTAAAATCACAAAATAAACACTTGGCTTCTGAAAGAGAATCAAACTCCTCCAAATATGAATCATACTCCAGCATTTCTATTTCGCCTTCACTTATTTGATCGTCATCACTAATATTATCATTTACAACAGTTAAAAATTCTTCTTTGCTACATCTTTCCGTCATATTTCTGAATTAATTTACTATTAGAATAAACTTCCGGAATAATTTTGACTTGAAATCAATTACATAAGATAAAATCAAAAGACTTTCTTTATCAAATAGTGTATTCCACACTAATAAAGGTAAATGAAAACTTATTTTACTGTTATAATAATAATATTATTATTGCTACTATCAACAATGCTTTCAACTCTATACTACCGATGCTTTACTCTTTTTTTACCTTTATTTATTTCTTGAGTTCTTTTTTTATTATTCTCTCCACTAATGTCAAAATATTATTATATATTTGCATTTTAAGGCGGGCAATGCGTGCCGCCAAATATCAATTTTTGACCAAGCATGAAAAAACTGTCAACTAGTGAGTAAAAGAAAATCAAAGTGAGATTAGAATTAGAGTTATTATCAAAAAAAAGAATTATTTCTACAGAGGAAAGCATAGAGAAAACACTGGTGGAAAAGAGGCTTTCTAGTTGAAGGAATTAAAAGAATATTGTTATTCTTTTTCTTTATTCTTGTTATTTTTCTTAAAAAAAAAAAAATTTGGATTAAAAGTTAAATAATCCAGATAAAATATATTTCATTGTTAAAAAAATAAAAATATGGAAGTTGATAGTGTAGTATCGGCTGAGAAACTAGGTCAAGACAGAAAGTGTGAGAATTGTGATAATGATTATAAGTATAAATGCCCAGCATGTAATACGAAATCATGTAGTTTAGAGTGTGTAAATTATCACAAATTTAAAACAGGATGTGATGGAGACGGGTTGAAAAAACATATTGAAAGAAATATTGTTATAAGTAAATATAACAGTGACGATATGTGGAGAGATTTTAACTTTTTAGAAGATGTGAAAAGAAGAGTGTTAAATGCATCAAGAAATCAAGTAAAAGAGAAATACGTTGAGAACCAAACAGTACAACAAAATTATGGGTTATTTAGCAGTTTAAGAAGAAGAATTGGAGAACATAAAAAGAAAAACAGAATGGGCGAAGAACAAAAGCTTGTGACTGTAATAAAGGAAAGTAACAACTTATCTAAGCATAGTCCTATCCCATTATTAAAAAAGGCTTGTAGTTTGAGAAAGATTAAGATAAGTTTTTGTCCGATAAATGAGATGCAGATAAGAAAGAATAATACAACATATTATAATAAAAAAGACGATTTATTATTATGGAAGATGGAATTTAGAATATATGAAGATAAAGATTTGATAGAAAAGAAACATTTGGATAGTGTATCTGAAAATGAAATAGTTTCTGAAGTAATATTAAAGCTAATGAGTAACATAGATCAAAGCATGATTAAAGAGGTGTTTTTAATGGATAACTTTAAAGATAAAGCCAATCGAACTTTACAAGAAATAGATATAAGTAAAAGCTTTAGAGATAATTTAATGGGAAAAAATATTGTAGAATTTCCAAGATTTAAAATAGAAATACAAAAGAAATAAAAATAAGTTAATTTTGATTGAGCAAAACTAGTTATATGATTTTTTTTAATATAATTTTATAATCAATAGTTAAAGAAAAAAACTTTATTATAGCTTTATGTAAATAATTATAGTTTTTCCATGATCTTTTCATCCAAATTACTAGTACTAGAATTTAGCAACACCTTATTATTAGTAAATATTTCAGATGATTCGAGAATTTTTCTATCTATTTCTTTTGCTTGTATTGCACTTAATTCTTCCAAAAGATCAGCCTCATTCATTGAAGGAAGAGACTGATTAATTATTTGAGAGATTTCATCTTGAATCGATTGTTGTTCTTTTATTGTATCAGATATTTTCTCCAATTTGTCAGTATTTGTAGATGAGATTAAAGATTGATGAGCTGTAGCACTGGCAGATAATGCAGACATTGTCATTTGTTGGGTTTTTGCTGTCTCTAAATTAAGTAATTGTTGTTCTAATAGTAAGCTTGAACTTAATAATTTTTCTCTTTCTTGAGTGACTAATTTCTTCCTTCTTAATACTAATAGTGCAGAATTCTTATCTCCTTGTAATGCCAAATTAGCTGCCTCATTCTCAAGTTTCTTCTCCTTCTCCTCTAAATCAAGTAAAGATCTTTGAATCGCTTGTGATGCTTTTAAGGCTTTTTCATGAGCTGTTTCTATTTCAGAAAGAGGATTTACCTCTTCTTTTTCCTGTTTTCTTCGAAACAAAAACATTTTATATCTTAAAAAACGTAATAAACCTAAATATCAATAATTCATCACAAATTTCCTTTGAAAAAAATTTGTTTTTTTCTTTTTACCCTTTTTCAGTTTAATTTTTTTCTATAATTTTTACCCTTCCTTTAACATTTTTATATAACTTTATTTATGATTACGATACCGGAAGTGGCGGGGTTTATTTACCGCCTAAAATGTGTAATTTTTTGTATTAAATGACAAAAAAAAATCCACACAAGAAATAAGGATCAATAAATAAGTTGAAGATCAGATAATATTTGAATCATTTGGAGTTAAATTTTCGTCTATTCTATATAAAATATCTATTATTCACTTATTTTATTATTATTATTATTTTTTACACAAATCTTGGTCTCATATTTAGGTTTTGAATTTATAAAGTCTAAATCATATGAGAAAATATTGAACATTTTTAAAAAAAGCAGGAGGGTAAAAAAAATGAAGTTGGAAAAGAGAACTCGAAGTATTACAGATACTGAAGATTTAAGTGAGGATAATGGTAAGAACAAGAAAATAAACAGAGATGATAGTCAAGGAATAAGTGAGATTTTAGGAGAATTCAAAAAGTATATAAAAGATTTTGAAGTGGAGAAAATGTATTTTACCTTAGAGAAGATAAATCAAAAGGAAATTCTTTTAAGTGATATTGAAGATCTTATAACTTTTGGTTTTTCTGAAATGATCAAAGAGTCTTTAGAGAAATTAAACTATACAATATCTTTAACTAATGATACAGAAGAAAACGAAGAATGTGGAAAAGTACTAAATGGATTAAAAATTAAAATTTTCAAATTAATTTTGAATGTTCTTCTAGATATTTCAGAATTTCAGGATGGCTCTTCTCAAATTGGGAATCAAGACATTAATACTTTAAAGTTAAAACTATTATTAGAGGATGGTCTTACATTTAGCTTACTTAAAACTGTTAGAAATATAGAAAATATGTATTTACGTAATTTAAAAGCTGAAAGTATATTTTCAAAAAAATCTCAGGATTTTGGTGAATTAATCGACCACGAAAATGAATTATTACAAGAATCAATCTTGGAAACATATTTTCAGTTTTTGGAATCTACTATTGAAATTGACCCAAAGAAAGTTTCAAAGGAATTTACAAACTCTGAAGGACTATTTGAATGGTTAATGCAGATATTCGATAATGATGAATCTTTTATAGTGGATGAAATTACATCTTTAAAAATGGAAATATTAAGTATTATTTTTCAATATATTAAAGTTTCACAAATTAGTACCAATGGAATAAATATAGATAAGAAAGAAGTTATGGATAAGTTTTTGGTAAAACTAGCTACTTTTGGGTTAAGAGATGGAGAAATTGGAGGTATTAAGGAAAAAGAGTTTGTACACAATATTGTTGACATTATTTGTAATTCTCTGTTTGAGGAAGATATGAGAAAGGAATTTAATGATTTACAAGGATTGGAATTAATGGTAAAACTTATAGAAGAGAAGGCATTTATGAGACCTTTATCTGTAAAAATATTATCTTTTGCATTAATTGACAAGGGAGAAATGAGTAACAAATTTATTCAAATGTAAGTTATCTTAATTATCTAAATTAATATTTATTATCAATATCCCTATTTTATTTAGATCTGGCTTGAAGCTTGTTTTTGCATTGCTAGCTCATTCTTCTAAGAATTTAACTAATAATGAAAAATATATTAAAAATAGACAACAACAAGATACTGATGAACATTTATGTAGTATCATAAAGTCACTATTACAATTTTCTACTGGTAAGTTGAATAATAGGTATATCAGTAAATAGACAGATATACCTATTTTTTACATTAAATATTTTAATTATGTTAATTTTTAATAGGAAATGATCATGAGATGTTGATCAATAAACTAATAGAAAATAATTATCTTAAACTTAAAAATTTTCTAGTTTTAAGGAAGTATTATTCAAACAAAATTACCCAAGCTTTAGAAAGTTCACAGGATTTACAAGAAGAAGATGAAGAACAAATTGAGATAATTGAAACAATAGCTATAGATGCTGGTCTATTTATTGTACAACTTATTGATTTGATAATAGTTTATACTATATATTATGAAAAAGGTGATATAAATGATTTTGAGAAAAATGTACTAAGTAAAAATGGAGTACATTTGGATGATTTAAAAACAAGTATTGAAGATTACTCAAACTCTTTAAACCAAGATGAGAAAGTATTTAATGAAAAAATACTATTATATTTAAATTCTTAACAAAATTAATACTATTTTTACTTTTATTAGAATTAAATACATTAATTATTAAAGCCATATAATATTATTTAGTTTTCTAAAAAAACTTGGCATTTCATCCATAAAATCAAGATCATCCCAGTTGATTATTTCATCAAGATTAAATAGTCCACTTCCGAAGTAGTTATTATTTTCCTCAAAATCTTCCTCGTAATCAGGATCTCCAAGATTTCTGCTTCCTAAAATAGCAGAAATTAATTGTTTAGCTTCTTTAACATTTCCATTCTTATTATAAAGTCCAACACTTAGATTGATTAATCTAACCAGTGGTACTGTAGAATTTTGTTCTGTAAATTCAATTATATAATAATCTCCATTAGATGTAATCCAATCAGGATCTTGTATTACATTAAATATCTGGGTAAAATCTTCCTTATTTTCAGCCATGTCATTAGTTATACTTTCTTCATTAACTTGAAGGTCTTTTTTGGTTTCATTATTATTAAAATGTGACAATCCTTGGTTGTTTTTGTTTTCAACACGACGAACGTTATTAGTTTCTGTTTTTATTTGAGTAGTACTATTATTATTAGTTGTTGTGGTGATAGTAGTAGAATTAGTAATAGTGAATGTTGTTGAAGTTGAAGTAGTAGTTTTTGAAGAGGTAGTTTTTGAAGAAATAGTTTTTGAAGAAGTAATTTTTGTAGTGACAGATGTCACAGTTTTGTTGTTTTTATGAGGTTTTTTTGGTACTTTTGTATTACTCTTCTCCAGAGAAAAAGCCAACATAGAATTTTCATTTGTATTGTTCTCTAAATTAACAGGGTTTTCAACATTTAAATTACTTTCAGAAACAATTGTAAAGTTTCCTAAACTAAAATCATTTTCTGAATCATTTTTAATGATTGCTGTAGAGCCATCTTCATTGATCATTAACTTTCTCAAAATAAGATTTGAACTTTTGGAAAATGCTGAATTTTGTTTATTATTTTCAGGACTGTTTCTTGATAACTTTCTACGTATTATTTTCAATGAATATGTGTTATTGCCATTATTAAAATTTACTACTTTTTTTGATAGTACTAAACTTAAATTTAATAGAAAAATATTCAAGAAAAGGTAAAATACCAAAATTCTTTCCAGAGATTTAGCACTATTCATAACTTAATATTTTCTTTAAAAAAAAGAATATTTCCTCACTTTTTTACTGTTTAGGCTATTAAATAAACTATAATCTAGCAAATACTCATATTTACTATCAATTGTGTATTTGAATTTGACTAAAAATTATTTATATTTAAAATTCTATCATCAAAAATCGTTTTCGAGAGGATTTGAATGTCAAGGTTAAAATAAATAACGTTTTTTCATAGGTCACTTTTTTATAATCAATTTTCCAGTAAAATTTTAAGTAATAAATAATCGAATTAATCACTAAATACAATATTATTAAATTAAAAAAAAAGTGTTTCATTTATTTGTAGTATTTGTTGTATAAATTGTTAGTTAAAGTTTAAAAAGTGCATTTTAATGTATATAGAATCTCAGATAAATTGTTGAATCTTTAAAATATTTGTTTATTATTTTTATTTCTAAACTTGTTTGTTTTAAATAAAATATCTCACAGTATTATTTAAAAAAAAAAAAAAATTTATTAAAAATTTATGTGTGTTTCCCGCCTAAAAATTGTTCCCCCCCCCCACATAATATAATGTATTTATTATCATTGAAATAGAAAATAAGCAGAAAATATAAATTAAAAGAGTAATCAGTTAAATTATATTAAATTATAAAGATTATTGACATTAGTTTTGATTTTTTTGAATAATTGTATATTTTGGACATGAATAAGTAATAATTAAATAACAATATATATAGTATAAATATTAATATAAATTAATTCATAGTATTAAAATAAATAAATATTTACTTAAATAATAATAATTTGATATTAGTAATAAGATAATTATTTTAAATTTAGTATACTGAGGAGTTCAAATAGGTTTGGAGAGGATATATAGAGGTGAAGAAGTAACAGTGTTAAATGAGAAATCAGGTGTAAATAATAAACATTAATAGACTCCAGAAGAGATAGTCTGAATTGATTTGGTAGCATCTAAAAAAAAAATCAGCAATTATTTATACTTTGATGATAAAAAACATATAATGCATGAATATGCAAATATAACCTAAAAAAAAAAGGACATAAATATATATATATATATATATATGTATATATATATATACATATATATACACATATACACATTATTATTTATTTATATACATAGCTATTATAAAGTTTAAAAAAGTATGCATTTTATTATTTATCTAAAATATATTGAAGGTTAATTAGATATATTAAAAAAAAAAGGAATATACGGAAATTGATAACTGAAATAGTATTAACTAAATAAACAAATATGCAAAGGGAAATCAGTATATATAAAAGTCCTATAAGGACTTTAAATCTTGCGTTGTTATTTTGTTATGAAGTGATATGCAAAATTATAATGGAATTATTTACAAAATGGTATAAAAACATATTGATTTTATTTCTAATTACTTTAGCTATTATTGGATTAAGTAATTGTAATAAAACATTAGAAACACTAATTCACGAATATATTTACGTCAATATTCTTAATAGCATCTGGTGGATTGGATTAGGATTTTTGAGTTCAGTAGGACTAGGATGTGGTATTCATACTGGATTATTGTTTTTATTTCCTCATGTTTATTCAATAATTACTACAGCAGAAACATACAACACTTTGAATTTTGATCCAAGGCAAAATATGTGGAACAATTTATTAAATCCTGGAGATTTATTTATAGTAAACGATTTAAATACAGAAAAAAGACCAACCATAAATCTATTTAACATATTATTAAAAATTCTTCCATATGCATTTTTATGGGGTTTTGGTACAGCTTTGGGGGAGTTGCCCCCATATGCAGCAGCATATGCAGCTTCAAAATCCAGAAAAAATAATAAATTAAGAGAATTAAAAAGAAAGAGGGAGAGTGATGAATTTGAGAGACAAAACACATCATTTATTGAAAATGTTGAGGATGATAATTTTGAGATTAATAAGGAGTTACTGCCTGATGATGAAAATAATTCAGACAATGAGGATTCCAGTCTAAAACATTACTTAATGAGTTTAATAAAAAAATTCATAGTAAGATTGATAGATAAATTTGGAGGATATGGTGTCTTTATATTAAGCTGTTGGCCAAATTTAATGTTTGACTTATGTGGGATTATCTGTGGCCATTATTTAATGAATTTTTGGACTTTCTTTATTCCACTAGTTCTAGGTAAAGGTATAATTAAAGTCTTATTTCAAACATTATTGTTAATATTTTTGTTTTCAAATAAATTTGAAAACAAACATGTTGATATTATTCTTTGGTTTGTTAAGAAATGGCCAATTTCTCAGTTTTTTGACAGAGATGAAATTTACCTTAAGGAAACTATTCATAGGGAATTGATTTATATTAAAAAGATATTAAGCAATGTGAATGAAAAATCAGCAGATTCTATTTCACCATCAACTTTAAATTCTTATAATAAAAAAAGCAATAAAAATTGGTGGGAAGTTGTCGCCAACAAAATTCAAATTACTTCCTTGTTTTCATGGATTACTATTTTTGTTGTTATTTTGTTTGCAATTTCTATCATTAATGAAGCAGCTAAATATCAAGATGAAGCTAATAAAAACAAAGAAAATAAACTTAAAGAAGACTAAATTTAATAAGTAACCCTTTTCATTTAAATTCTTTAGTCAAACTTTTTTTAATTACTTGTTTCATATCCAGAGACTTGTTCATATAATTATAATATACAATTAGACTAAAAAACAGGGGTTTGTAAATACATTTATTTAGTGACAATTCAGATTTTTGTTTTTAATCATTTGAAACGGAAGTGATTTTGTTTCAAACATACATGGAAATCTGTTATTACACCTATAAACTATTTTCAAGGAGAATATGCACCTTTTTTTTTATAACTAGTACAATCTTACCTTAAGATTATTCCTCTAATTTACAGACAGATCATTTTCAGACCTTCAAATTATAATTTAGTCGCTACACACACACCCATCTTCACTTTGGGTATCCTTAAAATAATATTTTGCATTATACATTAATTAATGTTCTTTTTACAAGGTTGATCATCCATTTTGGTTATTCTTAATTTTATAGATCATTAATTTCGTTCATCTTATTTATTATTACACTTGAGGAGAACAGTCATTTGATCTAATTTATTTTTTAATTAATATACAAATCAAAACCCCGCCCCACAAAATTTTTCCCACTATTTATTACATAGCTTGTATTCTAGTTGTTTTCTGATCACTTTTAGGCGCCTGATTTGGGCGGGCACTGTGTATAGCTTAAAGAGCGAAGACAGATATAACCAGTAGTTGTGAGAATAGGAATAAAAAATAAGGCGATAGTTTTGAAAGAGAAAGTTTGGGATTTTCTTTCTAAAAATATTACATTATATGTATTTAATTATATATATGTATATAAATATATATCGGCAAGAGAGAAACTAATTTATTAAGTTTCTTGTCAACTATACGGAGAATAGAGCTAGATATTTATTATTAAACTGGACACTTCATTTTTCTTTTTGGTAATATTTTTAAAGTATTGGGAAAACATTAAATTTTATTGCAAATTTTGAAATAAGCAGTTATTATATTAATATTAGGAAAACTTCTTAAACAAATTTGTGGGATTTGTTTAATTTTTGGATATAAATTATATTTAAATATTTTTTCAGAATTAAATAATTTATTGTTTAATATTTCAAGAAGAAAATAACTGGAATTAAATTTTCATTGTTTTTTTTTTCTTCTTTACTTACAATTAACTGAGTTTTTGTATTTTTATATAAATTCATAATACACATTTGTGAAAAAGGTTTTAAATAAAAATTCAAATACTCTTAAAGTTCATTTTAAAAGTTTTTTATAGAAATAAGTTTATTATAAATTGATTAAATAATGGTCAGATCATACTCAACTAAATCAAAAGGAAGAGGTTCGTTGAAAATTTGACATTATCTTACGTTTGTTCCTTTTTTGAGAATTCTTGCAATTGCAGTTATTTGGCTTCCTACATTTGTGAATTCATTAAATATACAATGGATAAGATGTTTTCAGAAGAAATGCGATTGACTTTGAATGGCTTTAGTTTCCTATCCTCTTCTTTTTGCTCTATTTTTTTTTAATCATTTCTCTTTAACTTGGTCAATGGCATTAAATATTTTAAATATCTTACTATCTATAACTTTGGTTTCTTCTTCACGCTGGTTCGTTCAGTCTGGAAGATATCCTTAATATGAATCTGGAAATATTGGAAATTTAATTATCTATATAAGAATTTTGGAGTTTACAAGGAATTTCTGTTGAAATGAATGACTTGATACAATTTTAGGGGAAAATTTTTTGAACGAGGTGTGGGATGAGGATAATTTATAATAGAAACTTATTATTCATTATTCTAATACTTCACTTTGAATTTTATATTCTAGTTCATCGGAAATGACCAATCATAACTATGAGTTGGGAGTCATCTTTTTCCTCTCCCCTCTCCCTTCTCATTTCCTATATATTCATTTCTTTTCTTTGTCTCTTAAAAATATCTTATATTTAAAATGGTAATAAATTATTTTTTTCAGATACATATATATTGAACTCGTTTGGATCAAAATACAATGGTATTTGAATCAATATACACTATTCTACCGCGAGAATGCACTAATATATATTTATATACCTATTGGTAATAGGGAATTTTATGTATTACGTCATTCATATATTTTTGTATACCGGTGTTTGTGTGCATATACGCTATTATATTGTAAATTTGGCATGGCAACTTATTGTTAGTTATATCAGAATATTTCGGTTTTACATATTTTTTTTTTTTTTTTAGCATTTATTAAAGCTTATGGATTTATAAAAATCAGATTTTTAAAATTGGGATTTATATTGAAAATAATTTAAGCCATTCAATCGTATTTCTTATTCATATTTTTGTAAAGATTATGCAGATATATGTAATCAATGTAGTTAATGGAGCCATATTAAACGAATGTTTCTTGCAATGAGAGAAAAAAAAGGGGAAGCAAAACGTGATATATATATATAAGTATTAATGACATTCTTAACTGATTTTTTTTTTAATCTTTTTGAAAATTATAGGTCAATTGCGCAATAATTCAAACTCTACAAGACGTATTGTGAGGCTTAGTAACACCAATTTGTCAAATTCAAGAAATAATTTGAACTCCGCAAATAGGAGTTCAAAATCAAGAATAATTAGGGGTCAGGGTGGTAGGAGAGTGAATACTAGTTTCGATAATCTAAACCGAAGAAGACTGGCATCTTCTAGGAACTCCAGTAACAAAGGATCTTCAATCTCACAAAATGCAAGAAACAGGAAGGGAAGCATTGGACGCTTTAATTCATCCGGAAATTCGAATATCAGAAGAGGTGGCGGAGGAAGGGGAAGGGGATTTAGAGGCAGAAACAGTGGTTCTGGATCAGCATCTAGAGGAAGAGGAGGGGCCTCAAGAGGATTTAGAGGAAACAGACGTCTCCAAAAGAACAAAAACACCACAAGCACAGCATCATTGGTAAGTTACTTTTTTTAAGAAAGTTCTGTGAATCTCCACATGCATTTTTATTTGGTTATAATGTATGGCGCCTAAAGTGGGATTTTCAGAATATATTTTTTCTTCAATTGTTAACTTTGCATAATTTTTCCGCGCACTGACCTATTTTACTCTAAATTGATTTTTCTTTTTAACAACAGGATGCTGCACTAGATTCATACATGGGAGCGGATGTATGCAAGGCACGACTAGACTCACAGCTAGATTCATACTTTTCTGGCCAAAGTACTGGAAATAATGATAGCATGGTAACCGGAGACTCTTCAATGAATGTGGAGACTAATCAGGAACCAGTTATGATTTCACTATAGAAAACCATTTAGAACTTTTGATAATTAATTTGGCGACAAGTTGTTAAGGTAATACATACAATATGTAGGTGGAGAAATAGTAGTATCTAATACTAAAACCTTATTCTTGATTAATTGGTATCTCTTCCGAGAAAAGCGCACTATTGTGATCATGAATATTACTACAGTCGTTGAAATCGTTAGTTTCTTGTTCATAATCAGAACTATTTAACTGATGGTCAGAACTATCATCATCCATTTGGTTTGTGTAAATATCATTCATCTTCCTATCTAATTGATTATTATAGAGTTTTATATTCTTATCATTGTAAGTATAATTATTTTTGATGTATGATTCACTATCTATTTCTTCTTGTTCTTCTTTTATTGCCTCTTTATTTGCTCTGTGTTCGCAATTATCTAGATCTTGGTCTTGGTCTTGGTCTTGGTCTTGGTCTTGGTCTTGGTATTGATTTTTGATTTGGTTTTTAACTTGAATTTGATCTTCGTTTTTGTCATGCTTTTGGACTTGACTCTCATTTCTGTATTGGTCTTGGCTTTGGAGAATGCTATCCGAATCCTGGCTCTGAGATTTATTTTCATTTTTAAGCTTTTTTTCGTGTTCAATTTCTTCATCAATTTCTGTATTTGCATCTAAATCATGTTCATGCATCTCGGAAAGATACTCTTCAGAGCTTATTTTGATTTTTAATTCGTCCATATTGGTATCATTAATAACATTTAAAGTATTATCGGGATATATTATATCATTTTTATAAAAGTCTGGAACATTTTCTTCTGAGATTTCATTTTCATTAATTTCCTTATATTTTTTAACTGGATATGAAGAATTTGAAATTAAAGCATTCCCACTTTCCATAGATATTATAACCTAATTTAATTAATAAATTACCAATATTTAATAATAAAAAACTTACATCTTTAATAATAATATTTCTTATAGCATTAAAATAACTTTGCCAAAATATACTCTCAGACATTCTGCCTGGTACTAGCTCATATCTAATATTATTTAAATCATCCATTTGTGAAAGTAGTGCTGCTGCCCATTCTGCAAAAGGTATTGTACAGTTCAAATCATCTTCATCTAGAGAAAATCCTTGTATTATAGATACTGGACAATTTGTTAAAAAGGTTTTCTTGTTCAATGTCAAGCTCTGAACTTTTTCTTTAATGCTTTTGTAGTTCCATTTCAATACAGTATTTGTGGGTAATTCTTCGCTCGACCACTGAACTATGTGAAACCAAGGAAAAACATTATCTTGCATGGTTTCTTAATAATTAAATTAATATTAACTTCCAAATATTTTAAGATAATAATTCAATAACTTACCATCAAAATCCTTCATTTCTAACTCCATTTCCTGAGTCAGATCTTCCACACTTTCAACAATTCCCATTTTTTAAGACTATTAATTTTTATTTTCGGATTTAATACAACTATAAAAGAGACTTTATCTATATTAAAGTGCTAACAAATCATAATCAGTTTCCAGTACTATTAATATTGTTACTTTTGTTTTCTTTTAATTAATTATTAATTATTTATTAATACTTTAAATCCGATTAATGTGTGTTGATTCCTTTTCAATTTAGTAATAATAATTAATATCAAAAATCTCTTAAGTAAAGGTATTATTATTGTAACTCCTTGAATATATCTAATCACAGAACTTCAAAAGAAAAATTTCAAAATATTATTCAGATCCTTATTTTGTTGTAATAAGCAAAAAGAAGTCATTAAAAACTTTTTTTTCATATAAAATAATATTCAGATTCTAATTTTCCCTCAATTGAAATATATAAATCATTAGATTTTTTTTTTTAATCAATTTTCTTTTTGATGCTGTTTTTTATAATCAATTTATTTTTTTTTAATGTTAAACAACAAAAATTACACAATTTTTACCGCCATTTTTTAATTTTTTTTTTTCTTAAAATTAAAAATTTTAACAGAAAAATTTATCACCTATTAAAAAAAAAAACCATTTTTTACAGAATTGCTGAATAATACTTTCTTAACCTTTATAAGTTATATATTTGTTATTTTAATATTAAATCATATCTTTGTCACACATCTCCTCCTTCCCCCCACCACCTCTCCCCCCTTTTTATTAATGCAATAATTATTTGTGTAATAATTATTTACATGTAATTTTTTTAAATAAAATATTGGGGGTTTCCCGCCCAAATTATTTCTATTAACAGAAATATATGTTATATGTATATAGAAATTTGTCAATATTATTAACTAAATAGTTTATATACCAGTAGAAAAAAAAAAAAAAAAAAAAACCAATTTTTTTGAAAAGGTTTAATAGCTATTTTAAATCCTTTTTCAATTGAAATTAAAGGAATTTATTCAAATATTACTGATTTTCAAAAAAATAATTATTAAGTTATATTAATAAATAATTTTTGAATAAAATGATTGATCCAGGTATGTATTACTAGAATTTCTGAAAATATTCAATAAAAATTAAAAATCCAATATTCTTTCAAATTATAACTTATGATTTCTATTTTTTACAGTTTATACAATTTCAGCTTTCCTTGTTTTATGTTTCTGTTTACTAATTACTTACATTATATATGTAAATAATTTATTAAATGAAAGAAATTTATCTAAAAAACAAAAAAGAAGAGTAAGTTAAATGATGTATTTTAAATTTAATTTAAGATATAAAATGTAATTGTTTTGAATAGAAACCAAGAAGAAAAGATAAAGAATATTGGAGCATTGACGAATAAAAAACCTAATTCATAAACTTCTTTTTTTCTCCTATTTTTAAAATTGATCTATTCTACTACTGAATTATCAAATTACATTCCAATCAAAGGTTGTATAATCACTAATAGATACTAACTTAATTAAATAATTATTCAGTTTAAATTCAGTTTTGAAAAAACTTTTCCTAACTATTTTGTAATTTATCCTATTTTGCAAAATTGCTTAAATATATGGATTCTTTTTCTATATTATACTTATGAATAAATATATTATGGCTACAATTTAATTCTACTTTCTAAACAAGTAAATATTAAATCATTATTCAAATATTCTACTAAATAAATTTTTGTTTTGACTCTTAACCATGAACACCCACTTTTATCCCCCCACCCCCACCCGTGCAAATCTTGTAAAAAAAAACGTCTCAAGATCACACTTACGCGCCCAGTACCGTATTTATTATTTTTTAAAAATAAATTTAAAATGTGAGGAAAAAATAGCTGAAGATAGAAATTAGAGAAAGTTTTGAAAAAAAATTTTAATATAATTATAATTATTTTAAAATATTTTCTCTATCTATTTTTATGGTTATTATCCACTATTATAGCGTCGTAAGAATATTTATTACTTACTAGATTCATTTCGAATCCAAATCATTGACGTTATTTTAGAGTGGGATTTCAAAACTTCAAAAACATCTTTTACTAAGAAAATTTTAAAATATTGAAAAATGTCAATAAAGCTACGTGAACTAATTAGACAAGTTAGAAGCTGCAAAACAGCGGCTGAAGAAAGGTCTATAATATCAAAAGAATGTGCACATATAAGAGCACTCTTTAAGGAAGATGAAAATCAATATAGACAGAGAAATATTGCAAAGTTATTATTTATTCATATGCTTGGATACCCAAGCCAATTTGGGCAAGTTGAATGTTTAAAACTGATTGCTAGCAATAAGTTTTGTGAAAAAAGAATTGGATATCTAGCCATATGTCAATTATTAGATGAAGATTCTGAAATTTTGTTACTAGCAACCAATAGTATTAAGAATGATCTCAATCACTCAAATCAATATATTAATGGACTTGCACTTTCTGCTATAGCTAACACAGCTCCTAAAGAAATGTGTAGAGCAGTTTTCAGAGAAGTTAGTGAACTTTTACTTGTTGGAAATCCATTCATTAAAAAGAGAGCATTACTTGCGTCAGTACATATAATTAGGGTTCTTGAGGATGCAGAAATTGAATCATTTATTAATTGTATCCCTTCTCTTCTTGAGGATAAACATCATGGAGTTCTTTTAGGTACATGTCATATGATCAATTCAATAATACAATATCATCCTGAACACATTGAAACTTTAGGACCTTTTGTACCTCTTCTGGTAAAAATATTAAGTACAATTAGCATGGCAGGATATCTTAATTCTATGGAATATGACAATGGAGGTGTCACTGATCAGTTTCTACAAGTACACATACTAATTGCAATTGGTGATCTAAGAACTGTAATTGGAGATGATATTAAAGAAAACATTTGTGCTGTGCTTGCTCAGTTGTTAACCAATACTGATAATTCCAAAAATGGTGGTAACTCTATTTTATATGAATCAGTTAGAACTATTACCAAATTATTACCATATATTAATGAGGACGGATTATATATGTTAGCCGTTAATACTGTGACAAAATTCTTACAGAATACCGACTTGAATATCCGCTTTGTTGCTCTTGGATTACTAGAAAACATGAAAGAGTTTCCAAATAATTCCAATAATTCTTTAATTATTTCAAATAATAATGAAGCCTTAAATGGTAGTAATAATACTGGTAATGAGAATACACATGCAGGTTTGGCGCCACATCATACATTAATTTTAGACTGTCTAAAGGACTCGGATTCATCGATAAAGCTCAGAGCATTAAAAGTTCTATTTTCATTAATAAACGAAAGTAATATAAAGATTTTTATCAAGGAACTACTTAATGCATTATTAATTTCTACGGAAAATGAAGAGATGGATTTCTCTATAGAATTGGCAACAGGGATGTGTATGGCGGTAAGAAAATGCAAGCATTTAAACCCACAATGGTATATTGACACTTATATTAAATTGTTTTGCTTAGCCGGAAATATAATTAAAGAAGAAGAAAGGGATTATTTTATTTCATATCTTTCTTCTTTAAATGATTCAAGCATTCATTCATATACTGTCAAAAAGTTGTATCTGTCTCTATTATCTAGAAATGACCAGATTTTACTAATCCAAGTTACTTTGTGGGCAATAGGTGAATATTCTCAGTATTTGTTTACTAATAATAATGGAATTGACTCTTTTGAAGATAATAAATCTTTAGATTCCTCAGAAATTGATATTTCTGAAGAATCTATTATTAGTATGATTGAAAGTATTTTAATCAGCAATACAAGAGAAATCTCCAATAGCAACTACTCACTGTCATTATCAGGAGTCAATAATTTATGTATTGATTACTCTCATCCGATTAAAGGAGTTGGAATTTACAGCTCTATTAACTCCATAGAGACCACGATTAACTTTGCATTAGTAGCTTTAATTAAGTCCAGTATTAGACTGAAGGCTCAAAAAGATAAAATCCTAAAACTTATTCAAAGCCAAGTATCATCTTCCTCAGTAGAAATTCAACAGAGAGCTTTAGAATATATGCAAATTTTGAACTCTAACTGGGATTCTAATAGAAACAAAATTCTTAATCCTATTCCAGTATTTGACATTTCAAATCTTCATTCTAATGAGACCAGATCAAATAGTTACAATAACATTAATGCTTATAATTCGCCAAAGAAAAACAAGAATGAAAATGTAAACACCAGTTCCAACAATAACAATCTTGTAACAGATCTTTTGGACCTTGATTCCAATATTAATGAAGTAGCACCCAATACAAGTAACAATAATCTTAAATATAGGGATAATTTGAATATTAATAGCTCAAAAGTTGAATCGAATAGTGGTGACATTTTGGATTTATTTGACAGCTTGACAAGTAATAATGCAAAAACAAATCCTAGTAGTTTCAATACATCAAATCTCGTGATCCCTGCTTCTGCATCTGCTTCTTTTATAAATTCCAATACTAATTCTACCAGTAATAATAACTTACTTTACTTTAACGAGGAAAAACCTGCTCCAACTATAAAAAGCTCCCCGTTTGAGGACCTCATTGACTTCAATAAGCTTGATTTAGCACCTTCTTCAGCCCCAAATAATAATTTAAACTCTGTTGAGACTATTAAAATATACGAAAATAAAGATATTAGAATTACTTTTGACATATCCAAAAACAGATTCAACCAAAAAGAAACCAACTTTACTGCAAAATATTTTAATATTTCTGGAATCGATATATCAAATTTTAAACTGGAAATTGCAGTTCCAAAATATCTTAATATTCACCTTGAGACTGCTTCAAGTAGCCATCTTCCCTCTAATAACTTCAATTCTCCAGTAAAACAAGAAATTAAAGTAACAAAAAATGGGGATGATAATAACCAAATACTAATGAAACTTAGAATTAATTATAATATCAACAATAACCAAGTTACTGAATATTCTAATGTCAATAATATTCCAAATAATTATTAATTGCAATTTTAATAATTTTTTTTTGTACTTGCATGCATTTCTGCATGCAAACATTTTTGGCACGTCATCATTTATGTGGATAAAAACAAATAAATGAATGATTTAAGTCGGGTATATATATTAAGTTGTATTATTTCGAATTTTTTCAATATTTTCTAATATTTCTAATGTAATTTGTTTGTTGATATGTCTGTTATTTTTAATGCACGAGTACAAAAGAAAGCCACAGTTTAGACAACCGTTTTTACAGTTGCAACTATTTAAATTATACCTCATATTATGAATAATATCTTCAATAATTCGTACTTCTTTTCCATTTTCAGTACACTTTAACTTCATAAGCTCATTAAAATATCCATTACCTCCTTTTTTATTTTCATAAAGTAAAAGAATTATTGAATCTGTTTGTTTGTTCTTCTGATTAAAAATTTTAACTATAAAATAAGGTAAATTTCAGTTTATCATTATGATTTTAAGTCATTTTTTCATGAAAAGAAAAATTATGTTAAACTTACTGTCAGGACATTCACAGGAGATGTCATTAATATTACAAGATATATACTTTGGAAGTGAGTTAATTACGTTATGAATAATTCCATGTATAGCTATATTGATAATCTCTACTTCAAATTTGTCTCTTAATTCTAACTTTATCTGCATTCCCATTGTATTGAAAGAATATACCAAAGGTTTTTGAATATATTTCTCTTCCAGAAAAATCCACTCATTGTTAATTATCTCATATACTGAATAACTATATATATCAAAAGTAACTCTTGCTCCCGTTATATATATACTCATTTTAATCATTTCATTCTTTGAATTCTCATTTAGTGTATATCTTTCACCATTTCCTTGCATTATTACTGCAATTTCTCCAGAAGAAACAGTTTTTTGTTTAAGTCTATGATCACCTTTCTTAATCTCCTGCATTAAACCTAAAATTAATTATTAAATAAATTAAATTATTAGATAATAAATAAAAAATAATAACTTACCTCTTCTCGATGCTAAGTCTACAGATAAAGTTTTAAATAATACCCCATTTATTGAATATATTGATTCTGGATACACTAGACGAATTGAACTAAGAATAGGTAATGTATCAATCACAATTCTGTTATCTTTTACATTATAAAGAGATATAGTTAGATCACTATCTCTAACGTCTATTTGTTTGTAAATATCTTTTGGATCATTCAATATCAACTGATCATTATTTTCAAAATATAATGATAGTAATGAAGATATACATGCAGGTTCGATCCCCACCTCAACCTGATTTTTTATTTTATTCCAATTATAATACAAGTCACATGTATTGAAGTCTTGGACCTTTGAATTATCATAATTAACCAGTAAATTTCTATTATATAAGAATTTGACAATATCAACTAGTATTTCTGAATTTAAATCCAAAATCTTTGAATCTCTTTTTACATTGATGTATTTAAAAGATTCAACAGTTAAACATATAAGGTGAAGAATTAATAAATAGGGATTTTTGAGATTAATAACGCACGAGTCAAACTGCTTAGATAGTAGCTCTTTACCATGGTTACTTATATAATTATCAATTTCATTATTTTCATTTAGCATAAGCATTTTAATGCTTTTTGTTTTATGATCTCTCCCACATCTTCCAAACTGTTGCGTTAATCTATTAATGGACCCAGGGTACCCAAAAACTATTACACTATCAAAGCATTTTACATCAATTCCGAGCTCTAGTGCAATTGTGCTAATAACTATTTTGACTTTGCCATTAAATATTAGTGATTCCAATTTTCTTCTTTCAACCTGAGAAATACCCCCTCTATAAATCTGAATATCATTTTCAAAGTTAAAATGATGATTATTATGTATATTTATCTTCTTTAAAACCATTAAAAGATCTCTCTTAATATTTTCAACCAACTTTCTGGAATGGCAAAATAGAATTAATTTACGATTTAAATAATAAAACTCTATTAACATATTAATACATTCTTTATAACTTTTGTTTATTTTAATTTGATTGTAACTTTTTGTATTATCTTTATTAATATACTTATTACTATCCCAAATTAATATTGATGATTCTTCTTTTGAACTTGAATCATTATCAATGAGAGAAATATCATTAAGACTTTCAAACTCGGAGCCTACCAAGTTTCTAAAATGTTCTATAGGATTATTTATTGTTGCTGTACATACAATATACTGAGTACAATGTTCTGGAATTATTAATTTATTCTTCTGTTTATAGTATAGAATACCTCTATTAAGTCTCTTTAATATATAACTAGTATTAATTCCAAAATGTCCTGTATAAATATGAGCTTCATCAATAACTAGTAGTTTTAGTCTATTATAAATCATACAGGATAAAAACTCAATATTCCAATGAATAAAATCAATGTTTGTTGAAATTATATTACTCTTTAATAGTATTTCTCTTCTTTGATTCATATTTGTATCACCATCTAACTTATTTATCACTGGTAAAATGTCCCCGGATTCAGGTTTAAAACAATTTATTATTTTCGTTATCTTCATAAACTGATCTTCTGATAATGCTTTTGTCGGAAATATCAACAATGTTAAATATTTTGGATTCTGAATAGCAAATTGAATACATGGAAGTATATAACACATGGATTTCCCACTAGATGTACCAGTTGTAATTATTACATTTTTTTTGTCTTTCAAAATTGCTTTAATTGCTTCACTTTGATGATTATAAAATCTGAATTTATCAGATGAATTATTATTAATATAAGAACTCAGCATATTAAGTATTTTTTGATCCAAAATTGAATATATTTCATCATTTTCATCGCAATATTTGGCTTCTCTTGCATTCTCAGTCTTCTGGCTTACTATCCCTCCCTTTAAAATGGTACTTTTTGAAATGGTTTCAATTACTTCATCAGAGCCTATTATTTGATTTTTTTCTTTAGCAAGCGAAATTAATTGATTTATTCTTTTTATTCTAAAATCCTCCAAGTTATTCTCTTTTACCTCTATATCAACTTTATCTGTCAATTTGTTATCATTTTTCTCCTTCTTTACACCAATATTCATTAATATCTGGTCTTCAAAGAATTTCAATAAAGAGTCCATATATTTTTTGCCAAGCTTCTTACTTCGAATCAAGTTTGTGGAAGATTGTGTATCTAATTCTTTAACCTTAATTCTATCCTCTACACATTTATCCTCAACTTTGAACTCTATTATGTAGTCTCTAGAATTAGCCAATATTTCGTTCAAGTCGAGCTTTGTGTTTGAAATCGGCACAGGCGTATCTGTAATCCTTTTTATTATAATTTTATCTTTTATTGCAATAATTACATCTTTAAAATCATTAATACTGTCAGTCCCATGTATTCCAGGGCACTTTCCAAGCTTACAAATACAATCACTAGAAACCCCACATAATATCGAGGATATCCTTGTAATGTAATTGTTAGAAATAAGCTTGTTATAAGTTTCTAAGAATTTTCAAAAGAGAAAAAAATAATAAAATTAAAAAATGATCGTTACATAATGCTTTCTAATGCTCAGAAATTTCTTTTTATTTAATTAACCTACCTAAAATCTTCTTTAAGAACTCCAATAATCGAATATTTGTCAATATTTGGGCCTGGTATGTACTTAATTTATTTCTTTGATTAACTAACTCATTGGTTCTTTCTCTTTTGAGCATATTTCAACTAGTAAAATATTTTACCATAAAAAAAAAACTTCTCAGAATTATTTATTATTTTTCATTAAATTAATATTATGTGTACTCTTTATACCGGAATTTCATTAAATGACGTAATAATTATTTTCTTATTTTGACATGTAATCCCGGCATTTATATTTATCCACATGCGGGAAATTTAAATAATAATTTTTAAAAAGTAATAAATATAAGTCAATCTTGATGAATAAGTTTGAGAATGGGTTGGAACACGTAAAAATACGGATTTCTAGGATTGAAGATGAGATATATAATATAACAGAGTCTAGGGAAAGAAATATTATTGAAAAAAATAAATTAGAAGATGAAATAAGTGATATTTCTGGAATAGAACAACTATTATCAGAGCTTTACGACGAACTGTACAGGATTTCTGAATTTCATGAGGCTAATAATCTTTTAATTACCCAAGGGTTTGAGTTAGAATTGAGAAAAATATTCAAAGAGTATTATTCTAATAAATTAAAATGTTTAAATAGTATGGATTTTTTAAAATATGATCAAATTAAGTCTAGTTATCAAAATTCCAGATCATCATTAATTAAAAAATTAGAAAACGACTCTGGAGGAGATTTTTTAAAAATTGATCCTTTTAATAATATAATTAAAAAAATAATCAAATCAAATGAAAAAATTTTTCTTACTATATTCCAAATTGAAAGCTTTTACAAAATACTATTATGTTTTTTAAATACCGATTTTTTAATATGGGATCCTTTTTCTTATTCAATAGATACTATTTTGCCTTCTTTTTTAAGCATTATTAATGATGTATTCAAACAAAATGGTGAGATAATTTTGAATAATGACTTGTTTAATACACAAAAACTTATAGAAAGATTCTACTTGCAAAATCTAATGAATTATATATGTGAAATAGTAAAAATATATTGGACTCCCCTTTATTTTAAAGAGACGGAGAACTTGGTTGAATCGATAAGTTATATTAAGAATAGTTTAGAAATTGAGATGCCAGAAATTATGTCGGAGTTCATGGAAAAACTTCAAAATAGTTTTAATTCATTAATTTCAGAATATTTATCAAATTCAGATATTGAATACAAGTTTGTTATACTCCTTTTGAACTGGGGTACTTCAGTGCGAATAGTTACAAAATTACTTAAAATAAAAAAAGAAAGTACCGATGTATTGCTAAATAATTCCATTATAAATTTCTTTAAAAATATTACAAAAGATTGTGAAAATGAAAATCTAAGAAAATTACTTTATAATACTGAAATTGACACTCAAAAAATGAATGATTATTCAGTGCATGATCGAAAATTAGATTCCAACACAATATTGAATCCTGAAACAATTGGTTTAGTAAATATTAATGAAGCTATATATCAAATTACAAATAGCTATAAATTAGACTTCCCTAATAAAAAATACACCTTAAATGAAATTATATTGGAAATTGTGTCAAATCACAATTAAATTATTTAATTACTTTCTTAATAAAAGCTCAATACGCTCATTTATCATATCATAAACCTGTCTTGAAGATAATACATCCATAACAATGTCTGTAATTGCTTCAGGAGTAATATCTTCATTTCTTTGGTAAGAATTACATTCAACTTTGCTACCTTTGCCTAAAATATCTTGAAAATGCAAAAGTTTCTGAAGTGAGTCACTAATTACAGTTTTTTCAGAACTGTTAATTTTCTCCATACTAATACTTTTATTACTAAAATTCTGATTATTTCCATTATGGTTATTTTTATTAGCACTATTGATATTATTTATGCCATTATTTTTATTATTGTTATTATTTTTACTATTATTATTATTATTATTGTTATTAGTATTTTTATTAGCTTCTATAGTTCTATTGTTATTGACAGAATCTCTAATCATCTGCTCTATGTTGATTTCGTTACCTTGATTCTTTTGATTAGATTTCTTATTGAGGAATTCTAATATAGTTTTCCCTGCATTGTTATTGTAAATAGCTGCAGAATCTGACTGAAGTCCATTAGATGATGAGTTATTATCAATATCCGTATTCAATCTTCTAACCATCAACTTTGAGATAATTCGTTTTAATGAAGCTTCAATTGATTTTCTCTCCTCGACCTCGTAAAACCACAAACATGAAACTGTAAAATTCTGATTCTTGCCTGGAACCTTATAAAATAAATAGTTTGTTTCTCCACTTAGCTCCCATTCACTTGTAATTCCTAGTATAAGATTCTCAGGGTTTTTTTGATTTAAAACAATTAGTTGATATATCGGTTCTATGTCTCTCTTAACAATATGTAAAAAACCCTCAACATCTCCTCTGACCCACTTCTGACTATTTCCATCCATCAAATATACACTTACAAAGCTGGAATGTGCAATAATCTCATTAATGTTTTCATCATGACGCTTTAAAAGCTGTAAATTAAGTCTCTTTCTCTCGTCCTCTAAATTGCTTTTTCTTTGATTGTCCAATGAATTCATCTTAATGCCTTGAATATATAGTATTATAATATATTAATATTAATTGCATATATAGAGTGTTTATATTAATCAATACAAATATATATACAAATTTTTTTTTTATTAATGTTTAGAATTAATTATATATGGCTAGAATTAGCAATAAAATTACAGAAGTTATATGATGAAACAAAGCCAATAAAGTAACAATCAATGAGAACTCAATATTGACAATATTCAATTTTCACTCAATCAGTTCTTTTCTTGTAATTTTATTTCCTTTTGAAAATTAACCCTCTTATTTTTGGCATTATTTACAACTAAGAAAATTTATTATTTACCTTTTATTATTACTTCTCCCTTAATACTTTTGACACATATGATATCATTGCCCTGTACCGCCCCCCACTACATATGGCGCCCAATTTTTTAATAATATAATTATAAATGTTGCATGCAATCCAAAAATTATTGGAAAAGAAATTTAAAAAGAAATTAAACTAAAGATCAAATAAAACAACAATATACTAAGATTCAACTGAACTGTTTTTTATAAAATACAAAAAATCTAAATATTTCTCTTATTTCTGATTTTTTTTTTTATTGACTGTTAATATATATATACATTTGTGTAGATTAATTTACAATACATGAAATTGCATGCATAGGAAAAACTCGTGCAATTGCAAATAATAGTTGATTACGTGGAAATTTAATAATAGTATTATTATTAAAAAAATAAATAATATTGAAAAGGAAAAGGAACTTTTTTCTTAAAATTAATAATGAAATGTTGTATGAAATTAAAGTAGAGAACGGTGAACCAGCTGATATTTATGAATGGAAGAATTCCGAACTACCAGAATTGTTTAGTTACGAATTTTCTGCCGACATACTTAACTTGTTGTTAGAATATGACGTAACTGCAATTAGTATAAGCGAAACTTTAATAACAATAAGTACATTAGATAATGAAATAGTAATTTTCAGAAAAAATAAAGAATTTACCAGAATTGGGAAAACCAGAGTAAATTTTAGAACTAAAGAGGAAATATTTAGGCTCATAGCTCTAGATGAGAACAAAAAACTACTACATGCACTTAGCAATAAAGATGAGTATTTGGTTTATAAGATAAATTTTTCTTCAGAAAAAATTGAAATTATAAAGATCTTTAGAGAACTTGAAGTTATTAATTTCTTTTTTAATAAAATTAATTACACAATTTTACTAATATTAAAAAGTGGAAAGTGTATTATTTTATCTTTAGAAAATGAATTAGATTACAAAACTAAAGTAATCAGAACTAATGAAAAAATTATTAATAATTGCAAAATCAATGCAATATGGAATTCTAAAAATCAGACAGTTTTGTGGAATATTGGACATAAACTATACTTATATAGTTATAGTTTAGACAAGTTATTTTTGAATATAAATTTGAAGAATTATCTTACAATAGATGAGAGAGTGAGTATGAATAGAATACTTATTCATTATAGTCAGGGAAATATATATATTTTGGTTAAGAATAAAGTTTTTTTGTTTAAGATATTAAAAGATGAAAAAGAAGAATACATTTTTAACTTTAAATTAATATACAAGATGAAAGATGTTTACTCAGCCATTGATATTTCAAATATTGAAATCCAACCTCTGAATTTAATTTATACATGTATTATGGCTATTTTAAGTAATTCTAAAGATCAAATTAATATATTTATATTTGATCCTTTCTTCAGAATTGTAAAACATGATATAATACATTGTAAAAAAAGACTTTTAAAAGATTTCAGAAGATATAAGTATTTAAATGAATCTGATTATGTTAATTTGGAACATCTTTTGAGTGTACCAAGATTTCTAAAGCTTGAAAAAAACCAACTATTAATACATAAAAATAGAAATCAATCATTTCTAAAGATGGAATCAATGGGAATGGATGAGATTTTTATTTCATGTATGAAGAAATCTTTTGTAAATAATTCTCTTTTTTTGATTAATTGTGACATTTCAAAAGAAATGGAGACATGTCTTATGGTTAATTACATTAAAAAAAATAAAAACTCAGTTGAATTTGTAGATAAGGTACTTTCAAAGAGACAAATATTAAAAGACACAAAACAGGAATTTGATTTGTATATTGATTTATTCAGCTATTTTGGTAATTTTTATGACTTTATAATTTATCTAAAAGACTCTGACAGTTTTTTAAAGATGTTTATAGAAATTAAAGATTTACAGTGGTACTCAAATTTTGTTTCTATGTTGTATAAAAAAGACATTACTTTATTCTACTATGTAATTAATAATCTTCCAATTCATAAAATAATTATGGAACTTGATTGGAATAACAAAATTTACTCTGGACTTTTGTTTTTCATGGAAACTAATACTGATTTAGATTTGAAGGGTTTTGGACATGGATTATGTAATCATGATATTTCAAATAGCTACCAGGTTAATTCAAAAGATAACAAAAACATTGCTTACTACTATTTGAGCTATATTGAGGTTTTATCTTGGGTAAAGGTATCTCAGGAACAAACTATTATTAATTGTCTTCATTTGCTTGAAATAATACCCGAAAATGAAATGATAAAAGATTCAGTTATCAATTATTTTAATATGTATTCCAAAAATTGTCCAAATAAAGTGAGAAAATTTATATTTGAGAATGTTTCCTGTATATTAAATACCAACAATTACATAATTATTGGAATATTATTATACAATAATATAATCGGCGAATATAATTATTTATATGATATCATTAAAAATAAAAAAAAGGATTGCTTTATATTTTTGAAACAGTTATTATTCTATCAGAGTAATTACATTAGTAACAAATTTACCAATATTTCAGACAACCAACAAATAAATATACATTTAGAAGAGGTAATTGACTTTTTTAATTCTCACCTAAATAACATTATTGAGATCTATTTAGAATTCTCAGTACATGAATTTTTGAACTTTATTACAATTAATTATGGATTATTTAGTTCCGAGAATTTAAATTATTTGGCAGAATTGGATACATCAAATATCCTAGAGAACGTTAAATATGATTTATATTCTGAGAAAAAATATATTATTGAAGTTAAGTCAATTGCAATGTTTTTATTAAATAATAAGACCAGTGCATTAAAACTACTATTAGATAATGGAATAATTTTCAGTAGTTTATCTTTAATTATATATTTTAATTCAGATGGGGAAAATATATGGAAAGAATTTATTAATATGGTTTTAAATAGTAACATTACAGAATCCAATCAATTGGATAACTTTATATTTTGGTATGAATATTTTATTTGTAATCCAACAGATGGTTTACCTGAAAGTTATATTTTGGATGTTTTATCTAAATTTAGTTTTCCAAAAAATCAGCTTTTGTTTAACATCCTTAGAAAAGACCTTTTTAAAAGCTCAAGCTATTCATTTGATTGCTGCAATTACCATAAAATTCCTTTTAATGGTAAGTATTTAATTCCAAAAATTAAGAAATTAATTATTGAATGTATTAAGTCCTTTAAAGAAGGATTAGAGAACAAAAACCTTATTAGTAATAAAAAAATACATGAAAAATACCTCAAATTTCAAATTGAGTTGGCATGCACCAATATTGATTTTTGCAATCGAGAGAGTAATCGAAATATTAAAGAATATATAAATAATTTACCAAAAGGTTCATCTTTGAATTATAATACAGATTTATGTTCATTATGCAACTCTAAATTGTTTTTTTTAGAAAACAGAAAACTTTCGAGCAAAGTAATTCTCAATCACTGTAAGCATAATTATCATTACGAATGCTATTTAAAGCATGTACATATTTACGAAAAGAGTCAAAAATACAAAGTTGGTATTGAAAACAAAATTTCGAAGAACAATATTAAATGTATTATTTGCCAATATAAATTATTAATTAATAATAATTTTTAGAAATACTTGAAAAAATGTGCTACTAAAATGCATGTATGCAAAAACATGCATTTTAATGTGGATGGCAAATAATTATTGATTACATGTGGATATATTCCGGTATATGTAATAAATAATGCATATAGTCATAAATGAAAAATATTGCGGTTAAATGAGAATAATTACAAATAACAAAAATTAAATAAAACTCCCCCACAATTAAATAAATATGAGCATGTAATGCAAATTATCAACAGAGGATGGATAGAATGTTTTTTTATAGTAATAATATAAACCCAAACAAAAAATCAAAAAAAGATCGAAATCAGGAAATGAATTGAATTGTGATAATGATAAATAGTTCGGTTAGTACAAGTTTAAATTCATACGAGAATTTTGATGATAATGAGGAATTAAAATTGTCAGGTCAAAAAAAAATTGATACAGACAATTTTCAAAGTGAAATTAATCCAGGAAATATAATAAATAATTTTCCTATAATAACCGGTTATTACGGAGTTGTATTGAGGAAAAAAAAGCATCCATTATTCGGTTCATATTGGAATAAGGAGTATTGTTTATTACAATCAAATATTTTTGTATGCCATGAACTAAAATATCCATATAAAATTAAGAAAAGTATATCAATTGCATCCATATCAAAATGTGAAATATCAAAAATGGACCCTTGTGTCTACTGTTTAACAATAAATAATAATGAACATAATTCCGGAAAATCAGAAATTTCACAAATAAGAGGATTTTCATGTTTTAATTTTAAAAATAAAAAGATTGAAATAATTAAAATAAAGTGTACATCAACTTTAGATACTCAGAAATGGACTCTTTATATTAATAATACACTAAAAAATTGGAGATCAAATAAAAATAATGCAAAAAATCTTTATAATGCAAATCAATATATTGAAAAAACAATAGCTCAGGAATTATTTGAAAAGGTGAATAGAAAGTTAAAAAAAGTAATTATTCAATCATCAATAAATAATATGATTTTAATATTTAATCAGATTCAAAAAAGAAATTTTTATAATAGTTTCTATAAGATTAAGATTAACAGCATTATAAATTTGAATAATAAAGAAAGTGAATCATCTAGAAGTACAAGTAATTTATCCACATCAAAAAATGATTTTACATTTAAAAATGATTTGTTGTTGATAAAAAGAAGAATTATTTTATTTAAAATTGAACAAGGATCAAATCATTTGAAAAGAATCATAATTAAAAGAATGTCAGAATATTGGGAATTATTTAAAAATCAAATAAAAAGTAATCTTTTTAATAGTTATAGAGAATCCGAATTTATGGAAATACATTATAAATTAATAATAAAAAGAAGAATTTTTCTATTTTGGAGAGAATTACTAAGAATTATTTCATTAAAAAATAAAGACAATAAACAAAAAAAAAGAAAATCTGTGGATTTAATTATTTCAACAGATTCTACAGCGGCTTATAACACAAATGATACACTTTTCCACTCTAATTCATCATCATTAAAAGATTCTACTTTAAATTTACTATCTGAAATGACATTATCTCCAACCACTAATACAAAGAATCCTAATAAAGAAATCTATTGTAAACCAGATATATTCAAAAACCAATTAAAGCAAAATAAAATTATAAATAAAACAGATAATAAACGTCAAACAACACTAAAAACGTCAGCGAAAGGAAACAATGTTCATATAAGGGACATTTCTAATATCCGTAAAAATATCATACAAATTACTAAGCTAAATTTTATAATACTTACAAAAGTAAAAATAGCTTGGAATCTTCTAGAAACAAATCGTGTAAAAAGTAACGCCCTGCTATCCATTTACAAATATAACCAAATTCAATCCTTCTTCGAAATATTAGAGAGAAATTGGAAATCGGAGTTCTATAGGGTTTTTCTAGTATTAAAACAAAAGCAATAGTTTCAATAATTAAACAAAAGGAATAATTACTGCTACAGAAATATCATCATCTAAAGGAATAACTAATATAAATTTTTTCAATATGATTGGCTGGTTTAAAATAATTCCTTAATATAAATTTATATTTACTTCTCATTAATATTTAATATTTGCATGCAATTTTATTTATATTAACGAATAGATCGTTTGGCGGTGGCATGCTGAAGAATGTATAGAATTGGCGCCCAAGCAATAATGCACACGTAATTTAGTTAATTTATGTTTGTGTCTATTAAAAACAAGCATGAAAAGTATAAAAAACTCACAATAAAAGGGTCAAAAAAGAGTTTATATATAAAGAAATAATTATTTAAGTACTCTTGTTAATCGAAGAAGAAATGGCAGATTTATCAGATATTAGGAGTGGGAATGCAAATACTAAGGTTTCTGTTTTATTTAGAGATGAACAATACTGCCCAATTGTGGGAGATACAAAAGGAAGAAATGTAGAGACCAATAAAAGGAGAATTCCATTTGGTATGACCGAGCTAACTTTGGAGCATGAAGCAGCATTGAAAGGTTTATTTGATACATTGAATACACATGGAGATGGTAGAATTAGACTTAATGATTTAATAATTGCCTTGAGAAGAGCTTTTGATAATGGTACTGTCACATTTTCGAGGCATGAAGCCTCAGCTGCAGAAATTACTGGCGAGCACATTGATAGCGAGCTTGAGAAACTTAAAGAAGATTTTGATATGAACGGAGATGGAACTTTGAACTTTGACGAATTTAGACGTTTAGCAAGAATGAAGATTTTGAGATTAAGTCGTGATGACGAAATTCAGTTGGGTTTTAGACTATTAGATAGAAATAATAGTGGTTATATTACTACTTTAGAATTGAAACAGTTATTGACAACAAAAGGAATTTCTCCACTATCATCCGAAGAAGCTGATGAACTTCTGTTTATTGCAGATGTTAATCATGATGGATTAATAAGTTATGAAGAGATTAAGAGATATTTGGAATATAATAGGAAACCTCTTCTGAATTAGTAACAAAAAACTTCTAAATACATCAACAACTGTGAGAAGGAAATAGTAAAGTCTATTCATTATTAGTCACAATAGGTAGTAATTCTTTTTTTAAAAATGTTTTTCTTTCTCTATGTCAAAAAATATCAAAAAAACAAATTTAGAAATCTTTAAATGTATTTAATTAAATGAAATTAGTTGATTTATGGTTGAACAATAAACAAATTTTTAAAATTTAAATATATTCGTTGGGGAATATAACTAAGTTAACAAATCCTTGGTTGAATGAAATTTGATCGTTTTCAAGTGTTTCAGAGTGAATCATTCTGTTTGAAGAATCCGGGTTATTTTTCTTGTCGTTCTTTTGATAATTCTTTAGTATTTGTAATACCCCTTTTTTAATTTCTTCTCCTGTTAGAAGATCAGCATTTTTAAGGTAGTTATTTATCCTTTCGTCAACCGAAATATTGTTTACAAAGGAAACATCTTTCTGACTTTCAATAAGATATTTCTCGTGTTCTTTTTCGAACCCCCATGTGATCTTGTTGATAATAAGCTCAATACTACCAAAAATAAATTCTTTGAATTTTAATGATTCAAGTTTATTAAGGGGTATTTCTTCCGATATTTCAAAATAAGAATGTTTACAATTTTTACTTTCATCATTAATATCTAAATCATAAATTTCGCAGCTATTAACTCTAGTTGTTAGTAATAAGCCTTTAATGACCAATATAACAACTAAACCTGTAATTTTCATAATATCTTATTTCACAAATGTGAATTTTTTTGTATTATATTTGGCTACTCTTTGAATTTTTACAGTAATATTTTATTTTTTTAAATGTATTCTTATAAAATGCATGTATGTACTTTATCTTCTTCTCGAATGACTGCTCTATATATTACAAATCTCTTTGATCTAACAAAAGTGTAAGTCTTCAATGTTTTATGATTTGTACATATATTCAAGACCTTGAAAATATTTACCTATTACATGCAATATTGATATAGATAATTAAATCAACTCGTGACCGAGTAATAACTATTAATTATACAAATTTTGCCGGTATTAAATTTTTACAGTTATTAAATTATATAGTCTATAGATTAAAAAGAAAAAAATCAGGTTTCTTTAATTTACACTGTAATTCCCTGACCTCTTCAAATAGTAATAAATGCCTACATATTCTGTCTTTCTAAATTACTATCAATTAATATTTTATATTTTTATCTTAATAATAATTGTAATAATAATTTTGTCCACATGCAAATAATACACGTAAGACAATTGTTTGTATTCATTTCATTTGCAACCGGTATCAGAAATTAACTAAAAAACAAATACAAAAAATAGGCAGGAGCTGGCGCCTAATCCTAATGCACTTTTTTTGAATTAATAATAAGTTAGTAAATAGCATTTATTAAGTTATGAAATAATTTATTTAAAAAAGAGTTATAGTTAGAGTTATCCAGAATGTGGTCATAATGGAATAATATGCATTTATTTATTCAAAGTAACAATATAAAATATGTATAAAAATAATAATTGGCACCAAATATAATTTGTCTGAAGTTGATTAAATCTACTGCTTTTATTTATAGTTTTTTATGTACAAAATCAACAAAAATTTAACTGCAAAATACTCATAAAATTATAGTTATATTATTGTATTTATTTTTAAACAAGTAATTCAACTATTTAATATAAATAATGCTAGAAGAATTTATTTAATGGTATTATATTTTTGAGAAAGAAATACATATTTTGGACTAATTTTGATGAATCTTACTTTGTTTTTTTTACTGTTAATATTAATATATGTAAAGTCACAGAAACCAATTAAAAATGAAACAGTGTCACTAGAAAACGAGAATTTAAAAATACCTTTATTTCTTGATGTTTCCAGTAACAAGTTGGGGTTGAATTTAGTAGTTGGAAAAAGAACCGTTTTATTAGTAATTGATACATTAAATGAGGGAATTCGGTTATTTCAAGATGGCACTGAGGCTTGTAATAAAGGTAAACTAGGTTACTCATTTAGAAGTAGAACCAGCTTTGAAGATAAGGACGAAAGTAATGAGAACGGTAATGTTGGATGGAGTGAAAATAATTGTTATGATCCATTACTATCTGATTCCGCTTCCTGGTGTTATAATAAGGATTATTGCAGAATCAGTTACTATATAAATTCATATAAATGTGAAAAGAATAGGAAGTTTCCTGATACAAAAGAAAATGGGGCTTTTAACACTTTTTTTCATACTAATGAAAAGGTTTACGATGGTATAAGTAAATTGGAAGTCTTCTTAGAAGGGAATGAATTGGTAATACTTCCATGGACGATTCCAGAATTGACTTTACAGGAATTTCCTATTAAACTGATAAAGAGTAATTTATCTACGGGAAGTGGAGAAAATTGGCCATCTTTTCACAATTTTGATGGTTTTATTGGTTTAGTAGGTAAGTTTGTTTGATTTTACTATTTAGTATGAGCAACTAGTTCAAGATTACAATATAGAAATTGAATTCCGTGAAATGGTTTTGCTTGATTTTACTATTTATGATGATTTCCCTTAATTTTACCATCTTTCGGGTCTGAATTAAGATGTGTTGATATTATGGGATATACTGAAATAGTAAACTATTAATTTCATTAATTTAATTATTAAATCATAATTCATTCGGATAATCTATATATATTGAACTCAGCTGCAACTTTCAAAATTCTTTTCATCATTATTTAACTTTACAATTATCTTAATTCTTAGGTTCTTCTATCTCATGCAGAGGTATATCAATTTGGAGCGATATATTAATGCTGTACAACACATCGAAGTATACTTTTGATGTGAATTTTGAAAATCCTAATTCATCTTTTCTATATTTAAATAATTTACCTGAATATTGGGATCCTAATTTAATTTATTGGAGTGAGTCTAAGCAATCTGGATTTGTCTACGATGATGCATTAAGTGTATTTCAAATTTATAATTTAAAAGTATGTGATTCAAATATTATGGGAGAAATATCTTCCAATTGGCTTGCTGCTTTGGATTTATCATCAACTTGTTTATCTTTACCTCCCTTTTTATTTGCAAGATTAGTAAAATGGCTGCCTTTAGAATGTCCCGAGTATATTAATGATAATAATAGATTTGAGTTTGATAAATCAAAAGAAAAAAATCTAGATAATGATGAATTGTTCCCATATTCATCTTTATGTATTGTTAAGAAGAAACCATTACCTGTCGTTTCTTTTTGGTTAAGCCAAATGGAGCTTAATAATGGTGAAGTAGAGCCTATAAAGATCATTCTGGATGATTATATCATTAGTTTCAACAACATTGATTATTTGTGTATACTTAATTCTTCGCAAGGTACTTTTGGAAAAATTAATTACATACCTTATAATGAAAGTTATAATTTCAACTACTTATCTCCTTATTATACATCCTCAAATACTCCCATGATACTTTTTGGATCCCTTTTCCTTAAATCATATGGCATAGTAGTTGATCATAGTTCAGGAAAAGTTGGGTTCTATCCTAAATTCAAATATAAAAACCATAATTCTAATAATATTGAATATTCTACAAATTCCAATTGTATTCCAAAGAAAGAGTGTCTAACGGAAAATGGATTCAAATACGATTCGTCTGTTAATGAATGTATTCCTCCAAATTGTTCAGACTGGCTTCTCTATGATTTTAATGCTGAAACTAATACATGCGAACTCAATTCAGTCTTTCCTTTAATACTCACTTTTATTATCATTTTATTCACTTTTTTTGAGATACATATAATGTATCTTAAACAGACTGTTCTTGACAGATCTAATGCAATTCCTAATTCATGAATAATTTAATACAAAGATATAGGGTCGTATATATACAATTTAGTTAGAAAGTTAACTTTAATTGCCTTTTAAATTCTACTAAGGTTTCTATTAGAAACCTTAGTTTTCTTCACTTATATCCTAAACTAAATTCATTTGATTTCCAATGTTTTTTACTATAAAAATTATAAAGGCGTTATTCTTATTTTTTTAATTACTTAAATACAGATTACATTATTATCGACTTCCCCACATTTCTGGTATCTACTGTTGACAAAGCCCGCCTAAACATATACTAAGTTAATATTATAAATAAATATAATATATATAAATTTACAAGTACAATCGTAAATAGTATATAACAGGAAAAGATTAAGCGAAATAAAGACGCCAAAGATTTAAGTAAGTAAGGGAGGAAGAGAGAATTAATTAAGTAGCAATAATAACCTAATTAATTCGGATAAAAAGGAGGAATCAACGTTGATAATAGGGTGATAAGAAGGGAGACTAATTAGTAAAAATTCTAAATTCATAAATTCCTTAATTCAGGTGAATACGTAGTATATATATATATATATATATATATATATATTTACATATTTATAGTTTTTCTTTCTTTTGAAGCTTTAAGTTTAAACACTGATATACTAGTGCCGTTTTTCATTTATTAAAGAGGTCTAAAATTTGAATAAGGATGACTGAGCTTGAACAAAAATTTGAATTAGGAACTTCAAATCCTGCAACTCAGGAACCAAAACAAAAAGAAGATGCGGGAGCAACAGAAAATGGAAATGGAAGTGGAGATGAGAGATATTACCCGGAAGAAGAATTAACTGAAGGTAACTGGAATACTCCTCAAGTAGAATTGAAGCAAGTAGAGGTGATGACAGGAGAGGAGGATGAGGAAGAGTTCTGGAAACACCGAGCAAAATTATATCGCTTTGTAAATGGAGAATGGAAAGAAAGGGGTGTTGGAAATGCAAAGTTGTTACAACATAAGGAAACTAAAAAGATCAGATTTCTTTTAAGACAAGAAAAGACTTTAAAAATTGTTGCAAACCACTATGTAATTCAAAAGGACAGTTTCTGTAAGCTTACTCCAAATAGTGGAAGTAATAAGATCTGGGTTTGGACTGTACAAGACTTCTCAGAAGAGCAAAAGCTTGAGCAGTTTGCACTCAAATTTGGTCAAGCAGAACAGGCTGACATATTTAAAACCAAGTTTGAAGAAGCTGTTGAAATTAATGGCAAGCTTTTCAATTCTGGTGAAGAAGAAGGTACTGAGACAGAAAAGCAAGTAGAGAAGAATGAAGACGAAAGTAGGAATGAAGAAAAGAAACAAGATTAACTCTTCTAAATACCTCAATCACTTTACTTACTAGACTGCTTCATTATGCAATTAAGTATAGCTAATTTTATCCTTCATTACTTTTTTTACTATTATATTTTGTACATGTATTTTTGGTGTGAAAAATTCTTAAATTAGGCGCCAGGAGTTTTGTTGCTTATCCAAGAATTCCTGTAAAATTAGTTCTTATTAGGAATTACCGAAGATAAAATGAGAGCAATTCTCGGAATATTATTGGTAAGTTAAAAGAAATGGAGTGAATTTCTTTCGTTTCTTATATCTCTTTCATATATCGGTAAAATACTTTTTTAATGAAGGAGAATTTGTATAACTAAACAAATTAACTTTCTTAAAAATTCACCAATTTTCTTGAAAAAACTTAAAGCTTGTTGCATACAAATTTACTGGAACAATTGCATTTGTCAAACAAATGCCACCAGAAACACCATGGGACACTCTTTTTACGATCATTAGAAGTGAATTTTTTGCAGTAGGTTTAATTCTTTACGATTATTAAATCTAAACAAAACTAATTTTACATAAAAATCTCAAACAAACACTAAATATCAATTAATATATGTTTGAATGTAACAATAAACTTATAGTGGGGGTTTACCATATTTCAGTTCTTAGTTTTTATACTTTTTATTCAGATGCAAATATGTAAGTTAATCAATTATGTGTAACATACTAATAACTTAATTATCAATTTGTTGGATTAAATTTATAAAGTCAAAAAAAAGTAGTATTATTAAAGTCAATGTATCCTTCAGAGTATTCTTCTGGGTCAAATTGAATAGAAACTTCTTCTCCAGAATAAGTATAGTTAATTCCTTGAATGATATTTACTTCATGATCATAAAAGTAATTTATATTTTGAACTTCTCCAATAGGAACTCCTATTTTTGAATTTGTTTCAAGAAAATCCACTGAAACTAAGGCTGGGGACAATATTGGATACATTGGAATGTGTTCAATAAAAGGGTAAACAACAATTGGAGTTTTTTTGAAATATTGAGATAAAAACTCCACTGCAGGAGCCAAAGGAACAGTTGTATCTTTTATTCCCCAAAAGAAAACTATTTTAAATTGATCCTCATATTTTGATAATTCTTCAAAATCTAAATGTCTATCAAATAAGCTACCATCTCCACCAGATTTGACATATGTAGAAAATGACTTGTGATAATTTTTAACCATTTCTTTTTTCTCTGGTTTAGAAAGTCGATTATTTAACTTAACGATTCCTACCTTTGAGGCGCAATAAAGCCCACATCTAAATATTCTTTTGGAGCTATGAATATTTTTGATAAGACTGGTAAAATCAGAATTCGATAGTTTATATAGAAAAGGGAAATCTTCTTTTGTCATTATTCCAGGTGGGCACATTAATATTAAGTTTTTTATATTATTTGGGTAAGTTATTGCATACTTCAAGGAAATTAAGCCTCCCATAGAAACTCCTAATAATGAAAATTTGTCAGTAGCTTTGCTTTCCTCGTCAACCCAGCCTATACTCATAAGCAATTCATTCAAATGGGAAACAAATCTTTCCTGTGAAAAAAATCCAGAAAGTTTCCATTCAGTATTGCCGTGTCCTAATAAATCATAAGTCAAAACTTGATATCCTGCACATGAAAATATACATTTCCATTCATAAAACTGAGTAGAATCTCCCAACAAACCATGTACTAAGACAATTTTCTTACCATTTGTATTGGGTTGGTTGATTGTATAAAAGGTTCTACCAGACTTTAAATCAGCAAAATGTTCTTTGAATACACAAGATAAAACTTCGGAAAAGCAAAGTAATAGAAAAAATATTGTTGTTAGAAACTGTATTAGATATTTTAAATTCATTGTTAATCAAAATTTTGACTTTTCTATTATTATTAACTTTAATGTATTCTATGAATAAATAAAAACTTAATTTTATATTTTGAGTTTATATGCAAGATCAATTATTAAATATCAATTTTTAATTCATTCAGATTATTAAAAGTTTAACTTGAAAAATTATTCAAAGTTCCATTAGCTTCGAAATTTGACTAAGAGCAAAAAGTATAGGAGAAGCCCGCCAAATTAATAAACATATCTTAAGTCAATTTGTTTCGAACATATTTTAATAGAAATATTTGAATTGATTATAAGGTCAGTAAATGTAATTATTATTTTTAATATGATCAGGATTGCATTGCATTTAATTAAATTGAATATTCCTTCTTTTTTTTTTTTAAGATTAAGGATTAGACTATTAGCCTATAACTTTTTATATTAATAATTAATATTTTTAAAATTTTCAGCTGCAAAAATGATTTCTCCTTGAAAAAATTCGCTCGAATTACTGGTGAAGTTTTCTGTATGTTACAGGAATATAATAAAGTGTGAGAAAATTTATAAATTAAGAAAATTAGAATAAAGTGTTATTGTTAATTTTGTTATATTTGGAAAACAATAAAAAGTTTTAGAAAAAAGGATCGCATATGAATACAATAAGTTAGTATGGTAGCTGACAGAAAGTAGTCAGGTTATAATTTCTTATTATTAGCTGTTGAATCGCTATTATTAATAATTTTGCTTTAAATTAATCTATATATTAAATAAACAGTTTATCATTTTCTAGATAAGGCTGGGAAAAATAGACGAAAAAAAAAAATATTCCTAACCTTCTGAATATATTAAAATTAAATCAATTTTTTATATAAAGTTTTTTTTTTTGCTAATTTTTTTTTTTTTTTTTTTGCATTATTATGCAAACACGTAAGATTTTTTTTTACTGTGAAAATATATTAAAAAATTTTATTACGTGTTTGCATGAATGCACTTTGCCGCCAAATGTCATGCTTAGAGTAACTCATGCATCGCGACAACGCGTAAAATAAAGTACCAGGATAAATAAAGTAATAGGAAAAGGTATTAAAAAGCAGCATAATTAAAGGACTAAAAAGTAGAATTAAGATAAAAAAATACTAGAAAAAGACAAGAAAAAATAGAATTGAGAAATATTACTTTTTTATTTTAATAAGTCCAATTTTAAGCATTAATTAAGTAATAATTAAGAAAAGAATAAAGGGGATCTTTAAAAAGATTGCAACAGATCCGGAAAAGATACTCTTGAAACTTTAATCAAGTGATCACATGAATATTACACGTAATTAAATTCAACTTGGCATTAAATATAAGCATTTGTTTCCTACCAATATAGAAAATACTACCTAGTTCATATTTTTGAAGCACTGAATAAAGTAGCAAAGAATATTAATTATATTTAAAGTAAAAGTATAAATTAACTATCAAAAAAAAAAAGAATATATATATATACACTATATATATATAGTGTATATATGTGTTAGTATATATATACACTATAAAGAAATGCCAAACATACCAGAAGTTTCTACAGAAGGAGTTAATGTAACGAGAAATAATGATTTTGAGGTAGAAGAAGAAAACAGTCAATCAAATGGCCACTTTAGTTTAAGTAATGAAGGAAATATAGAGTTAACTCAAATTCAAAGAATTGAAAGAAATCCCCAAAATGAAGAAAGTTCAAGGAATTCAATGAGAGACCAACAAAGCAGCTCAGTATCTATAAGATTAATAAAACTATGGAAAGAATATGTGGAAAAAGTGCGTGAATGTTTAATCCAACTTGAATATAATTCAAGAACTCAACTTCCATTAATAAAGTTTGTTCTAAGAATTTTCATAATATTGTCTTTGACTATCCTACCACTAATTAATGAAATTCACACAGTTACTCCTCTTTTGTCAGTCTTCCTGAGAGAAAGTGATTGGTTTCTAATACCAATGTCAATGAATAAACATGCAATTAACAATGATTTATTACTAAGAATAAATCAACAGGAATATAACATGTTAATACAGAAGAAAAATTACCAGCAAAAAATTAACACCGATCAGTTTCTAAGTCTAATGAATGTATACGATAGTAATGGACTTTTCTCTCAGAATTCAAAATATAAAAAGTCAAAAAATAACTATAATTCAAATGTGTGCAACAATAGAGATGCCCGCCTTTTAATTTCAAAAGATGAGAGTTTAAGTAATAATGACCATATATCACTATTAGTTCCATCTATTTGGTGTCCAGTAACTAATTTGAACAATGAGTTTAACCAGGTAATTTATAATACAAGGAGAGAGGGACAAAACAGGAAAGTGAAAATCTTATATATGAATAAGGATGAAAATACGAGAAATAAGATTCTGGGATTTACCTCTTTGAGAATGCATAAGAATACCTATAGATACAAACCTACAAATATATTCAAAATTATCTCTACCTCTTTTGTGATAGTCAGATGGTGTATACTGATTTCCAGAATGGTTATACAGTTGTGGAGTTTTAATACATTTTTCACAAGTACAGAAAATGATAATAATATCAATAATGTAGCCCAATTTCAGTTCATTCAAGAATTTAAGTCATTAGTTTCATTTAGCATTTTTTATATTTGGTCACTATCATGTGTATATTTATTGTTTGGGCTTACAACCAGCAAATGTAGTAAATTTCCAAAAATTGCAATACATGAAAAAATACAATGGTTACTTTGGATTTGTGTATTAATTACAACTGCTTGCTTCTATATTGCTAGACTACCATACTTTGATCATACCGACAATCAAGACAACATTAATAACTCTAATTCTTCAGAAACTTCTCCTGAATCAAGTAGTTCAATAAGAAATAATGATAATAGTCAAGTAGAAGAGAATTATCGTTCAAAAAAAAGGAAAATTCTCATTCAGCATATACTCTCAGTAATTTCTTGTTGTGGATTCGGGTTTTCTCTAAGTGGTAGTGTTCTCTTACTTTCTACAAGAATTACAAGTCCTTGGGTTAATTCATGCTTTATTACAATTATTTCACAATCTTTAGACCTTCTATTGAGAGGTTATTTGGGACTTATTACTGATCATCATACCTTTGAAGAGAAAAAGATTAGATATTATAAATATGTATTTCCTTCATATCTTTTGAAAGATGAGGAGAAGATTCATTGCAATAACAATGGTCAGAGAGAATGGGTTGTAAAATGTAATTATAACTCTCAACCTCCTCCCTTAATCTTTAAACATTCATTTATTTCAATTAGTCTCACTAAGATATCATCCACATTCTTTTCAGTAAGTAATTTTTCAAATAATAAAGAAACAGAAAATGAAAAAATGGAAAATAATGAATACTTATCTGATTCTCAGTCAAATAATGCTTCTCAGACAATTAACTGTATGATATGCTATGAAAACCCAAGTAACATTGTCTTTTCTCCATGTTTGCATAGTGGAATATGCGACAATTGTATAGATGAATTAATGAAATGGACTGTATGTAAACTAAAGAAAAGTCCATGTTGCCATCTTTGTCGCTCTCCCATTGAAATTGCCTGGCAACTTAATAATAATGAATCAAACCCAAATAAAAATAACTATTTTTCAGAGAAATGCACTGAAGTTATTTATCCTAAGTTACAACTTTACGATGATTCTAGTGAAAAGAATAATTTATAATTCAGAATCATTTTTACTTATTTATAATTATACTCCTTGTTTCATATACTATTAACATTTATCAAATAATAGAAGAAATTATTATATTATATTAATCAAGAAACAAATACTATTAAAAACTAATAACATAAAATTGTATTATTTTTTATTGCTAATAATATTAAATTATAATTTACTACTTTTTACTCTTTCCGTCATTTTTTCTTAATATTGAATAGTCTCACCGTTATATTTATTGTTATTACTAACCCTTTATTGAAAAATTTTGCATGTGGTATTATTTATACCGGTATTAATGACGTGTAAATATTTTTTAAATTAATAAAGAAAAATTTGCATGCAAATAGCAAAAAACCATAACTTTTATGGAATTGCAAAAATGTGAATAGATTGATCTTTATGTAAACATTTTGGTGATTGTCTGCTTCTTTTTTTCATTTTATCGGACACTGTCACTATCATATTGTCAGAAATAAAAGAAACTCCTTCAATATTACAATATTTAAAATCACAAACATGATCTCTTGGGAAATGGTAAACTCGTCCATTAGGTAATAGTTCTATTTTTTCAGGGTCCAAATATTCCCCATCACCAAAATCAATTTCTCCAAGCCACATACTTGAATCTTCTTGCGAAGTAATTGCAACTTGATTGCCTCTTATATCAATGGATGAGTAATCTTGAAAATTAGCTTCTTTAGGAATATTAATCATCCTAACTGACCTCCAAATACATTTTGATTTTAGACTATTCATCTCATCTTGTAATACATTTTCATTTTTAAGTTCCAATGTTTTGTCTATATATTCTTTCTTCATTAAAATAAGCCTTCCATTACCATATTCTTCACCTTTTATTCCTCCCATGCAAAAATTACCTTCACAAAGTCCCAACAAATAAAAATCACCATTTCGAGCTCTAAGTCCTACTGCTCCTTCAAAACCTTTGTTATCAAAATCAAATTTTTGTTCTGCAGTGCATGTTTCTAAAACTTCATAAGACTCAATATTATTTACCTTTACTAAGGCTAACTCAATAATATGCGAATGATAATGTCTGAGCGAATTTTGTTCCCCTGATTTTAAGCCATTTGAAATATCTTCCGCCAATACTTCTTGATCTAAATTATGAGGTATTGATTCTCTTATTACAAATAGATGCCCAGTAACATCATCTCTAACAATTGCTTCCCATTGTGAATCCTCAACATTTGGATCAGTTCCTAACAAAAGCGTATTAATGTCTAAAGGGTTCCCACCAGATGTGGTTGTTTGCATACTTAATAGTTTGTTTAAGTCTGAAAAGGGAGTTAAGCTTAATCCAAACTTTCCAATCATCCATGAATTATCACAAACTACCCACATTTCCTCATTAAAAACTTTAACATCACTTGCCTCAAACTTTCTTATGTTTTTTGTATCCTTGGGTAAAGCAAAATAGGAAAGCTCGTAAACCAATTTCAATACTTTTTTTGTGTAATCCTTATCATTACATATGTCATTTTCCATGGCTCTTTTATTAACACCATGAACGTTATAATGACTTCCAAATACAGAGTTTCCAAGATCTAACTTCATATTTTCTTCCAATCTAATAGCATCTGTCCTAATATTATTTTTATCTTTATTAAATATATTGCTGTTATCATTTTCTTTTGAAGTTTGATTTTTGGCAATTCCATTCTCTTCTAAAATTAATACCCTTGTTTTATTCTCTTTCAAATTAGAAATTTGAGTTGCATCTACTATTGGGCTCACTTTATCATTCTCAAATTTATTATGAATTTTTTCCTCATGTTTCTTCTTCAGAAGCAGAGCATTTTCAAGCATTTCCTTTCTCAATTCTATTCTATTTTTCACTGGCAACTTTATTAAAACAAGTAAACTAATAAGAGAAGACAATATTACTAAGAATCTTAATATTGTTGAAAACCTCTTATTACCCAAATTAAAATATTCATTTAGAGTATTATTATTTCTGTTAATATTATTCTTATTATTATTAGTATTAGGATTATGATTATCAGAAATATTCAAGTAGTTATTGTTAAATCTTCCCAATGAAATGTAGTCACTTTCAATGTTATCAAAGTTATTATACATATCCATGATTTTCGATTTTTATTGCCAGTACTATTCGATTATAATTAAGATTATATTCTTAAATTATCTGGAACAATGACGGTTAAATTTTATAAACATATATATATATATATATATATATATATATATATATATATCTTAAATCAGTTTGAATTCTGGTAATTATACCTTATACTAATGCAAACTTTTTTAAATGTATAAACACACACATTTACCAATATTTATATTATTGTTTAGTTTGTCTTTAAAAAATAACAAGCATTAATATTTTTGTTCTAATCAAAAATACTTTTTTTTTGCATATATGCATAACACAATTTCCCCCCATTTTTTGATTACACTTAAAATCAAATGATAAAAACTTCAATCAATCATTTAAGAATCTCTATTCCCTCAGAAATTATCTAAGATAGAATTTTATTTGCGCCATCGTCCCCTTTATACTTTTTTTATTTATATTTATTAAGTTTATATGGTATCGAGTGAATAATTGTTTTCATCATGGCGCCAAAGCGGCCTCATGTACATGTGATTCCGGCGGTAAAGTCACCTGGTCAAAGGGTGCATATATTGTATATATAAATTAAGTTAGCGAAAACTCACAAATATAAAATGGGTAAACATTGGAATAAGTATTAATATTTAGTATCACAAAATTGGAGAAAAAGAACAATCTATAAATATTTTACTTTTGATGGAATTGACAAGATTAACAATTATCATTAATTTATAGAGATCTTTTTTCTCCATTCTGAATTTTCAAAAATTCTAGTTGAAAAAAATAACAAAAGTCCCAAAATTATTCATGTAAATATAATTAAGATGAAAAAAAAAATAGGGTAAAAAATATGTAATAATTGGGATTTTAATTATTCGTTAAACAAATTAAAAAGTTGTTTACTAATCTAATTTAAAAAAAAAAAAGAATTTTTGGATTTGAAATGAGAAACGAAAATGGTATTATTACTTCTAGTCAAAAGCTAACCTTAGGAAAGCATGTTTTGCGCGCCACTTTAATTCTTACAATATTGTTACCATTAATAATGGAAATATATTTTTTAGCACCGAATTTCGCTTCTTTTTATTCGGGGAAAAAGTGGGTAAGAGTATTACTAAATGAAAATCATAATAATGAAGCAAGGTCTATAAATCATTCAAATTCGACAGAAAGTAATGTTGTAGATAGTATGGGTATAGATAAGAATAATAATATATTAGTAATGCTAATTAAAGATCCGATCTTTCTCACAATTGAAAACACATTTTTAGAAAAAAGAGTATCAGAAAATGGTCTTAGAAAAAGTATGAGAGGATTGAAAATAGGGGAAAGTAGCGTTTATGTTTCAGAAGGTGAACAAAAAATGGGAAAACGAACATTAAATGGAGATAGACTATTCGTGAGAAAAGATCATTGTAACTGTTCAATCCTAGAAAATTCATTTTCAGATATAATTGAGAATGAAAGTGGTGAGTTTTATTCTTTAATGCTTGATGGTAAAAATAGTGTGAATAATCCAATATTTATACAAACAATTTCTCTTATATTACTACTATTTAAATGGATAATACTGCTGATGTATATAGTAGCTCAGCTTTTGCTTCCACTAAAGGTTATGAGACAGGTACTGAACAAAAAATTATTAAAATCGAGTGCTATATCAATTTTTTATGTCACAAGTGCATCACTATCGTTATCTATAACTGGTATTGAAGGCAAAGATTGCATAAATTGGTGGTTTCTCGGTTCTTCTCCAGAATACTTAATAGTTATTCAAGTTTTCGTTTGGTTTATAGCTATGATTTGTCTTATTTTATATTTAATTCAATATTTTCTAGAGATAAAATTTAATATCTCCAGAAGATACAAGCTAATGAATGACTTCATAACCACATTTATATTTATTCCAGCAGGATTACTTATTATTGTCTCGGTAAGCTTGTGTATTCTGGGTATAGTTAAGCCATGGATATTTATGATTTGGGTAACAACAGTAATAATAGAATTTGAGAAGAATTTAAGAATATTAGTTAAAATTTATGATGAAAATTTTGTATCAGATACAGAAACAAATTCGAATAGAAATTTTGTTTTATTTCAAACTAATAATATCAGACAAGAACAGAACAATGAAATTAACATAATTGAATTAAGAGAAGAAGTCTGTGAAAGTGATCTAGAAAGAATAAAGGAAAGGAACCCAAAATTAAGTGGTAAAAAAGAAAATGAAATGGTAGTCATTCCAATTAGTAATTCATACTTTAAAATTTTGGATTCTAGATTCGAAAATTTTAGCACAAATCTTTGTTTATGGTACATAACTCAACATAAAGAAATGGAAAATAAGTCAATTTCTAAAATAGAATTGGAGGAATATTCAAATAAAAATAAATTAAAAATATTAGAATTTTCTATTTCAGACTTTCTTGAGAATTTAAATTTTGAGGAAAAATCACAAAATGAAAATTTGCCAAGTGTATGCTCAACAAAAACTAATTTCTCAGATTCAACCATTTCCAGAATAAATTCATTTCATACGGAAAATATAAGTGAAAGTACCAACAATCAATTTATTTGTAATATATGTTTTCTAGATTTTGACTCCATAATTATTTTTTCACCATGTGGACATGGAAACGTATGCTTGGATTGTCTTGGAGATTATATATCAAACAACTTCAAACAAAAGCAACATCCTAAATGTCACATATGTCGTGAAGATATTTCAAGAATGATAGAGATTCAAAAAGATAATGAATTTAATAGTGGAGATAGGCACCTGTTAGAAGAGACAGAAAGCTTTGAATCAACACTAAGCAAAAAAATAAACACTGCAAATCAAAATAGTGAGAGACAAATTCATTTAATTTCAAATATTAAATTAATTGCTGAAATTACATGCAATCCAAAAAATAACAATTCTTTGAATTACAACACAAGTTCCAACTCTGAATCTTGCAGAAACTCAAATTCAAATATTATTACTCTTAAAATATCAAGAAAAAATTCAAATTTATGGTCACATCCACGCATTAAAGAATTTATTAATAATAAAGATAATAAATTAAAAACTAAGATATATAATCACTTCACCCGATTTTTTACAAACTCAAATAGGAGAATTAGTTAAAATAGTAACTAAAAATTTATTAATTTTAGTTTTTAAATTTTCTTCTTTTTTTGTTATTTTTGTATTTGTTTGCATGCAAACCATGCAAATAATTCTTTCCATTATATGTTCCCGCCACACGTGTAAAATACCGGTATCTAAAATTAATGTAAATATGTACACAAAAATGAAAGTGAGAAAAAATTAATTTAAAAATAAAAGGAATAAAAAAAATATAGACTATTAAAATTTAAATCTTTTTTTACTAATTATTTAACAACAAACTATAAAGAACATTTTGAAGGCATCTAACAAATAGTTTCACTAAGAAATCAATGGAAATACTAAATTAATAGAGTTTTAAAAAAGAATCAGCATTCAACTTGAAGAAGGCCAATTAATTTGCCTTAGATTTATGCTAGAATATAAAAAACCAAATTTGGTGATAATTTCTAAACTTTATGATTTAAACAAGTATTTTATTAAATTAACAAAAAGTCAAAGCTCCTAGTTTCAAGTTGTGGGGAGCGTAGAAATAGAAATCCATCAACATGAATGCCAAAGTTATTAATAACGATCATGGAAAACAAACTATTACTCATGGAATTGCTAATAACTATCTTAATATTAACAATGAAGATGAAAGTTTTGAAGTTCAAGGTGAATCATTTAATACAAGCAACATTATTTCACTACTGAGATTTAACTTAAATAATGAAAATGAAAGTAGAGAAAAAGTATTGAACCAAATATATAATTTAATGAATAAAAGAATGCCAATAAAGTACTCTAATGTTCAAAAAAAGACCAAAACTAAAGGTTTTGTTTCAAGTGAAGATAAATTACCAGATCAACTTTATACTGACCATTTGAAAAATAAAAACAAAGATTTGAGCAAAAATCACTTAAAAAATGTCCAAGAAACGTCTGTATCCTCTGATTTGGATAAAGAAAGTATTTTAAATAACAATAATAATCTTTCTAACGACGTTGAAATTTCAACTCTCAAAATTTCGGTAATTAATGAATATAATATCAAAGATAAACAAATAAGTATACTATTTGATTATATTTTATCAACTCTTCTTATTTCTGATCAGCTTGAAGTCAAACTGGATATATTGACTTTATTGGAAGAGCAGTATGAGACAATACTGGGAAAACCTGAGCAAATATTAACAGATAAGAGGTGCTGGGACAGATATAATACAGCCTTTAATATCTTTGAACATATTATTGCAGCAAATTATAAGGAAATAGCAAGAGAGTCAATCAATTTGTTTGAAGCCAGTACAATTCTTTCAGGTTCAAATTCTATTTCTGTTGATAATATTTACCAAGAATTGATAAATAATCCAAAATATTCGATTCCTATAATACTACAATCTCAGACTCTCATAGCTTTTACAAGTATTGCTCTCAGTCTGAACTTATTGGAAGTTGTTCCTTTCTGGTTCTCTAAGCTCCTTTCTATATTGTTTATAATATCTAAAGAAGATTGTGTTAAAATTCAAAAATTTCAAGATAGGAATCCATTATTATTCCAAAATTACTTTTCAATCTTAAGAAAATATGCAATTGAATGTCTTATAGAAATTAATAGAAGTTATCCATTGATTTTTTGCCCTCTAATAGAAATCAATCCCATACCAAATTTGGAAAATGAACAAATTGATTTAAAAAAACAAGGTCTTGGTTTTATTCAAAAGAATATTCACCCAAGTATTTGGCCGGATAATTTTGAGAAAGAGTTTATTACGGATTGTAAGAACTTCAATAAAAACAATATTTATAATGACCAGCTCATTGAGCTGATCATCAATATTATTATTACTTTAATTGTCAATAACCAAACTAAACAAGCAAATATTTCTAAAGTTATTAAGGAAAAGGAAAGATTTCTTACATATTTGGTGACTTATATTATGGAAAATTTGAAATCTGTCTCGTGTTGGAATCTACATAAACGAATTCTATTCTTAAAAAAAATTACAAAAACATTATTGATACCTTCAAATATATTAGAATCATCTCTTTTACCATTTTCATATTCCTCCAGAATTCATATTTTGTTTGAGATTTGTATCTTTATATTGGAAGAAATTTCAAAAGAGTCATTTTCTAATGCTTATCATCATATTATTGGTATTTTAAATAATTTTCATTTTCCTATTACGTTTCGCATATACTCTTCCAAATGGATTCAATTTGTAATTTCAAAGTATTCTGGTCATATTATTGAACAAACTAGTAGTAATCAAAATAACACTTTAGCCAAGTTTATCCACCACCTATTAATACCCAAATGGCACGATTTTTGCAAAATCAAATACTTTAAATCACTTATCATTCTTCAACTCAAGTTCTATAAAGTTTTTCAATGCAATAATGACGAAGACTTTCTTGAAATTCTTTATGAATCTCTTAATAGTTTGCAAGAGTATATTATTATTAAGGCTCCAATTGGAGCTCATTCAATTTACTTAAAACTACTATTCAAAATTTCAATACTAATTGGGATAAATCAACATATTTCTGACTTAATTATCAAATATACATGCCATCCAAATTTTCAAATATCATCTGACCACATAAATAATTCAATTCAGTTATTACATTTGATATCAATTTATTCAGAAAACAGAGAAAATTTGTAAGTTTAAATTAATTCTTGGCTTTAATTTGATATTCTGACTAATTAACTAATGAATTTTCTCGATTTTGTTTGATTTAATGCTTTAGTGAGCATATTCTGCTTTTATTTGAAACTTTCCTCAACCATATCAAAACCCTAAATAATCCAAGAGATATTGATCCATTCTTAATGGTACTAATTTACTTGTCTCAGAAGTCTAGATTATTCACAGAGATGGGGAATCATACTGTAATTTCTGATCTAATCAATTCTTTATTTTATATTTCAAAAGTATTTTTAGAAAAAATTCACAAGCCTGTATTAAAATGGATCTATATGAATAAGATTTATACAGTAAGTTTAATTTAGCTTTTGATTTTTATCGTAATAATGGTTAACACATTTTTAGGTTTTTTTGTCTATAATAACTAATAATATGAATAATTACAATGTAGTTTACCTACTAAACAACTTATTTGGCTATGTAAAAAGTCAGCTAAAGACTTATGACACCCAATTATTGGATTCAATATCAGAAATAGAATATTCAATGAATTATATGAGCTTGAAAAATATTAATAGTTTGTTTGGAATGGAGGATTCTGAACAAAAAGAATTAAAATTAAACAATTTGGAATCCATTTCAAAACAAGAAGAGAGTAATTTAAAAGGCCATGTAACAGAGAACGAGACTAAAGAATTGTATAAAATTCGATTAGATATTTACAAAAAATTTAGAAGACAAATATATGGTTTGAGAGATAACTCGTTTTCTATTTTCTCAAAGAATACAGAACATAACGCTTTAATTTTACCCTTCCAAATTAGATATCTGGAAATCAATGAGATTCAGACTTGTCTGTATGGAATAAAATTAAGTTTTAAATCAAGCAATAACTCTTTAGGAATTGAACCAGTATATATTCCGTTTTTGAAACCTCAAAATATTCAAGAAATAGAGAAAGAAGATATTGATGAGAAGATGATTGAGAAATACCTAGAAGAAGGGAGTTCAAAAGTAATAAATATGAATAACAACATAGTTTTCCTTTTGTTAATTGCAAAAGTAAAGTTTCCAATACCAGGAAAATTACACATTTATTTGGAATTCAATGACGAGTTTGGCCATACTTTCTATGATCAACTTGAGGATATTCAGATCTCTTTTCAAGACTACTTTCACCCCTCTCCAGACGAAAACTGGACTTTAAAATGCTATAAAGCTCTCAGTTTGAAATTATTGGATTCGGAACACTCAAAAATAAAATATCAAGAGGGTATTTCAGAAATTATTAATACTTGTAAACTTTTGGATATTCCTTCAAATTTAGTATTAAATAACATTAATAAACACTTACGTATTTTTGAAATTGATGGAAACAGATTACTTTCTATGATTGATGAGAAATTCAGTATTAAGGAGGAATTTGACTTTAAACATGATTTGCTAATTCGTAAAATTGATCTTAAGAAAGATAATTTGATTGAAAAATGTGAAATTGAAATAAGCTATAGATGGTTCTGCATCCACTTACCACCTAAATACTATCTGATAATCCAGTTTTCTATTACTAATAAATCATCAATTATAAGAATATATACAGACTTTCCTGAAATTCTTTCTCATTGTGATAATTTTTTTGATACCTGGGGATAATAATTATTTCTCAAATATTACTGCAAAATTAAACTAAATTATAAAAAAAAAAATTATTTAATGTGGACAAAAATTAACAAGTGCAGGGCTTTGCATGTAGTTTAATGCATGTATTTCATGTTTTGGCAACAGGTAAAAACAGTGGAAGCAATTAAGGTAATAATAATATTAGCTAATATATAATTAAAGCTGAATTGGGAGACCATTAAATTTAATCAAGAGACAAATCTAAAGCCTTTAAGTTTTTTGAATATAAATATACCTGTATTATTCTGATTATCAATTTTTCATAAACTTCATTCTCTGTTCTAAAGATGAAATTTGTTTTTGATTGATTTGACTTCTCATTTCTTGCAAATAATTGTGATTGTGATTTTTGGCGGGTTCTTCCTTGGAAATATTTTTAGCGTTAAATTTGTGGCTTCTTTCATTTTGAATGAATTTCCCATAATTTATCATATTTTGAAGTTTTTCTTCTTTTTGAGACTTTGAGAGATGATTGTCATTTCCATTTCTGTTTCCATATTTGTTTGTGAGATAATTCTTTCTTGAGTCATGTGAATGTTTATAATTATGTGAAAAGTATGGGTCTGATCGCCTTTCGGGTGATCTTGAAAGAGAGCTTTTTCTAAACTTTGTATTTCTTTCTGTATTCGGTAATGTCGATTTCTTTTGAGTAAATTCATCTATTTTCTTGTTATATTCATCAACTATCTTCATATGTTTCAGTTCCATCTTTTTAATGATTAGTAAGGGATCTTCTCTTAGTCTGTTTATTATTTCTTTTTCTTCTAAATCAAAATCAGGCACAAATTCTTCTTGGTTTTGAAAATTTGTTTCACCTAATATTTTGGAAGTGTTTTCTGGAATACTCGCACCTGGAAAAAAAATGAATTATATAGTAAATTAATAATTTAGTTCAGGTTTGTTAAAATTTATGGGGTTTGTAGTAATATCTTAGTATTTGTTTGTTTATGAAGGCAATCTAAAGTAATTTGTTTACTAAACATAATATTAATTGACATTTTAATAGTTTTGTAATGTATCTCATTATTTAAGTGTTTAGTTCCTTGTAATATAGCATCTTTTGAATTTATTGTTAGTTTATTAGAATTTTATTTAACAGTTTTTTTTGAAGAAAAATAGATATTTATTGAAAATAAATAATTTTAATGTTTTAGCATTAAATCCTTTTATTTAAATTAAACTTTTTTTTTTCCAAGAAGTTATATACTTATAACCACGATATTTTGCCTTCAAAACTATTATTATCGCTACATTACTCCAAAACTTGAAGCAATTCTATTTTAATCTCAAGAATCCTCTTAACTATATTACGTACAAAACCCTTTTTTTCTTTCCACCAATATAAAAAACTTACCCAGTAAATACTTTTCATTGTCGTATTCCAATAAAGCCTTTGGGTTATAAAGGAACTCCAATCTCTCCTTATTGCTCATTAATTCCTTCTAAAATTATTTCTTCCTCTCAATTTTAGAAATCAAGGATCTCACTCAATATTTACAATAACCTTGAATTAGGGTTTTCAAGCTTGATGAATAAAAAAGAATTTACCGCGCGCGCCTCATATACATGACATTTAATTTTTAATTATTATTTTAAGTACATGAGGAAAGTTTAGGCATAGGGAAGGGAGGATAGGAAAGAAAGGCAGAAGAAGAGGTTGGAATATATCTGCAGAGTGAGTTATTTGTGTAAGGCTATCGTAATAATATTATTGTGAAGGAAAAAATAAAATGGAAACTTTTCCAAAAAATTGGAAATTCTTCAAAGTTAATTTTTACGAAACAAAGTGGGATTTCCTTATAGATGGAGGAATGCAGTCCGTATTTTCAACATTTTCCAACATAAAGCTGAATTTTATTAAATGTTTTCAGAACGATCAATTTGATTTTTCCAGAATCAAAGGCCCAACAATTGTTTCAATTTTTGAAAAAAAAGAAGGCCAAATAATTGATGACTTTGAGGTTACTATGAATTATTTTATTTTAAAGATTGAAAGAAAGTCCACAACTATGATTAATGATATCATAAATAAAATTCTTTTTGAATTTGGACTTAACAAAACTCAGTTATACAGTCATATCATTTCACCAAGAATTCCTCTTATTTTTATCCAAGAAACTTTATTTAGACTTGGCTGGTTTGAGCCAAATTTGTCTATGATTAATATTCCTTTTTTCCCTTTAAATGCATGCACTTTTCACACAATATTTGCGCGCCAAATATTTAATTTGGAATTTAAACCAAAATGCATATTACCATTATTAACACGAGATTTTACATTATACAGAATTCTCCAAAAGCTTATTCAAGATAATTCTTGGATAGCTGACAGCTCTGGTACAACTTTGGATGAAATTGATCGTGAATTTGAGTTATTATTTAGATATAAAAGATTGTGTGGGGTAAAAAACATACCTTGTCAGGTTTCTATACAAAAATTATCAAAAGATGATAATTTTGAAAATTCATATTCTCCTATTCATTTATTCTTTTCCAAATCGAAGGATCAAGTTTCTCGTGAATTCTTAAAAGCTTTGAAAATTTCAGGGAAAGTTGTTCAAAATAGTTCGATTACTAGTGTAAATCATTTAATGAAAAATGATGAGTTCACAGAAATTATTCAGAATGAAATCCCTATATTTTTTGAGTCCCTTTCTCATTTTTCTCAAATTTTTCATAAATTAATATTATGTCAAACTTTTTGTGCTGGACAACAATTATTGGCTTATTATTTATATATTGTCCTTAAATTTATTATACCAATAAATGATATCAGGAATTTAATTAACAACCAAACCATGAATATTTCTACTAAAATAGAAGAAACTTTATCATCTAATTCAAATTTAATGAATATTGAATTCTATAATACTAAAGTTATTGAGAATTTTCAATTTGGATTATTATATTTAACAAAACTCGTTTTTCACATTAATAAAAATTTTTCAGATAAAAATCAATGTAACGGAAATATTGGGGAAGTGTTAAATAATGATCCAGAATTCAGCTGTGCTGTTCAAGACGTCACTTTATGGCTCTCTAAGTTTTTCTTAGGAAGATCGGTCTGCGATTGTTCACTAATTATAACATCTTTATACACCAACAAGCATTGTTTATGCCCTAATTATTCTGATTTTATGCCGATCAAGTCAATCTATCTAAATAGAAAATTAATCCCTAATTCTTATACAGAGCTCTATAATGAGGAAAATTTTAACGCTTGGGCTCGAATAAAGATTATTGATATATCAAACAAACCCTTGGAAAAGATGGTTTATTGGAAGTCTCAATTCTTAAATTTAGTTAAGAAGTTAATTATTCATTATAAAAATACGAGAAAATCTAACAAAAATTTGAAGATCACGAAAATATGTTAAAATTATTATTTTTAATAATTACATATACTTTTATATTATTATTAGTAATTATAAGCAATTTATCGGTTATAATTTAGGTTTTTTGATTTTGTTTCTATGTTTACTTTCCCCTCACTATCATCATATTTTGGATTTTTAAATATGCTATATAACTTATATTCGATTTCAAAATCTGAGGAGAAACCTAATTCCTTGTATTACGGGGCTTTCACTTCTATCTTTTTTTTAGATAATTTTTATAGTTTTTTTAAATCTCCTACCTCCTCTATCTTTCATATTTAACCGAAGAAATTGAGAGGAATCACAAAAATACCTTCTAAACTTTCCCCCCAACATTTTTCCTAGATCCAGCACTACTTCTTCTGTAATTAAGGCTTTCTTCTAAACTAAACCGTGGAGTTATTGATGCTCCTTTTTGCAACCTTAATAAAGTGTCTTCAACCATCTCCATTGAATCTCCATTAGAGTTATAACCAGTATGTTGGTCATCTTCCTCAGTGGTGTCAAATGCCTTTTTAGCCAATAATCTTTGAAAGTTTTGCATTCCTATTTCAGCATCATCCAAGAGAGATATACAATCATTCAAAACTGCAATACTTTCCATCTGAATAAACTGGGATTGATGACATTCATTTAATAAACCATCAATATCGATTATTTTGTTTTCCTGTTCACTATTTGAATCAAACTCTGCGTTGTTATCTTCACATGAAATTACAGGAGTAGGCGAGCACAAATTGCTTGTATCACTTTTATCTACATCGCTATTTTCTTGCTCTCCTTTTCCAGAGTTTAAACTTGGTGATTCAAAAGTCTGGCCAACTTTATTTGATTCTAATTCATCCAGCAGTATATTTGTACACTTTAAAATATATCCAAAGTCATCCGATAAAGCCTTAATACCTTCATTGTCATCCTCTTCAGGACAATTATCAACTCCAGATGAGGATAGCCTTGAATTTAATTCCTCTGCTTCTTGCAAAGCTTTCGTTAATCTATTAATATTCAAATTCAGAACGCCAATTTTACTAATCAATTCTTCTCTTTCTGAATTCACTGATTGATACTTATCCTCGTTATACTTAACTTCCGGAATACATGAAATTATATCATGTAATTCCAGTTCCTTCTCATTTTCATATTCGAAAGCTTTGTTCAAAAAGTATTTATGAACACCACTAATTGCTTTAATCATAAGTTCATTATCAATATAATTGTATGAAGAGCCATTCTGATTTTCCTCATCATTCTTTTGGCTCTGAACAGCTTTTTCAAACAATCTTATCTCCTCTTTTGATAGCTGAACAAGCCTCAAACATATATTGTTATCAACTGTCATTGTATCTAACATCTTGTTTTCATCTATTTTAACATTAAAACCATTCTCTTGGTCAAAATCTATAGTATCAAACCTATCTTCATGTTCATGATAATCAATTAATGGAATTTCACCTGGATCAAACCTCAGTTCTTCAAATTCGGGAATGGTTTCTTCTTTTTGTTTTGACTTAGATTTGTTCGAAGAAAACCTTACTTGTTTAGAACTATTATCATCAGAAACCTCGATACTTTTTCTTAAAATACTTCCCGTAACTCTTTGCTTTGGTTCTTCTCTTCCATCGCTTTCACTTTCTTCCTTCTTCTTGAGATTGATATCAACTCTCGGAGATGGCCCAACACCAATCTCGCTCGTTTTCATTTCGATTAAGTCAACGATATCGTTACTTGAGACTTCTTGAAGATTTTGAATGTCTCTAAGAGGGGTATCTCCACCAACCATTGCATCACAATGAACCTTTATTCCTCTCTGATGAATTTGCTTTTGAACTGGTAAACTTTGATTCACTATGGATTTCTCAGAACGATTTTCGAGACAATTCCCATTAGAATTAGCAAGACAAATAACTCTTTCGTTCTTATGATTTATATTGTTTTTTCGATAATTATAAATATTATCATGTTCCAGAAACTCATTGTTAACTTCCCTGGAACGCCTTATAGGCATTATGTCATCATTAGCTGGTCTTAATATCTCAGATCTAAAAGATTTTAGTGGAGTTTCTATTGAATAAATACCTTCACTCACACTGTAAGCATTAGCTTGATATTCGCCTGGTTGACTGCAGAATTCTATATTATTTTCATTTCTAATATTCTCATTATTTCTATAACGGTTAAAATGTTGATCACGAATATTGTTCAAATACTCCTCGTGATCTTGAGTTGTGTCTTTATTGATTTTTGGCCAATAATCCTCAGTTCTAGGGAGAGGAGGCAAATTAGAAGATCCCTTTTCAGATTTTTTTCTAGAAGCGTTTTCCATAGATTTTCCCAAAACATTAGTATTATTTTGTCTCACTGACATTGCTTTACTTCTTGTATTGTACATAAATGTATTTTTAGAGTTATTATTTACGGCATGATTTGTTGGATGGTTTCTTAATGATAAATCATCTTGGAATATATCAACATTGTTATCTTGATATGTTATTCTCTTAAAATGGTCCACGTCATTTCTTTCATGAGCAACCACTTGAGGAATTAGTGTTCTTTTTCTTCGAACTTTGGGAACTGCTTTTCCTTCCATATTTCTATTATATATGTCCTGCATTATCATATTATTCACATTTGCCCTAGGTAACCCATGTTTTAAAGGATTAGTCGATATGTGTGGTTGGTCCAACTCCATTGGGGATTCTGTCATATTCCTATAATAGTTTTCATCAGGTAAATTGATTGATTCTAAATATGGGCTTGCCGTACTATTTTCCTCCCCTAGTACAGATCCATATTTTCTTTTTCTTGCCATTTCTTACTTCACTTCTGAAGTTTATGATGGTGAACTGGTTGAAAAGAAAAAATTTTGGATCAGTCCCTTCTATTTTTTAAACTTCCAGAATGATAATTTCTATATTTGGCCACTTTTGTTTAATAACTTTGATTACAAATTTATATTAATAAAGTATTATTATACGGTAATTTTATTAGATTTTTTTTTTCAAAAATTTAATTCATTAATTCAGATTCCTTCACATTTATTTGTAGTTTTACAAAAATTTAATTTTATTAATAAATAGCAATTTTTCAGAAATATCTTTGCAATTTATATTAAAAGATTGTTTTCTTTGATATCGTGTATATTTATATATATATGATGTATTCTTTTTTTTCTTTCTTTTTTTGTTATTATTTTATTAATATTATTTATCACAAATTATTTATTTTTACACAATTTTTTTACACGTCATATATTTTTGTTTGCGTGTGGGGGGCTATACCGGTGTTTGCATGTTTGTCCACTTAAATAATATTATGAAATAATTTGTGGAAGAAAAGAAATATAATAAATATATTTGTTAGATTAAAGAAAATTTAATTAGGAAGTAAATAAATTAAATATCAAATAGATGAAATGAATCGGGAAATTTTATATTGTGTTATTTCGTTTAGATTCTTTTTTACCCAATTTTTTAAATGCTCTATTATTTTCAATTATCTGATATTTATGTTAATTCATCCTCACAAAGTGGCGCCATAAGGCGGCAACTTTAAAAAATATAATTTTATTAAAAAAGAAATGAAAATATGCATAATAGATATAATTTCATGTAATGAATAATCCAAGTGAACAAATTTTTATCGCGTGTAGTAGTTGAGGGGGAAATAATGACAAGTGAATTGGCTAGTTCAGATGAATTAAACAAGGTTTGGACTCAAAGCTGTGAAGATAAAACAACTTTTTCTGTCATTTGTTCTCTTGTTCAAGGCTTATTTTGTATAATAAATGTAATTTTTGGATATTTTATATTGATTCGTCATTTTAACCGGCTTCTTGAAAATAAAAGTATTTTAAAAATTTTACTTTTTACAATTTTCGGTGAAATGATTACTTCTTTAATGTCTGCAATGTGCATGATCTTGGTACGATTAATTTTTGGAATCAGATCTTCAACATATTTTTTATCAGTTATAAGCTTGCTAAGTACACTTTTCCAGTCTTTATTCTATTATTCTTGCTTTGCAATTAGTACTACGGTACTTTACGTATGGTATTTTAAAGTCAATGTACATCCGAGTGATTTTCTTTATAGTTTTGTAATTAATAAAAACATTACTTTGGATCTTACTCGTGATTTATTGATTTATTTTTTTATAGAAGCTTTTATTTCTTTTATTGAAGTTATATACAGTATTCCGGTTCTAGTTAGCATTATAGATTATGGCTTATCTAAAGAGATTGACAAAATAAAGGGAAAACCTATAGTAGAATTCTATTCTGTTAACCAGCCTTTTACATATACAAATTACCAAAATTACGAAAAAGCATTCGAAGACTTAAATGCCCATTTTTCTAAATCTGAAAGTCACTATGTACGGTTGTAGTGTGTTTTCAAAAATTACAATTATTAGATCGTGTTATGATTTTTACTTGAATACGTATTTTGAGATAGAAACTTACTTTTCATCATTATAATTCCTATTGTTATGTTTAAATTCTTATAGTATAAATCTAAATATAGTGTATATATAGTTACAAATTTTAAATTACTGGTTTATTTTTTCGTTTATGTATTCTTGTACTTTTTTTTTCAATATTCGTGTTGTATGCACTAAGCCAAATGAAAAAAAATGACGTGTTGGCGCCAAGTTTTAATAATTATCAAAATGAGAATTTACTTTTTAATAAATTTTTAAGAAAATAAGTGGTAAATTTCTCATTAATACTGATTATTATGAAGGATGCCAAAGTTTTACTGCGACTATTGCGATATTTACTTGACACATAGCTCTACAAATGGTAGAAAACAACATAATTTGGGAAGGAAACATATTAACAACAAAATAGACTATTACAAAAATGTGATAAAAAGTCCGGGATTTAGTCCGCCATTAATGTTTGATACAGACTACAATGTGATTGGGCATTTAGGAAATGTAAAACAATTTATACAGAATCACGAAAAACAATTCCCTGGAGACAAAAAATACTCGAACAGCCATGAAAACAAGGATAAGGAATCTGTAAATAAGTCATCTTATAGAAACAACAAAAATCTTATAAGTAATATGAATAGTAATAATAATAATAATAATAATAATAATAATAATAATAATAATAATAATAATAACAGCAACAATAGTACTGCAGGAGGAAGCGGAAATGCTAATTATAATATAGGGCATTCATATGTAAATCAGGAAAAATTTCAATATATTAGAAGTACTAACGCTGGAGGAAATTCGACTTTCACCAACCAAGGAAGACCAGAACACTCGAGTTATTCAAATAATTATAACAGTTATTATAGGGGTAGCCAAATAGATGGGGGAGATGTTGGATTACGAAATTATAAAAAAGGACCTGTTCAAAACTATGGTGGTAGGTATTAAGTTATTAATATGTATATATAGGAATTTAAGCCTTTATTATTATTATTTTTTTTCAACATTTTAATTTAATATATAAGCTATATCAGACGATTATTCTTTTTTTTATAAGTGAATTAAGTAAAATACTGAGGTACCAATGACATCATGTTTTTTGAAAATTCGCCCCTTCTAGGAGCAGTGTCGAAAGTAAGAAACTGTTTGTTTTCATTTTCATCCAATTCCATTAATGCTGCTTGGTTTCCACATCTATAACAGTAATTTGGAGCACTAAAAACAGTGACCACATTATCATCATGCGACCAAGTATATCCATCCATAATAAGTTGGTGAGCTCTACATATAGTGGAAAGTCCATTGGTGTGAATAAATCTTTGACTAACATCTGGACCAAAAATAAATCCTGCTCCTCTTGGAGATGCTGACCATCTGAAATAGTAATATTTAATTAGTTAAAGAATAAAATATTAATTGTATAAAACTTACCCAGCCTTCTCATCAGGATCTGACCAAAGTAAATCACACATTGGACCTTCATGTGGGATTTCTTGAAATCTATTAATAGAATCAATTTCATCAATTGTTAAAGCACCAGGAGAAAGTCCACCATGATCACAGAACATGTGGTGCTCAACCAAAGCACCAAGAGGTAGGTAGTCAAACATATCAGTTAGTTCGTGCCATATTGATGCATTACCATATTTTCTTAAACATTCATCATAAAATCCATATATTTGGGAAATATGTCTACATTCATGATTGCCTCTCAATATAGTTACTTTATCTTTATATCTAATTTTAAGTGCCATAATCAAACATATACATTCAATACTATGATATCCTCTATCAACATAATCTCCAAGAAACAGATAATTAACATCAGGAGGCATCCCTCCAATTCTAAATAATTCCAATAAGTCAAAGAACTGTCCATGTATATCTCCTGCAATAGTTACTGGGCATCTCACCTTTTGTACATTTGATTCATTAATCAGGATTTCTTTGAGTTTTGAACATAATTGTTTAATGTTATTTGATGATAAAGGCTTGCATGAAAGAAGTTTTTCAATACATTTATCTAAATCAAATGACTCGTTTTCATTAGTTTCTAGTACAAATCCGTTTATTGTTGGTTCTTTAATGACATTTTCTTTTTCCAATAAAGCCACCTTTTGGCTTTGAGGTATGTTTTCTAAATCCATAGTACTAAAAGTTGCTTTATTAGTGGCGAAATGAATAGAGGGTATTATCAAAATATATTGTTATTCTTATGTTATCAGGACTTTGGATAATTTTTAAAGTGCATAATAATTGGATTCTTGATTTTAGTTATTTTTGGAATAAAATGTATGATTAGTATTATTACTAAATTTTACTGCAATATATATCCACAGTATTTATTCTAATTATTTATCTATTTTCACTGATTTTTTGTTTCCAAAGATTTTCAAGTTCAAGCCTCACAATTTTTTTTATGAAATTACTTTCTATCAATGTAATAATTTATATTACATAATAAAAAATATAACTTTAATATATTAACAAAATAACTAAGTTCCCGCCATTTAATGAAGTATATTTAAAAATCACTAACATAATACTTCAAATGTAAAAATGACATTTAGCTAATAATACATGATAATTTGTATCTAAAAAAAATGAAAGAAATCAGCAAATAAATTGAACAGAAAAAACAGAAGCTCAGAAATGGTGGAACATAATACTAAATCATCACACAAAGTGAATTTCTAAAAGTTATAATAACTTTTAAAAATCGCTTAAACACCTTTCTTTTTCCTTAATTAGTATATACATTGAATATAACAACAGTAATACATACGCACACAGTTTAAAAACAACAAGGTACACAAGAAGTGAATAAAGTGTCATTGAGTTAAAAACAAAGAAAATTGATGCTTTTTTTTTAGAGATAAATTGCGTTTTCACAGCTGCTGTTGAAAAATAATGGCATATGAACATGAAATATAAATCAATTTTTATTGAATTTTACCACAAAATTATTGATTTGAAAACATTCATCAAATCGTGTCCTTTGAAAAATACGTCTTGATTTTTTTTACTAATAAATCACAATAAAAAAAATATACTGAACGTTTGGCGCCGTAATACCATGTGGTCCAATTCTTAAAAATAAGTGGGGTGATTGACATTTGAGCGCCAATGTGAAAACAAAAATTGGCATGCAAAACTAGTAAAAGTATATTGTAATTAAATAGATTTAGATTAAATAAGTATAAATATTCCTATTTATATGTACTTGTGAGAGTATTAGAGAAATAGGAGTTCTGCTTGACTCTGTTTGAGGAAACAAAAAAAACTACATAGAGATTGGATAATATACAGTTATAAACAACTAGTTTTATAATAGTAAAATACAAAAAATAAATAAAAGTATATATTTAATATATTAATCTATACTTTATGGATAAGCAAAGATTTATTAAAAAACAAAAAGAAGCTTTAATCTAAATAATTTCAGCGTAAAAAAACTGAAAGAGTAAGAATTAAGCAAAGAAAAAATATTATATATTGAATATAGATAGGAATATATGAAATCAAATAAAGCTATAAAATGAACTCATGCAATAGTGTGGGTTTATGTTCAGCAGAGCCAGAATCTCCAATATTGCAGCCTGACTATAGTAGTTTAGATACAAATGAAAATGCATCATTTAGAAGAACATGTATGCCAAGAAGAGATGATTTTTGTTGTATGAGTGATAGAAATGCAGAAGATAATGAAGAAGATTCATTTATTGTTCCAGACTGTTGTGGGTCAAATTCAAGAGCAGCAGAAGATGCCAATCAGGATTCAGTTTCATCCCCGGGAGGTAATGCCCAAATAGTAACAGTTCCATTAGTACAAGAAGTCAATGTAAGAGATAGAATAATAGAAGTTCCAGAAGTACATATAACACAAAAAATTCGTCAAAAAGTAATTGTAAAAGATGTAATTAGAAAGGTCCCAAAACAAGAAATTCAATATGTAGATAAATTCGTTGAAGTACCTGAAGTAAGAATTGTGGATAAGTTTGTATCAAAGCCAGTGACTAAATATGTTGAAAGGCATGTACCTAAAGTTGAAGTACGTGAAATAGTTAAGGAAATACCAAAGGTTGAGATACAATATGTAGAAAAGATTGTGGAAGTACCAGAAATAAGAGTTGTTGATAAAATTGTTGAGATACCAACAATTAAACATGTAATTAAAGAAGTACCGAAGATTGAAATAAAGGAAATACAAGTTGAAAAAATAGTTAAAGTACCAAAAATTGAAATAAAACAAATTGAGAAAGAAAGAAAGGTATTGGGCCCTGTAGAATATATTGATATACCATTGGAAAAGATTATATTAAAACCAAATCCTCAGATTATTGAAAAGATTGTTCAAGTGCCAATACCAAGGGAAATAGAAATCGAGGTTCCCGTATATAATCCAGATATTAGAGATACTGTTGAAATACAAGTTGATAATTATTATACTGTTGAAAAAGAAGTTGAGGTTCCTATACCTGGAAAAATTATTCCAGTACCTGTTGAAGTAGAGGTGGAAAAAATTGTTGAAGTACCAGTACAAGTACCACAAGAACACATTAGAATTGTACAAAAACAGGTGCCACAGTATATCGAACATATTAGGACTGTTGAGATTCCTCAATATCAGGACGAATTTGTTGAGGTGCCACAATACGTTCCAATGGTTCATCATACTATTATTAAGCCAGTTGTATCCCAAGAATATAAGGAACTTCCTCCTGTTGTTGAGCAAGGGGATGTTAGATACGTTAAGGAGCCTCCACAATATTTGGATACTGAATACATTCATGGCGAACCTATTGAATTGGACTGCAATACGCCTCTCCCAGCCCCACCCTCCCCTAGATATACTACAATTAAGGTTAATAGTGCAAATAATAGAGGTTGTTAACAATCTATTGTAACTTCAAATGTAAATGCAACTACTCTGTCGACATTCCGTTTAGTTCCTTGAATCACATGACAACTCGATGGTCACTCTTGGGTTCTACACATCTCATACGCAGTCAAGGAGACGCAGGAAAGAACGGTCACGACCGGGCCGAACATGTACGCAGGGCACCCCCCAGTCGGTCCCACAGACTCGGGTGCGAACCAAGGAGGCAAGCGTAAGCCTAGCTCTACTTTTAAATGATACATTGGTTTTATTGGAAGGATGGGGTTTGACCCGTGAAGGTCAGAGGGTATGCTGCACAAGTCGGTAGTGTAAGAACGAGGCAACAACTTGAGTGAGACATGAGCAAGCTCAGAGATCACACTCACCCAAGAAAAAATTTCTGTGACTATTAATAGGTCCCGTGGGACCCATATCAGTTGTCACACTGATAAGAACAGATACTACACTTGATCATAGCCAAAAGGCCGAGAAGGTATGCCCGTTACTCAAAAATATTTCTTAATTTGAATGTTCAACACGATTTTGTGATGGCTCTGAATAAAAAGTTAAATTCCATTTCTAGGCGGGAACCCTCTTTTCACATAATCATATTAAGGTATATTAAAAATTTTCTGTGGTAGAAGACGTCTGAACTGACCTAAAATAATACAATTTGTTTATCTTTTACAATTCAATTCTTTTTCTAAAAAAAAAATTAAATTCTAGCTTAATAGCAGTTTTAATATTCATATATTTTGCTCGAAAAACTATGTTTTTTTTTTTAAATCAATACTATTTTCTTAGTAAATTTTTTTTTAATTTGGCGGGATTGTTGTATTATTTAATTTAATTGGTTTTTTGCTGGTAACTTTAGGCGGGTTTACATATTTAATACCAAAGTCAAATTTTTAATTGATAAATCTTTAAATATTTGAATAAAAGGAAAGGTTTGACTATAAAAATTACAGTTAATAAAATAAAATAGTTCAAAAATTTTGATCTGTTGGATAAAAAATTATCTAACTGTTAATCAAGAAGAATTTAATTGCAAATCACTTTTTTTTTGTTAATAATATGAGTAGATGTATCTGAATGCTAATTTAGAATGAAATAAAACAAAAAAAAAAGTAAAAAAGGAATTATATATTTTAAATATTACTATCATAAACAATCTAATTTTCTTATAAAATTAAGAATATGGAGCCAGAGAAAATATTGGAAGAAAATTTATTGGAACATGATTTGCATGGCTCCAATGCATTAATTCTTCCAACATCCAAAATAGAGAGGAAAAGAATACATCAAGAAAATAATCCAAATTGTGATCCGAGTAGTGGGAAACTAGAGAAAAAGAAGAAAATGAGCAATAGAAAGAGAAGGAAATTAAAACAACTGGAAGAGAAGAAAAGATTAAATAAACTACATGAAGATTTAACAAATGATTTAAAGAAGTATACTTTGAGTAATGAAGAGCTTCAGCTTATGATGAGTATCACAAATTCTAGAATGAACAATAAACAGAAACAAATTCTTAGAAGTAGATACTTGGCAGCAAATTTAGAATTACCAAATTTTCTTAAGTTAAAAGATCCGCCATCTAGACCAAAAATAGATTATTCAGAAACAATATTAGAATCTGATTCAGATTCTAGCTCAAGCTTAGATTTGGATCCATGCTCAGGCCCTAGCCATGAGCAAGATAAAGATCAATGTCAAGATCTTGAAATGGAAGTTAAAACAGTCTCTAATGTTAATATTGATTCTAATTCTAATTCTAAATTGGAATTAAACAGTAGAGGTCAAGACAAGGAAATTGTGGAAGATAGTCAGAAAAATGGAAATAAAAGTTACATAAGAAAATATACATCACTTGTAATAAATAATGATAATGACAGACCATCTATAAATAGAACTCCAGAAATAGAGTTTCAACGTTCTGAATTGCCAGTGAGAGTCTATGAATTTGAGATTTTAGATGCAGTTGAAAATAATGATGTAACTATAGTGACAGGAGCAACTGGTAGTGGTAAATCTACTCAAGTACCTCAGTTACTATATGAGGCAGGGTACTGTCAAATAAAGAAAGAAAGTAGCACTGTAAATGAAGGAGGAAAAAGATTTATGATAGGTTTAACACAACCAAGAAGGATTGCAGCTACATCCCTGAGTAACAGAATAGGTGAGGAGTTGAATGATCCAAAAGTGGTTGGGTACCAGATACGTTATGATAAGAAGAATTGTACTAAAGATACAGTAATTAAAGTGATGACTGATGGTGTTTTATTACAAGAGATACAAAAGGATTTATTATGTTCAAAGTATACTGTGATACTAATAGATGAAGCACATGAGAGAACAGTAAATACTGATATTTTGATAGGATTATTATCGAGAATAGTAATATTTAGGAGAGAGGAATATAATAGAAAGATTAAAGAGGGATTGGAAGATATATTACCACCATTAAAACTTATAATCATGTCTGCAACTTTGAGAGTTACTGACTTTTCTGAAAATCCTAAATTATTTTCTAAACCTCCTCCTGTTATTAATATAGAAACTCCAAACTTCCCTGTTACACTTCATTTCGCTAAGAATACTCCTAAAGATTATATATCAGCAGCCTATAAGAAGATTCAGCAAATACATAATAGACTTCCTCCAGGTTCTATTCTTGTTTTTGTAACAGGGAAAAAAGAAGTCAATATTTTAGTAAATATGATCAACAAAAAAAGAACCAAAGCAAAGAGAAACACTGTATTAGATCAAATAGGGAACTCAAAACTTAATATGCTTTTGGATTTTACGGAAAATAACCTTGAGGAAGAGGAAATAGAGGATGGAGATTTAGAAGATGAAGATTTAGAGGATGAAAATTTAGAAGAGGACTTAGAAGATGAAAATTTAGAGGATGAGAGTTTAGAGGAAGACTTAGAAGATGAAGACTTAGAATTTGAGGAACAAGATGATGAAGAATCAAAGGATAAAGAAGAAAAAGATGAGGGGAAAATTGATGAGGAAAAAAAGAACGTTTGGGAAATTTTTGGTAAAAAGGACAACAGAAAACGAAAAATAAGGCTTCATAAGGACGTAGACTCATCTGTATGGAAAGGAGGAGGAGTTCTGGAAGAAAGTGAGGCGGAAGATGGAAAAACCAAAGATGATGGAGATCAAAAAGAAGGAGAAAACAAAGAGAAGGCATTAGAAAAGGTAAAGATTCAGTTAAAGGCCATCCCATTATATGCATCCATGAGCTTTGATGAACAAAAAAAAGCCTTCAAGTTACCTGAATCTAATAATATAAGACACGTAATCATTTCAACAAATGTTTCTGAAACCTCGATAACTATTCCAAATGTAAGATACGTAATAGATACAGGGAAAGAGAAGAGAAGAGAGTACTCCAAAGGTTCAGAATCCTCACGTTTTGTTGTGGAATGGATTTCAAAAGCCTCAGCAAGTCAGAGGTCTGGAAGAGCAGGAAGAGTTGGTCCAGGGCATTGTTACAGACTTTATTCATCGGCAATATATGAAAATGTATTTTCAAAGTTTGCTCCTATTGATATTTTGTCAATACCTTTGGATTCTGTACTGTTATATATGCATTCCTTGGGGATACCAGATATTGTGGATTTCCCATTTCCCACGCCTCCTGAGAAATCACAAATAGACAAGGCATATGAGCTTTTAACCATCCTTGGATCAGTTGAGAGTAAGAAATCTAAATATGTATTAACTAATCAAGGAATTTCTCTTTCAAACTTTCCATTATCACCTAGATATGCAAAGATATTACTTCTTGCCACTGCCTACATAAGAAAAAACATGCTAGAAGAAGATTTGAAATTTTCCATAGAACTTTTACAACAAGTTTCTATATTAGTTTCTTATCTTGCTATTGGAAATCTCAGAGACGAAAGCTTTTCATCAATTATTCAAGATAATCAGAATAAAGATTTAAAGAATGTCTCTGGTCAAAATTCGAATGATGAATTTGAGTCTCTTCCTACCAACCTAGGAAATGATATTGAGCTTAATTTATGGTTTTGTATTAAATATTTGGAATATTATGGTTCAGGTACAAAGAAAGAAAGGTCTTTCTCAGAAAATTTCTGTAAGAGATTTGAGTTAAATTCAAGAGGAATGTCTGAAATTAGGCTAATGTCAATACAATTATTTAATATTACAAAAAAGAAATATTTGGATGGATTAATGCAATTTGAGGCTAATTTACATATTAAATGGCCTCCAAAACATCCAAACTTTACTCAAAAACACTTATTACGTACTTTTTTCATCTCATGCTTTATTGATCATATTGCAATCAGAAATGATGGTAATTTGATTTCCAAAATTTCATACCAAATCCCTAATGATTATTCAAACAGTTATTCTGCTTTTATTCACCCAAAAAGCATTTTAATAAGTACAAAACCTAAATTTCTTATTTACAGTCAAGTGATAACTTCCTCAGATAATAATAGACATAATCTCTGTGATTGTCTATTATTAACTACCGACGATATTTCCAAGGCAACCTCTCTTAAACATCCCCTTATAGATTGTTCAAAAATTCTAAGTTTCCCAACTCCTTACTATAGCATAGAAAATGATTCCATTGTTGGGTACTGCACTCCTAAATATAGGAATAAATCGGTTATTATTGACCTCCCTTCATCAGAAATCAAACTTGGAGCCAATAATAACATTACTTTTGAAATTTTTGCTAGAGCTATCTTAAATGGGCAAGTATTTAGAGAATTTAATAACCCAAGAATATTGAAGAACCTCAAATCCAAAAACAATAATTCCAACTACTTTAAGCTTTTAGTTCATACACTTGAAGAAAATGTGATTTTCAGCAAATCTGGACTAATATCTAAATTCAAATCCAAGAGAGACTTTTTACTTAAAAATATTCTACAATTATACGAAATAACAGTACATAATGATATTAGGAGTTTCTGGCCTCCGACTAAATAATTAAGACTTTATATGAACCTTGTGTGTAAATAATTAAAATAAGAATTAAGAAATATAGAAGAGGAAACAGTGACTTTAATTCTAATTCATTTAATAGTCATAAGCAAACATGGATTTATAATACAAAATACTTTATCTAAATATTTTTACAAATCATATAAATGTTTTATTTTAATTTTATTGTTTTTGTCTATTTTGTAATATTTATCATTGTTTTGCATGTATGCATTAAATATACCTTAATGGTTTTGTGTGGACAAAAAAAATGTTTTGGCGGGAAAACCAAAATTTGTAATTAGAGCAAAAAAAAAGAAAAAAAAGCAATAATCAAAAACAAATTTAAATTAGAAAAAAAATATTATAATAATATAATTATTAGTTCAAAGGATCAAATTAAGTTAGAATAAGTTTCCAAAGTGTTAGCTTTTTATAACTTGAATGTTAGAAAGTAATTAAAAATGACTGAAAGCGAAAAAAGGTGGGATGCTTCATTGACAATGAAAAGTAATTCAACAGATATGGTAATATATTCAGAAGAAAAGAAGGAAGTGGAAGAATTGCTTCCTAATAAGTTCTGGAGCTCTATAAATCAAGGCGTGAATTTAATTGTTGGCCTTTATGAAGGTATTCAATCAGCATGCACAGCTACTGGAATACATGAATCGGAAATGCTAAATGAGATAAATATATTTGACAATAAACTGGGAAAAGTTAAAAGAGTGGTTAAAAATGGGGAGTTTGGTGCTAGAATTAACTCAAATGAGGTTTCAACATCAAATTCTACAAGAGTGTCATCCATGATCAACTTTGGTGATTTACTCCCATCATCGAGTGGTTTAACAACAAAAACCTCAAGTATTAATGATTTAAGCTATTTATATAGCCATGGAGGTTTAAGAGCAGGAGATGAATTTTCTGAATTTTTTCAATCTTTAAGTAATGATCCAACGATACAATTACCGCATATGGATGTTCCTGATTTATCAACGCATACAAAAATGTATGCATTTCGTTCTCATATTTCTCTTTCAATACTTTGCTCTCAGAACATTGAAAGGATTATTGAAACTAATTTGGTTTCTGGAGATTTTAAATTAAAAGGTCCTGGATTTAGAGTTGAAAATGTATATGTACCAATAAGAACTGAAAAACAAAATATAGAAATTAAGTTAACAACTTTTACCAATTTTGGTAAAAGAATTGATCTTGGAGTTGATATTCCTCTTTCTGCTATACATAAAAGCGGTGAAAATTATACTTTTTGGCTATCACTTAGTTCCGATAAAGATCTGCCTTGCCAAGAATATAATGACATTTTACCAGAGGCTGTTTTTCGTCTCAAATTAGATAATGAAAATTATAAAGCTGGAGTTATACAGCCTAGAATACTTGTCAATTTAAAAAGAGTTATGACAGGAATTATTGAAGATTATCAGATCTCATCTTTAAAACTGTCTGATCATAATATTTTACCTTCTTCTGGTTATTATTCTTCAAATAGCCAAAAACTAACATTAATTTATGTTGGATTATATAATGATTCTTTGGATATGGAGATTTCCCAAATTTTTAATTCAAATTCTTCATTTCTTTCTAATTATATTATTGAGAGAGTTAACTCTGGCGGACATTATAAAATTAATAATATTGATGTTTTAATTTCTTATGGAGCTGGAAAGTATTCAAATACATTATTTATCCAAGATGAGACTTCACGTCAACCTTTAATGGATTACCTTAATAATACAAATGAAAATATTGAATGGTTAACTAGTGAACCTACTAATGCTACAGAAATGGTTCCACCTGAAGTTTTACCTGATTTCTCTGGTACTCCAGCTCCTTGGGAAGTTGAAACTGATCGTAGAAAAGCCATGGAATTAGCTTGTCACAGAGTTGCTTTGAGAGAACATATTGCTATACAATATTTAATAGATACTGGATGTACTAATTTACCAAATCCAAAATTCTCACAATGGCTTAATCCTCCATATTTTAGAATTGGCCCTCAATTTGAGCCTGTTCCTATGAGTTATAATTGGGGCCCAAATTATACTAATATTCAATTAATTCCTCTAGAACAACCTAAAAAGATTACTTAAGGAAATAAATAAGATTTTATTTTAGCTTCTCAATTTTTTTTTCTTTCTTATTAATTGAGTACAAAAATGTATTTATTTTAGTAATTTGGAGTTTCGTATTAATATAAGTAAAAATACTAAGTAAAAATGCAATCTTAATCTATAAAGAAGAGATTAAGATTGACATATAATACTTAAGAATACAATTATAGAAATATAAACATAAGGAATTAATATAGAATTTCATAGAGTAATTGGTAAGTGTATGATTTTAATGTTAGAAAAATAAATGCAGATCTAGTAAAGAGAAAATTAAAAGAATAAAACAGGATATCATTATTAGTAGAGTTTGCTCCTTTTTACCTTGCAAACTTATTTTAATAATGTGAAATATGATTAATATATTTGGTTCCTTTTACTGAACAGCAAATACTTATCGGCTTATTCTATTATTCATATATAATAATTCTTACTTATTATTACTATTATTATTTAATATCCATTAATTTATGAGCGATTATTAGATTTTGCCAAATTCTTCAGTTTCCCAATAATAAAGTTTCACCAAGAAGTAAATAAAATTTGGTTTTTTTAGAAAAGAAAAATCCGAGAACATTTTTGTCTTGGTTTTTTCTTCTAAAAACATAACTTTTATGTCGCTGGGATTACTGGATTACTATCAATTCGACATTTATTTTTGGTATATATTTTATTTAAAGAAAAAATGTATAGAAAAAGAAATACTAATAATTTTCTTTTAATAAATATAAATGGAAATATTAGATGTAGTTATTATAGATCCCACACTAATTGTTTATTTGATTAAATTATTATTAATCAACCATACAAAATAATAATAATAGTAAGAATTATATGAATATATATCTCTCTTTTCCCCACATTCTAAAATGTTAGAAAATGCTTGATTAATGGATTGGATCTTTTAATGTTGCATTGTAAAGAGTAATTAATTCAATACCTTACTCTTTACAAGGGAAAAAAAGTCATCTCTGCTAATAATACATTGTTGTTTCCTAAACACATCCTGAGTTGCAAGGTTAAGCATACCAATAAGAGTTTCATCGTCAAGCTCTTCACCAAGCTCATTTGATATTTTTCTTAGACTTTCAAGATCAATACAACCTTTGTTATTATGATCAAATATCTTGTAAGCTTCTAATGTATCAATGTTTGCATCCATATCATCTTTTTCTGAGGCTTCAGGAAATCCTGTGAGTTGATCTATTAATATATGGAGGCTTATATTACCTTGCGAATCACATAAAGATCTAAGTGTATCACAAGCTTCAATAATGTGTTCCTTTGGTATAAAGTTCCATTCCATCATTCTACTTTGTATATCTGAAAATGGAATAACTTCTTTATATTCCCTATCTAAAAGCTTTACAACATCTGGGAGATCTCTTTCATTATCCCAAATTTTCCTTTGACCGAAAGAGACAGTTTGCCCATCTGCTCTTAAACTTGCAGAAGAATTTTGAGTTGATGGGTTCATACTTTCGTTACGATCCTCTTTTCTCACTAAAAAAACTCTTAAAGAATTTCTTACTAGTACGTTACGAGAGTAATTTTTTTAACTTTCAATCTTGCAGCTAATTATAATGTAAATTAACTTTCTCATGCACGCGAGTTTCGGCGCCATCTAATCCGTTGCGCACATGTCTCATTGTGTGTGTATTAGGCCTCGTAATAATAAAATTTGAAGATGAATAATAATTAATAATATATTTAATAATAAAATGTATGTAAAAATATGAAAAAAAATTTTAAGAATGATTGACAGTCTAATAATTATACGTTGATAGGAAATATATAGTTAAAATGAAAATTAAAGTATTAATTTTGTTTTTTACTCTTAAAAGAATAGATCCTGTTTTCATTTTGTCAAAATAAATATTAATGGCTTGGTGTGTCCCTCTTTAAATCTACAAATAGTCTTATCTTACATATATTCTCTTTATTGTGAAGAATAAGGATTAAGGTAACAATTTTTATGAAATTAATCATTATTTTTTAAACTAGCGTTAAAGTGTATATGCTTTTGCATTTAATGTACTTTTTTTTTATTTTTTAATTAGATTTATAAGGGAAATATTATTGTTGCATGAGAAGGCCTAATTATATTTTTAACAAAATTTGGTTAGATTAATTATAAATTGTTTGGATAAAAATGAATTTCAAAGTTTAAAACAATCATTTGATAATTACACAATTCAGATAGAGTGCATTTTTAACAAATATTTAAGAATAAATCAAATAGATTTAAGAATAAAAATATTAAACTATTATATAAATTTTGAAGAAAAAATGCAATTACAAGTTATATTAAAATTTATGAACGTTTTATTATAATTTTTATTAAATCAGTTATAGTAAAAATAACACCAAAACTCAACAAAGAATTTATACTATTTGCTTTTTCTTTAGTTTGAAAGAAAGGGGAATATAGATTTTGATTGAATGGAATAATCAGGCTGTAGTTGTTAACATATAGTTTTACGATATAAAAACTCAGAAGTTGTCTTATTTTGGAGGGAAGGAAATTAATTATTCTTAATATTAAATAAATACCACGTAATATTTTTTTTGTGATTTTAACATTTTGGTTGGTCTGATTTATTTCTTGTGTGGCGCCATTGTTTAGAGTTCGTTTTAACAAATTAAGTTGACGATTTTTTTTAACATATTCAGTGAAAGTTGAGGGCTTATTGAGTTCTTTTAATTCCTCCTCTAGCTGAAATATTTCTGAGTTAATTTGTTTGTTTTTTTCTTCAGCGATTAGTTGGTGATTTTTTAAAAGTCTTATTAATTTTTCTAAATAATATGAAAGAAAAAGTTCAAAGCAAACCAAAAATACTATTCCATAGTACATTCCAATTAATGTTCAAATATCAAGTTACCTAAATCCCTAGTTCTTCTTCAGTATTGCTTGAGTATTTATTACTGTAAAGTATTTTTTTTAATGATAAATTTTAGTGAATTAAAAGAAATTTCATTGTTTTTCAGTGTAAATAATAAAATGAAAATTTGTGAAATTGGCGCCATATTTTATGTTATTTTGACATTTGTAGGTGCACAGGCAGGATCACCAATAATCAAGGAATATTCAAAGTATTTAAAAAAAAAAATATATTATTTTTGATCAGAAGAAAAATATAAAAAAGGAATGTTTTGAAAAGAGATTAATAAATATTTGCAAATTTAAAAGGAATGATTTCAATAGAATTTTTGAAAAATGATAAAATTATCACATAGTTTTATTATTGCATGCATTCTTGTATACATTTTAAATCATTTTGAACAAATTAAAATTGAATCAAATTCAAAAATATCTTTGCTTAGAATTAAAGTTAAAGAAAAAGGATTTCTAAGTAGAGCAGCAAATGCAGCAGGAAGAGTCATTTTTGGGATTGACACAACTCCAAAAGAACAGCCTATTAATACTGAAAGGATACCTGTTGGAATGTTTCCTGATCCAAAAGAATTGGCTCAAGAGTTAGACATGCTTGAGAATAGGAAGATATCACCGGATAGTAATCGTCAATTTGCTTTAAAATATGTTACAGATGTATTAAATGGGCAAACACCCAATATGGAATTACTTTCAAATAGTCAGATGGCACAAGTTAGTAGTGGAGTATTCGATAGAGGGTCTCAAGAAGCTTTATCAGTTTCTAATAAAACTAAAATCGCAGAAATGCAAGCTAACAAAGAAAAAGAACAGGCTTTACAATCACAAGGTCAAATAATTAAGGATGGTGAACAAATTAAAATAGGGAAACAAGGCCCTGTTACTTTGAATGATCCTGATGAAAATAATAAAGGTAAAACCATTCCTCCAAACCTTGCCTTGGTTGATGAAGAAGAAAAATTCGTCGATAAGGTTGCAGATCAGTCCATTTTTAGTCATCCTTTGGTAATTATCTCTATCTTTATACTTGTTGTATGTATGTTCGCAGGAGGAGGTCTCGTTTATTTTAAAATAATTGGAAAAAAAAAGAGAAAAAGATCCTCATAATACATTCAAATTCTAATAATCATTTTCTTCAATTTCTCTACTAGTTTTAGTTTTATTATAAAGTGCTAGATTCTATTTTAAAATTTACAATATAAATTCCTTTAATCCCTAAAACTTACTATTTTTTTGGCGCCAACTCTATTTATGTATAGTTATTATTAATACCTTAAATTTAAAGATCCGATCACAAAATTGACTATAAAATTGAAAAAATAATATAAATAAATAAATAAATTATAAACATAAAAGGACTAAAATTGGCAATAATTTATATGATTGGGTGATTCATTGAAAAATTAAAAACAAAGAAATAAATATTAATTTGGTTTATTAAAAACTAAAATAGTAAAAACATTATTGAATTGTGTGCTAATAATACAAAAGGACGTATTGAGCATCAAGCTCATGGAATTTTGAGTTTTTAGTAAAAACTAATTTTACAAATAAAACAATTTTTAAGATTAGTGGGGTGAATTCAAATATAAGATTCCTGCACTTTCAAAGTGTAAATTAATAATCAAATCAAAAATTCATGAGAGCTCTGAATTTAACTAAAAGAAATATCCACAAAATAAATAAACAGAAAATATAAAATTATACCATTTAACCATTTTTTTTTAGTATCTATACGAAAAGCAGTTTATTCTAGAAGGTAAGTTAGTTGGGAGAATACCTAATTTGTAATACTAAAGAATTTATAACACTAAAAATATAGACATATATATAGTATTTTAATTCAGATTGAATAATGGATTCAGAGAAGAACGTAGAAAGAGGTAGAAAAACACATAAGGAAGGAATTTCTGAAAGAGTTGGAATTGTTGGAAGAAAAATTAGCGATATGGATAAAATTATACCTTCAAAGGAACATATTGAAGAGGGGCTGGCTCCCAGTGAGGGAGAATTAGCAATTGTTTATCATGATACTCCAGCTGGCTCTACTCAACATATTGTTACAAAATCTCCAAATATATCACCTGTAAAACAAGAAGAATCCAGTTTATTGGGTAATCAATCTTTTCAAAATTATATCAACCCACACAGCTTGTACAGTCCTGTATATACTAGTAGCCAAATTGGAGGTGAATATGCATTCCCTAAAGTGAAATTCTCAAGTCTAATCTTTCCATGGTCTGCGTTTCTAGCTGTAATTATCTCATATGTACTTTCAAGCTTCTCATGGTATTATCTTTTTTACAATGATGACTATAGATTGGTATTGGCGCCTTTTGTTACTTCCTCTATTGTATGCTTTTTTGAATCCCCTGTAATGCTCGCAAAATATTTATTTAGGAAAATGAGAAAATCATTGATATGGAAATTAATTCCGATGGGAAGCATGGTGTTTCATTCTCTTCTCTTATTAATTTCATCAGTCCCCATCAATTTATTATACTGCAGTTATATTCTTAATAAGGGAGATCCATCTCAAATATTTAGTTTACCTTTACATTATTTGATTTTGGCGGGAATTCAGTCCTTGTATATATTTCCATGCATTTTATTTTTAGTTGCACATTCCAGATTTGAATCCCAAATACTAAAAGATAGAACAGAATATGACCACTGGTGAGCCATTGATATATTTTACTACTATATTGGTTACAAATAATGCTAATATATTGGCTATTATTTTTTCATTATCGCATTAATTTGGTTAAGAAGTTTATGAGTAATCTTTTTTTTTTTTGCCAAGTATGAATCGAAGTTGGAGAAATTAAAAATATAATCTATAATTTACATTAATATTAATCCTATCCAATTCGTTCTTATTTTTTGAAAATTAAAGATTTCTTCATCCAAATGAATGCAGTAAATTATGTTGATAAATTGTAGCAAGTAGGTAAAATATTAACAAACTTATCTAAAAGTAGGAAGAGAAGATTAAAAACAGTTATTTGAGTAAGAAATAGGTTATTAATATTAGTTCACTAATGTTTTAGTTTTTAAGAAAAGATTTTTGCCAATTTCTTTCCGAGACTTGAGTTTGAACCACTTTTCTTCTTTGATGGTTTGTTTGCAAATGCAATACCTGCAATTCTGTCATCATTCGTTAGTTCAAAACAAACAGCATAAATTGAATCACTAGAAGTAGAAATCTCATTAAATCCTGACACATTTGACAATGTTGTAGATTTAATGGAAGCAGATTCTGAAGAATATGGAGGATTAAGCTTTATCTGAGAAGGTACCACATTTAGTGGGGAGAAATCCACAACTAAAGTTGATCCAACTTTTGAGAGATCAAAGCTTTGTGAACTCATCTGACTCAATTCAGAGTCATTTTCACCAACAGAAACCGAAGTCTTTCCATCTGGACATTGGAAAGATAAAACTCGAATGGGACCACTCATACCTTTAGAGTTAGTATTTGATCTTAATACTGTAAGCTTAGAAAATGGAACTTCTTTTTTAATATCATCATCTAAACAGGAAAATGAAATAATCCAATTACTAAGTCTTGTTCTTGCAGATCCACCCTGGAATTGACTACAATGTGGGTGAACAGAGTCTACTTTTTGTGAAATTCTTGGGCCATTAATAATTATGCTAGGAATATTTCCAGTATATTTATTATCCACAGGGATCATATTTGGCTTAATTTCTTCATTAAAACATTCCAATGGAAGATACTCAAACCCAAAACCAAGTGAAAGTATTCCTTGGGACGGAGACAGAGAGCCACAAACTGATCTTAAGACGTGTTTTTCATGCTTCAATTTCTCATTACTTTCCCATGTTGTTGTTGGCCCAAGAGAATCTTCTTTCACTCTATAGTAAAGCAATTGTTGAATCTTCCCAGAGCTAACATAACCATCTATTGATAAAAATGCTGGACCAGGAATAATGCTTTGCTTTTCTTGAGATTTTTTCTTACCATTTTCTTTACCTCTTACACTAAAAGCTAGCTCAATCATTTTTGGCTGAACTTTATTAAACAACTGAGTGGTTAATTGAGATGGAGACCTTCCACCAATAGAAATTGTTTCAACATTGTTAGTTCCTGTACATTTCCATTCAATTCCAATAATTGGCCCATCTATTATATGATGAGCTTTAATGTATTCAATTTCTGTACAGTTTGGACAAGTTGCTGTAAATGGACTTCCAATTTCTGCTTCTGTAGAATTTAGTCCATTTTTTTCTTTCAAAAAGTCAATTAGTGGCTCATTGTATGCCAATTTTTCACATTTATCTTTGTTAATCTTGTTTTCTATTATTAATCCATTGTTTTGTTTACCTAATACCTCTAATTTACCATCTAACAAACTATTCTTATCTTCTCCATTATTTAATGATTTGATTACACTAACATTCTCATCTAAAGTATCATAAGGTACCGAAGACATAGAACCTTCAAAACCAATACCAATTATATTACCATTTCTTTGCTCTAATTCAACACAAATTGAATCAGTATAAACTACATTACCATCAACACTTGGAATTTCCCAGTAAGTAATTGTACTTGGAACCAAAAAGCTTGAGTAATGCATCAATAAAGTTTTCTTATTTGAATCCAAGTCACTCAATCTAGTTGTCAACATTATTGGATTAGTACTCTCTGTATTATATCCCAGATAAATCGAATTAAAAGGGCTTGAATGAGATGATACTACCTCTATATTGTTCGAAATGGATTGTCCAAATGCAAATGATAAATCTAAACTATTCTGATATAACTCCCCGCCTTTTTCTGCATGTAAATGTTTGTATGGGGATGCATGTTGTACTCTAAAAGGAGATGGCGCCCATTTATTAATTGGCCATTTGTCATGGTCAAACGTACTAATCAATTTAGCCTGATCTTCTTGTTTCAGTTTACGGTTGAGTTCAATATTTACTTCATTCTCACCATCTTTTAGGTTTTCATGTTTATCTGCTTTTTTCGAGTTCTTAAGATTATTATTGCATATACCAGCAATACGTTTTAGTTCTTGGGTAGTACTATCTATGAACAGAATGAGTTTGTTAATATATTGTGGAACTCCATTTAAGTCGTATTTACATTGAGCATGAACTTGAATGGTATTTTTGCTTACGGTTTCTTTTCCAGGAGAATAGGAATAGTTACAACCAGTGGCTTTACTCGATAAAAAGGAGATTTGGACATCATTTGGGTTATAGGATATGGCAGTATTGATAGTTTGATTTCTCTGTAAAGATATTGGATAAGCTATAATTTCTGGTTTAACCATCTTCACAGCATCAATAAATAATGGGGTTGGTTCTATCATTTCTTTGTACCCAATACCAAAACTTGTAATTTGGCCATCTTTATTAATTCCAGCACAAATCATATTTGGATTACTTCCAACCCAAAGTCTTTCTCTAATAGCACTTTTTCGTTTTAAGGCTCTTTTTACTCCAAATTGATTATTTATAAAAGTAGAGAATTCTTTACCATTCTTATTAAAATATCTTAAAGCAATGGGATTACATGTGTTTGATCCTTTGCAATTTTCTTTTGATGTTGAGTTAAAGTATGCAATATATAGAGAAGTTAAGTCATCAACTCTTTCATGATTAATCCATGGTTTTCCTTTATGTTCTCCTAATCTCAATAGAGAATTATGAATAGAGTTTTCCACTTTAATATCATAATCATTACATTCAATCTAAAGTGATTAGAAAAAATTAGAAAATAAAATCAGATTAAAAGAATAGTTAATATCTCACTTTAATATTATAAAGGGCCTTTATTAAAAAAACTTACCTCTATAGAAGCTAGATATGTTGTTCCAAAAGAATACTTTTTGTAAGTCCTGTATTTATTGAAATGACCATTTGGACACATTATAGAATAATAGGTAACCGAGTTATTCTTCTCGTGATTAATTTCAGGACCATCCAAGGTTTGGCATTCTGGAAACACTTTCCCAACTGTATATATCATATTCTTTAAATATATACCTTTATTTGAATAGCTTAAACTATTATTTGCATTTCCTTTTGGTATAAATCCTATACCTGCTATTGAATATATTATATTTCCAGGCTGAGGAATTGGCAATAAAGCAAAACAACCACCAATAAATTTCTCCCCTGACCATTTCCTGGAGTTTGTTGATTCTAATGAGCTAACTCTTCTACTAATGGAGAATGAATGAATTTGTGAGAAGAAACCTTCTAGCAGTACAAGAGAAGGAATACTTGAAGATCCTCCTGGAGTAAAGCCAGCACTAATAGATGAAAACATGACAGGATATCCTGGAGCCGTACTATTATAGTGGCTTAATTTAGACCCTCCAAAAGAAATAAATGAATAACTATCTGAACAACCAATCTTTAGATTTTGAATTTCGTCAATATAATTTACACTGGAGTGATCCACAATTTGATTATTTACTCCAATATATGAAATAAATTCTCCATCTTTACAGTAATATGCCACCTTAATCATTTCTTTCTGATCAATTCCATAGGGTAATAAGATTTTACATTCTGATAATGCTGTTTCGTTATTAACAGATGAAATCAAACCTTCACTCATCCAACCTGTAAATTTCGAATTTACCTTATCTCCTTTAATTTGGGGAGGGATCACAAACATAAAAAGTAATACTAGTTGTATTACCACCTGAAATTTATATTCTGATAATTTTCCAAGCATTTTAAAATTTCTCATTTTCTTAATATTGCTTTCAAATATTTTTAATCAAAAGTCAGATTTTTTAAAAAATAGTCCTTTTCTTGCTATATACACGTATGCATATAATTTGTATCTACAAATAAATAAAACAGTTTACTTTCTAATTTTGCTTTTAACCACTTATTCCCTACTTAAATAAAAAATTTCTTTTTTCTTTTTTCTTTTTTTTATTTCCAAAACTAATAATTTCTCCAATAAAATTGACCAAAAAGTTAATCCTATTAATCAAGTAAGAATTCCCAAATTTCCTGATTTTGAAGAATTCCAAGATTCCTAATTATTTAACTAAATATTATGCATTTATTGTTTTTCCCCTCGATTATTTCTATTACTCAAAAATAGACAAATAATGCACCTTTGCATTTTTGAGTGATCAGAATTGGATATTCACATCTTGGATTAGGCGCCGCCCCACATTACATTGTGCAGCTTATTGTTTTTTATATAATGAAAATATTTATAATAATCAATTTAATTTATGAATTTCCCCCTTTTTAGAAAATATATAAAGCAATAATTTTTGTTTATTCAGATTTTAATGATAAATTAATTTTTAATAATTAAATCATTTCATATATTTGCCTAACAATCTTGTAATATTTATGTAAATATAAATAGATTATGGTGGTTATACAAGTTATTTGCAATAATCATTTTCTATTTCTTTTTAAATTTCAATTTATTCATTTTTTTAAAAACTTGAAATTTAAAATATAAATTGTGTTTTCTAAAAATTATCAAATATCTAAATAAAAGTCTAATAATTATTAGTGTGTTCAAATAAAAAAAAAATAGTCTTATTTTACATTTATTTATTCATTAAATACCTATCTTCATTTTTATTTACCTATAACTTTTAATTCTCTACTTGTTTGAATTAAACCTGTTGGTAATTGCCGCCAAATGTGTGTATTACTTCCAAATACAGGAATTAAGAAAAAAAATAATTAAAATAAAAAAAAATTTAAGAGCCGATAAATTTAATGTTTTATTAAACTGAAAGGTGTAGAAATTATAACTCCATTCAATTAATAAAATCAATTAATTAACTTGAAATAACGTTCAAATTATATCTATAATATAATAAATACTTTTCCGATCTCCAATATTGTAATTAAACCGAAAAAAAAGACTAGTGCGAATAATTTACATTTTTCTGTAAAATTATCTGCCAAAAGAGAGAAAAAATAGGTTTTGTTCTTTTTTTTCCTTTTTTTGATAAATTATATAACAATTTTGAGAATATCGTATATTCACAAATTATGTTTAGGAATGAAGATAAATAACCTGAACAGTGATGTCGTCAACAACATTGCCTTCTTCTTGTATCCATCTCCTCCAAGCTTCTCTGGCAAGCTTTTCAGCAGAAAGCTGTGCATCAGAAGAACCTCCCTCTGCAATAATGTCAACTGCTTCTTGAGAGGAAATGAACTCCCAAACACCATCAGAACAAATCAAAATAAATGCATCTTTTTCTGGTTGTATCTGGAAAGTATTTATATCCGGTTCAGGAATAATACCAGCTTGGTAACCAAGAGTGTCGCCAATAGCTCTACTCATAGCAAGTCCAGGATACATCTTTCCTTTAATAAATACACGGTAGGGAATGTCTCCTTCAATTCTTTTAACTTGACCTCCTGCTGCAATAATTCTTCGCTTTTCAGACTCGGAATTGGGCTTGTGATCATTTGTAAGATCCACTGCTTCTAAAACTCTTCCTGATCTCGACCATCTTGCAAGTACAGATCTGGAATCACCAACGTGAGCTGTAACAATTCGGTTTTCCAAAGGTAAGTGAAGAATTACCGTAGCAGTAGTTCCAGAAAGGCTACAGTCAAATTGGTTTGTCTCTAAAACATGTTCTTGTAATCTTTGATTGGCCTTAATAAAGGCGTAGTGGAGTACATCTTGTGGATGAGTTTTCCATTGTTTATCTTTTAAAATTAACGCTGGCATATCTTTCTGAATAAAATTGCTTACATCATGTCCAAACGGTCCATGTCCATCAAAGACACCATACAATCCCCAATTTTCAGTTTTTAATATAAAGAAATCATCCTGATTAGGGCTCTCAGGTTTTAGACCCTTTCTACAAACATAGCCAATTCCTCTTTGTAGTTCAGAGTTACCAGAATCATCGCCAATTACTTCTTCAGCTTTAGACTCAAAGGTTTCTTGGGTCCTTTGAGAAAGCATTCCCGTCACCGATAACCTTCTTCTAGAATTTCCAAGTTCAAAACTGTCTGTTCCTTGGTTATAAATATTATTTCCTCCATTGTAAATCCTATTGGGTGGATTAAACTCTGAAGGTTTAAAATTTGGAGAATCTTTATAAGAAGCTTTAAATACTGCTCTGCCTCTTGGTATATCAGTAATGTCAGAATCATTTACGGGATCACTTTGGCTTACTGATAATCTTCTTCTGTCATAATTTACACCAGAATAATTTGGAAATACTTTGTTGCTTCCTTCCATATTTTCATAAGAATTTAAAAAAAAGTTAGGAACTGTATTAGGTAAATCACCAGCAGAGCTGCTTTTCTTATTTATAGATTTCTTTGAGAAACACCCACCCATAAAATTCCAAATTATTAATTTAGAATTCTATATTAAAAATTTATTTCAATAATAATTGGGTGTTTTTATAACTTAAAAATATTTCTTAATTACTCAAATTATACACTTACTTCGTATTGGGATATTAATTTAATATCGTGATAATATTTAATCACTTTATAAATAGTAAATCAATTCCAAAGAATCATATTAATCTTAAAAAATCATTGATTGCTTCTTTTTTTTTACACGAGAATCAAATAATTGTTTGTATAATTTCCATAAAAGTGAATAATAAAATTCAGAAGAGAAATCTCAAAATAAACTTTTGAAGATCTGAAATTATTGCTTAGTTTATGCTTTAAATTTGTTTTATTTCCAAAATGTGAAAGAAATAATAAAACTTAAGAAATCTCTTATGAACACTCCACTTGGAATAAAAGGAATTATTTATCCAAAATTTAAAAAAAAAGAAAAAATAATAAGGTATTCCTCTTTTATAGCCCTCTAATTATTATGGATTATTTTAATTATTACATGAATTTTTTTTTTTTCACTTATTTTATATATATATTTATATATATATTTTAGAACAAATCCCCTCAACGTTTTGTCTATATAAGATTTCTTTTAAAAATATGGCAGACAAATATTACTTTAAACAAAATATTTATAATTATAATAACAATTAAGAAAGTTCTTATTTATTATATATATTTATATATATTACTAAACGATATACTAGATTTTTCATTTAAGAATTAAAAATTTACAATCAAAAGTTGATTTATTATAATATCTTATTATTAAAAACAGATTTTTATACACACAATGAACTGCATGATTATTGACACGTGTGCGTACTAAAATAAATGTGTGCATGCAATCAAATTTATCCACATGGTAATATATATAATAAATATAATTTATATATTAAATATATGAAAATTTTATAATTATGTTTTCTGTTAAATAGTTATAATTAGGCATTTTAAATGGGGATAATGTCTGAAGTGTGTCCAAGGGAAGCTACTTGTTCTCTGGTGAAGAATGAGAAGGAACCAGAGTTGTAGAAAACTTGTTTGGATTTTGTTTCAAACTTCCCATTATTAAATTCAATAACATCTTTAGAGAACGTTTTAGGATTAATGATTTGGCATAGATTAAAATTTCCTCGAATGCTGTTTCCTATTTTGTGATTGCATATATCTGAATCTGGTATATTATACTTATTGTTAATGCTTGTGTTATATTCATCAATTAAGCTAGAATACTCGTTAAAAAAGTATTCTTCACTTTTTGAGGTTTTTGACAGAACCTCATTGCTTAATTTTTTTCCATTATTCCATCTGTATGCTTTTAATTGATCGAGCCTTTTTTTACTAAAATTTCAAAATTAAAAAGAGTTTAAATATATTGCATGTAAATATAAATGCATGCATATTATATAATAAACTTACATGTAAGCTAAGACTCTCATTTTGTTTCTTTGTAAGCTCAATAAATGAACAAGCGCTGCAACATCGTACTGTGATTCATTTGAAGAATTGCTAATGAAAGGCTTTAAATACTGAAGATTTTCAATATGATGTAAATTAATTCTCGCAATTTCTTCAAACTGATTTTCATTATGTGTTGTAATTTGGTAGTTTCCTGCCAATTTTAGCTCCTTTAAAATATCTATCGATGGATTTTCATGAATAGAATCGCTCATGTTTACACAAAGTAAAATGACCTAAAATTGAATGTGAAGTTTGAATAAGATATAACCTGTTTCAAATAATGCCCTCAATTACTTTGATATGTAATTAGAATTGTTTTAATACTACTATTGTTACTATTAATAATAATAGTTTTAATTTATTTTCCATATATGGGTATCGTTAAAATTAAGTAATTACACACATAAAGCGGCAAGGTTGCAATTTATTTATTACTTAAATTATTATTTATAAAAATTGTCTTTTAAAAGTTTTCATATAGTTAACTGTTATTATAATCATCGGAATTAGTAATTCTGTAATAAATTCAACTTTTTAATGTAATTTACTTGAAAGATTGAATAAGAAGTTACTTTAATATGGGAAAACTTGAAGAAAACTTAGAAAAGGCCATTTTATTATATAAGGATGAAAGAGTGTGGGAGTCACATGTAATTATACAGGATTTAATAAAAAAGTATGTTTAATAATAATATGACTAGATTTTAATATTTTGTTTAGGTACGGCTTTATATGTGTATATAATCAAAATCCACTAATATTAGAAATACAAAGAAGAGCAGCATGCATTAAATACTTTGCAAATAGTTTTAACGACTTAAATATAAATAGAGTTGAAATTAATTCAGATTTTTATAATAAAAAATATGAGGACTTTTTTCATGAATTCAAGTTGAATATTCTTCAAAGTGAAGTAAAAGAAGAATTCTATTCCGAAAATGATACAGAGAGCAATAATTCATTCAAATCTTTAAACAGCCAATTTGAATCACTAAACAATGTTGATGAATTGGAGATTAAAAGTGACTGCTATTTTGATGATAAAGGAAATTTATTTGATGATAAGGAGTACGAGGAATGTACCGGATTAATAACAAAAACAAAACCAAGAGAATGGCAATATATTATTCAAAAGAATCCTTTTGACTTGTGGTACAGAAGCTACGAGAATTCTTCAATTATTGAAATATGTTTTCAAGGGTTTATTAAAACCAACATTTTTAATGTTCTTTCTGTATTTTACGAAAGAGATTTATATAAGGATTGGATTCCATATTATACTTTCCCAATTAAATTTGGACTTAATTCTATTAAAGAAATACTACACAAGGACAGAATACATTTAGTCACTGCAATATATATAGACATCCCATGGCCATTTGCTAATAGAGAGATTATTTTGGAAATTTGGGTTAGTAACGAAATTATTCCTAATAACAGAATATTTATTCATGCATCATCTATTGAGAATCACGGATACCATCCGAGATTAAAAGTTGAAATTCCATATTCTTTGGGATATTCAAATAGAGCCAAAATTTCTGGAGGAGGATTTGTAAGTCCCCATGGTGATGATTTGACCCATTTAATTTTCAAATGGAAAATTGATTTGCTTTTTGAACCGCCTAAAGTACTACTCAACTTCTTCTTAAGAAACTTCATTAAGGCTTGTTGGGATAAATTTAATAATGTCTGTATTCATGTCGATGAACCTAATTCTCTACATAAAGAAAGACTCACCACCAACAAAGATTTATATGATTTTATTAGAACTAAGATCAACGAGAGAAACAGAATTGAGCTCAAAAATACCAACGATTCAGCTTTTAATTAAATAATTTATTTTATTTATATATTTATCCTACATAATTTTAAATATTAAAAAAATCATAAGATATTGCTTGAATATTGTTATTTTAACTGTAATATATACTCAATATATACATATCTAGCAATTAAGAATTTATATAAACATGTATTCATAGGTTTAATCACAATAATAAACATGTTTTCAGTGTTTTAAGTATTTATTTCATAATAAATTATTTCTACTTTCCTTTCAATGCATTAAAAATGAGTAATTTTTCTTCTCTACCCCACATACACACAGGCGCCAAATGCAAAATACCGGTACATGAAAAATAATTAGAATCAAAAAAAAATTAATAATAATTTTGAGATAGAGAAGTGAATAATTGCAATCAAGTGGAGTAAAGGTTAAAAATTTAAGAAAATTTTTTATTAATTGGTTTACTCATTTTTTCTTCATATAAAATACTAACTAGTATTATTAAAAAATAACCATTAAAAAAAATCTAAACTAGATGAGACAAATCAACTAAAATAAAGTTTAAGATCATGTTGAACTTAGTGAAAAACAGTCATGAGTTAATTAATTCTATTTTTAATAGAATTTCTGGGATAAAAGTAAGTGTAAAACCACGAAATATATGATTTCAAATATTAAGTAATATTAATTATCTGGTTAATTATTATTTAATTTTTACTAAAACAATCAAATTAAACTTGCTGATTTTAGATTCTTATTTTGGATAAAGAAACTGTTCAACAAATTTCTTTAGTTTTTTCTTATTCCGAGTTATTAAGAAAAGAAGTATTTCTAACAGAGTTAATAGATATAACAAATAGGTCAAATCTTCCACATTTTTCGGGCATTTATTTTATAAGGCCAAACAAAGAGAATATTTCAATATTATGTAATGAGCTTAAAAAACCCTTGTTTAAGGAGTACTATGTTTACTTTACTAATAATATATCTCCACAAATATTGCAAAAGATTGCTATTAGTGATGAGGCCGACGTTATAAAAAGAATTCAAGAAGTCAAGCTTGACTTTAATGTAATAAACTTTGATTTATTTTCTCTAAATATGAACTACTTTGGTAAGTTTAAGTTTTATTAACTCATTAGTAATTCAAGTTTCAAATTTTTTTTTTTTAAATTATATATAAAGCTTCAATGTATAATTTGCCATCAAGCTGGACAACTTATGAGGAGGCAATCTTTTCTAGAATGATTGATGGTATTTACTCAGCAAGTTTACAACTAGGGGAGTTACCTGTGATACGTTACTTAGCAAATTCTTCATTATGCAGAAATATAGCATTTGCGGTAGAAAGAAGATTATTAGATTCTCATCTAATAGATTTAGTATCAGGAGAGTTAGTTAGTTCTAAATTGGAAATTTCTGAAGATAAAAGAAATGAAAATATTATTTTATTAGTATTTGATAGAAGGGAAGATCCCGTTACTCCACTTCTAACTCAATGGACATACCATGCAATGATTCATGAATTACTGGAAATAAAACAAAACAGAATATGTTTGGTTAATGAAGAATTTTCCAAAAAAGAAAAAGAGGAATTTGTATTATCTGAAGAATATGATAACTTTTTTAAAGATCACAAATACGATAATTTTGGTGACATTGGATTTTCTATAAGAGATTTGGTGAACAATCATCATGAATCTTCCAAAGCTAATCAACATCTAGAAACTATTGATGATATTAGTAGATTTGTTCAAATGTATCCAGAATTCAAAAAAGAGTACAATAACATATATAAACACGTAAGTATACTTCATGAACTTTCGAGAATTGTTCAAGAAAGAGACTTAATGAGAATATCTGCATTAGAACAGGACCTAACAGTTTGTGATAATGTTGAAGAACACTCTAAACAAGTAGGAAATATATTATCAGATACTGGAATCTCTAAATTTGACAAATTAAGACTAGCTCTTCTTTACTCTTTGAAGTATGAGAAAGAAGAAATACAAATCAATAATTTTAAATACCATTTGGGTACTCAGGCAAATTATATTGATAAACTTTTGGAAGTCTTTGGTAAAGAATTTAGATCTGGAGATCTTTTTCAAAATAAGACATTACTAAATATTGCAAAGAATACTATAAATAAGTCAAACAGTAATAATATTTATATACAACATAAAACAGTATTATATTCAATTTTAGAAAATTTGGTTAAGGGGAAATTAAAAAATAGCAGATTTCCATCTACTCTTGACAATTATAATTCTTCAAAAAAACCCCTAAAAATTATGGTATTTGTTGTTGGAGGTGTAACTTTAGAGGAATCTAGGGATGCAAATGTTATTAGAAACCTATATGATGTTGACGTGATTCTTGGAGGAACGAATTTATTGAACTCAAGGTCGTTTGTAAAAGATCTAGAATTATTAATAAATAGTTAAAAAAAAAAAAACATAATAATAGTTAATAATATTATTATTAATTTTATTTATTATTTTTATTATTTTTAATTAAAATTGCATGCAATATGATCAAAATCCCACATAGCCCGCCAAGCCCGCATTGATAATATAAAATGATTCTATTATGTCTAATATATATCCAAAAATTATTAATAAAATTACCACTTAAAAAAGTTATTTTAAGTAAATCTTTTTTCTTTTTAAAGGATTTATTTTTAGTAATACAATAATTCAAGATCTTTCATTCCTCTTTTTTAAATGATTTAATGACAATTCTTATTTACTAAATAACATTACTATTTTTTTATTATAAGTTATTTTACTATAATCTTTCAATTAAGAGAAAAAAAAATAAATTTAAAATTAGGGAATTTAATGAGAAAAATCAAATAAGATAATTACTTATTTGAGAGTTAGGATAGCTAAATGGATAAAATCGTCTTTGATAATCCTACAAAAACAAGAACCAAATAAATAAGAACAAAATAACATAAAGCTGATTAATATAATAGTGAATTGGATTAAAAATGAGAGAGTTTTCAGACTCTGAAATAAGTGAAATTACAGAAATAAACTCTGATGATGAATTACCTTCAGACTCTATTGGAGACTATTCTGTAATATCACTAAAGGGAATACTTAAGGAAATTATATCTTGTGGAAGTGGATATGAGAAGCCAGGTATTGGTGATGAACTCCTTATTGAATTGGAAAGCACTAACATATTGAGCTCTGACAATAGTGACAAGATTAATACTGTTCAACAAAAAAATGGAAAACTAAAGGTTACTTTAGGAGATCATTCAACAGATGAATATTATTCTACTAGAAAAAGAGAAATTCCGTGGGGTATTGAAATGGCACTTAGAAAGATGCTTAAGGGCGAAAAATCCAAGATTTTAATTAAGAAAGGCTCAGTTTTTTCAAGGCCAAGAGATTTATGTGGCAAAATTTGCGTAAATTCTATAATACGTGTAGAAGATTGTAAAAGTTATAACAACAGATCAAAAAAGTTAATAAATATGATAAAGAAAGAGGCCAATGAGTTTGATGTATTTACAGTAACTTTACATGATTTTCACCATATTGAGATGATCTGTGACAATGTCAATAAGAAAGTTTGGAAAAAGGGAGTTTACTTAAAATCTCCAAGCAAGAAGGACAAAGTGGAACTATTTATTTCCAAATTGCAAATTGGAAAGATTTCGGAGAATTTGACCAATTCTTCAAGACTGTATGATATGAATTCTGAATTTGATCGTTTAAAGTTTTCCTTGAGTCTTGATGATTTATCAGAAATTAATGAATTAGTAAAATATATCTTTGGAAATGAAAGAATTCATGTGAATGATTTTATTTACTGCATCTTGTCCATGAAACTTGGTGAGATTTCAGAATTTAGATTTTACAACTCTAATCATGAGAATATTTCCATATTAATTCATTTGACTGGATTTTACTGGGAAAAAAATATTCAAATAAAACTCCCATTTAATAAGGAAATTCAAAATAATAGTATTAAATTGTCATCTTATGAAAGTGAATCACTTTATACAACTAATCCCAGTTTAAAAGAAGGAAAATTGTCTTCTAAGAGGATTTCAAGCTTAAATTTGGATCATAATACAAGAATTAACATTCTTTTAGAAAAATTTACTTTGGTTGATAATAATAAAGGAGAGAGAATAGAACTTAGCCTACCTTTTAAATCCACTAAAAACATGAAAACTGCTTTACTAAAAGTTACTCCAGCCTTTTACAATCTTCCTATTTGGCTTGAACAATCAATTCTTTACTGTTCTCTTGGAGGAAAATACACCATTAAAATCCCACTTTCAGTCATTTTCCTTTTTCCTCCAACGGAAATCCAAGCTGATTCGAATATTGAAATTCAAAAGAGAACCAAATCCCTAATTATTTCCGAAAATAATAATTTGTCCACATTAAACTCAAATGCATGCAATGAAAATCATGGTGATGGGAATTTGCATGCGATTTGGGAGGCGGGAAAATTGATTGAAGAACTTGAAAATATGGGATATGAGATTAATGATAATATAGAAGATAATTTGGGGTTAATTTTTGAATTGGATTTGTCAATTTGTACAAGGGGTGTTGTTGATAATTATATTCCAGTAAGTTTAAGTACCACAAAGATGGAATTCGAATATTACTATTATTTGGGGAATATTCTTAATAATTATAATGATTCAATATATAAAGTAACTTGGAATGTGCTAGCTTTGGAAGTGTTTGATAAACTTCTTTATGTAGTTATTCTACTTCCATTTTACTCAAAGTTAGCACATTTTAGACAATCTAATGATGTAAAATTGAAATTATTGGAGAAGGAAAATGCGAGTAAATCTATTTATGATAAAAATAATGTTGTCAATAATAAGAATCAAAATCAAAAGCTAATAACCTTAAAATATGGTAACAGTTTGGTTGAAGATATAAGTGAAGATTCGACAAAATATCAAGCAGATTCAATTCCAGTTTCTCAGGACGTCATGAATCACTTAGACCACCAAGAAAAGAGAGACCTAGAGAATTTGATTAATGTAATTAATATAATGCTTAAGTTATATTATGATATGCAGCAATTTGAAAAATGTTCCAATTTACTTGAAAAATACAAATTTCTGATGCAACTCAAATCTAATAATTCTGAAATTGCTGAATTATCTGCTCTTAAAAATAACGATTCTAATGTTTGTGAAGTTAAAGACTTGAACTAATCAATTTTTCTCAATTAATTCAATTTAGAGAAAAATATAAGAACAATAAATTTTGTTTTAATAATAAAATAATTTGTATAGCTTCTCTAGTTTTACTAATTAATATTTAAGTAGTATCAAAATGATGTTATTTCCATCGTTTTTTTCTCATTATATACTACCGTTTTTTACCTCCAATTCTTATTATATCTTTAACTTCTTTACCTGAAACTTTCACATATTTGCTCTTTACTCTTCCTAAAGATTTTCCGAATATAACTAAATCTTTAATAACTAAATCCCACTTTCCTTCAATACAGTTATAGTAGCTAATGGTTCCCTCGCATTTAAGCTTGCGACCAGATTTTACATGTCTGTTTAAAACTTCAGAACATGATTCTATATAATTTTCTATCATTTTTGCACTTTGAATTGGAGAAATCCTACCATTATTTACAAACTCATTTAATAAAACAACAAAGCTCTTACCAATATTTAGCTCCAACCATTCTGAAAAGTCTGTACCTTCCATTTCAATAATGCTATTAGTAATAGTATAATTTACGTAAAAGTAGTGCTTTTTATAATTTAAGTTTGAAATTCTGTTATTCAGTATCTAATGATAAAAAACCCAATAAATCTTTTCTTAAATCGCATTTTCTTGTCTTATTTTTCGTCTTCTTAATATATCGAATAAAGATATATATTAATTTTTAAGATTGCTCAAAATACTAATAATTCTCCTTTTTTCAACAAAAAAAAAACCTCCAAACATAAGAAAAACTTGTTTACTTGCTTTACATCACAATTTATATATTCAATAAACTCACTATTATCATGGTAATTCATTACATTAAGAGAGTTTATATAATTTACCAAATTAATGTTTAGTAAATTTATATTAAAGATGTAAATCCAGAAAACAACATTTATCAATGTAAAATATTACCAATATTCTTGATTATACAGAAAAAATATGTAAATTATTATTATTTTATTATTACTAATATATTTGTAAATACACACAATATTTAATATTGTATACTTGCTAGATACCGCCATCTTTTGGCGGGAATATTTGGGGGGTGTTTTAGAGAAAAGTAATAATTGTTTAAATCAAAATAATAATATTAAAGTAATTTAATAATATTTAAAGATATTTAATAGTTATATTATTAAAAATAGTGAGTGTGAATAAAGGAAAAAAAAGGGGAAAAGTTTTAAATATTAAGACTAGTTTGCAACATCAAATTATATATAATTCTGTCAAGGATTGCAAAATAGTTTTTAAGTTTCGATTACTGTTCCATTCTTATTTGTAATACTCCATTCAAATTTTAGAAATTATCAAATTACTCCTTTAGTTCAAAATATATAAATTGAATCATTTAAAATGACCTTTGATTTTTTGGATTCAGGTGTTGAGACAATAAACCACTATGGTGTAAGAAATGAGAATTTCAGAAGTTCCGGAATTTTGAAATTAGATTTCTTCGGGAATAATAAGGACGAAGAGGAATTTCTTGAACAAATTTATCAAGAAACTTTTAGTTATGCAAATGTTGATAATCCTTGTAAATTTGTAACAGAATACAATAGTGGAGAAATACGAAAGATGATGAATAGAGGTACTACGACTTTAGGATTTATTTATCAAGGAGGAGTAATACTAGCAGTTGATAGTAGAGCATCACAAGGAAGTTATATTGCTAGCCAGGAGGTCAAGAAAATCATTCAGATAAACGATTTCTTATTGGGGACCATGGCAGGAGGTGCAGCAGACTGTTCATACTGGGAAAGAGTACTCTCAAAATTATGTAGACTTTATGAGCTAAGAAATGGTGAAAGAATCAGTGTAGCGGGAGCTTCAAAAATGATCACAAATATATTCTTTCATTATAGAGCCTATGATCTTTCTGCTGGAATTATGATAGCAGGATTTGATAAAGATGGACCTCAACTTTATTACGTAGATGATAAAGGATCCAGAGTTAAAGATTGTAAATTCTCCGTTGGATCTGGTTCTCTATACGCTTATGGTGTTCTGGATAGTGGATATAGATTTGATTTGACTGATGAGGAAGCTATTGATCTTGGAAAGAGAGCTATTGTTATTGCAACAAATAGGGATGGTGGTTCAGGAGGCCTTGTTAGAGTTTATCAGGTAAGCAAGGATGGCATTATTAAACATATACCTGGAGAAGACGTTTCTGAACTTCATTATGAATATTCAAAAAAGCAAGGTACTGATCCAACCAAAATGTAACTGAATCTTTTTTTTCTCTCTAAAGATTATATCTGAAAGTATATATTGTTCCTATTACCTTCATATACTTTGAAATTTATACAAGAAAGCCATTAATTACAATCTTTTAGTCAATATTTATGCTTGCTTAGTTAAATCAAACAATTAATCTTGTTTAATATATTTACACTAATTTTTATATCTGGAAATTTCATTATTTATCATTTTAAATTTTAATTACGTGTCGAAAAATTTATATTATACTGTAGATAATTCAATTAAGTCACAGAAGTTAATAACAAATTAATCTTTAAGAATTATTTATTGAATATATTATTTCAAACCACCATTTTTAAGCTCAGAATTTTGAATAGTTATCCAATTGAATGTTATTTTTACTAGTTCTAGAGTTCAGCATTTGAAATAAGCTAAATTACATAATTTCAATTAAGTATAGAATAAAATGCATGCAAGATTTTAAAAAATATAAAATATAATTAAAAAATAATTTGAAAATCACAAAAGAAAATAATAAAACAAAACCCAAATAAAAATATCCTAAAATACTGAAATATATGAAAATTATTTATTCAAAACCAGAAATATTTACAATTTTTCAATTAGTTCTAATATTAATTAATTACATTTTTATTTTGATTAAACTGTAACACATTAAATAAAATCCTGTTTCCTGTAATATCTTTTTAATTAGAAAACTAATTATTAAACCCATATATATAAACATTAATAATAATAATAATAGTAATAATAATAATAATAATAATAATAATAACACTAATAGTAATAACATTAGTAATATTATCAATTATTCATCCTCAGTAGAATAATCTTCAAATATACTCAATGTATCAGAGTTAAATGTCTGGTTATTTTCAACAATAATAGAAGAAACAGTATTACTATAATTAATCCAGCAATGAGATGAATTTCTCTTTCTTTCAATTTCTATTGCATTAGAGATTGCTTGAAGCTGAATTATAAAGGCTTTTGGAGAAAGTCCTGAAGTACATCTAATAATCTTTGAGTACCTAACAGCCTTATCAACAACAGCCAAATGAACTGCAGCACATTCTTCAAAATCATTATCACCAATACTAATCAAATCTAATTTACCAGACTCTATACCTGAATTCCATCTACTCACTATTTTCTCAAATTCAAATTTCTTGGCCAACATCCAGTAATTAAAGTACTTTTCTCCATCTTCTATACTTGGTTCTTTGCCTACAGGATTTGTTCTAATTACTGGAATCCCTAATTCATTTAGAGCATTACTTAGTTCTGGAAACATAATATCAATTACTTTTAACCATCCAGTAGATCTTGCATTTGTAACTATTGCTACATCTAGAAACACATTTTTAGCATGATTCAAAATTCGGATAATACTTGGTATTAATTGATAATTTACTTGCTGGTCAATTTGAATTCTTATATATTGATAGACACTATTTGAAGAATTTGAGAATAAATAACTCAATGCAGGATTTTGTCTAATCTTTGAATAAGCGTCTCTAATCCAATCTGTTGGAATTAATGTATCATCTAAATCAAAAATTGCAATTGTATTCTTTTGATAACTATTTATATTCACATTCATACTTACATTTATACTATTATTGTTATTATTAGTAAATATATTCGGATTTTCGTAACTATATCTAAATCCATAACTTTGAATATTCTGTGTTATTTTCATTAAATTCAGGCTTCCTTCTTGAGTTTGATTATTTGGAATTTGTTTAACTAAAATTGCACTTTCTTGACCACTTCTCAAATAACATCCTGTTTTGGTATCTATTTTTCTTGATTCATAATTAGAATATGACTCAGATTTTTGTCCTAATCCAGATAATAAACCTAAACTTGTATTTGTATCTAAAACTGATCCTGCTCCTAATTCAGACATTGTAACTTCTAATGATTCAGAATCTTGCTTTGATTTGGATTCAATACTCTTTCTTAAACTTGAATATTCATCAGTGCTTTTTAAAGCAGTAACATTAATTCTTCCATAATTTGTTATTTCATTTTGAGCTTCTAATAACGAATTATTTGAGTGATTATTGTTCGAAGGTACATTTTTTGCTTCAAGTCCCTGATCTTTGGCAGATTTACTCGGATTCTGGCCAAATATTAGGCCTCTTTTAAATGTATGTATAGGAGAACAAAGGCTAGCAAGATCTATAATAGCCATTTTTTTTTTTTTTGGTAATTCTCTATACTTCAAAATTTGTTTCTATTTAACCCTTATAAAATAAAATGGGAGTCTCTAATATGATTATTGTGAGAAAGTTAGTTATCTCAATACAATAATCTTTCTCTTAACAATAAAACTTTATTGTTTTGTAGATAACTTTTCATCACTTAATTATACCAATCAGTACACCTTTAGTCAAATTTCAAAATGAAATGTTAAAGGCTAATAATTTCTCAGTTTTAAACTCTTAATTAAATAAACGAAATTTATTTGGTGATAAATTTATCTATTAATTAATTATTTAATTAGATTGAGAATAGATATTTTATGTATTTTTTAATAATAATTCTAAAATACTCTCCCTTGTCTTTTCTTTAAATTTCCTATCTTATTTAATCTTTCTCATGATATTTTATTATTGTTATTTTTTTTTATTAATAATTATATTTTTACCTAAATTATCGTCTAATCTCTTTGACATGTTACCACCTGGGTGCACATTTTCGGCGCCAACAAATAATTCTCGGATAACACTGAGTGTTTTTTATATATATTATACACCCTAAAAATCTGAATTAAAATAACTGAATTTAAATGATTCTATATTTGCATATTAGAAAAAAAAATTTAGAATTTATTATTTGTTTTTCTAATGCTATTTCATAAATAAATTTATTTTTTAAATATTTACATTTTAGAGGATAAAAGCTTTGAAATTGTAAATTATGAAAATGTTTTTATTCAAAGGTATTAGTAAAAATTAAATAAAATAAAAATTAACTTTAATTTCTTTCTAATAATTATATGATCAATAACAATAATAATTGATACTACTTCTATCATTATTCTGTTAATTACAAACAATATTTTATTTGATAAACTAGTCAATTTTCCTTAAAAAAAATTACATAGCTACATTGCATGCAAGTGCATGCAATTAAACACGTCATTATAATTCAATATTTTTATTGTCCACACTGGATAGGAAAAAAAGTTTAAATTAATTAAAAAAAAACTGGTGAAATTTTGTCGAAATAATATATTTATAAATATGTAAATTTTCGTTATTGAAAAACAATAATCTTTTTTCATTAAAGTAACAACCATTTAAGAAAATGTAAAGATGAATACATTAATATATTTTTTATTCATTTATTGATGTGATTTATAAGATTATTTAAGTTCAACGTTAATTACACCATCAGCAATATCAATTTGTTGATTAAAATTATTATTTGTATGATTATTAACATTATTATTATTATTATTATTAGTGGTATTTATTTGGAATATCTTTTTATTAAAGGAAAAATCATGGCTTTTTGCAGGGAAAATGTGAATTTTGGGTGGAACACATCCGTGAACAATAAAAGTACTTGCAAGGAATGCCATGATATGCCATATTGAATGGAAGAACCAATAAGTATCAACGGTCTCAAGAAACCAAGTAATACATCCAATACCACCCATAATGAATCCAATTAATATGTGTCTAGGGGAGTAATACTCACGGTCAAATATAAAAATAAGTTTTTTATAAGCATTAATAATGGAATATTGCAAACGAATGATAAAATTATTTGCATTACGAATTGTTGAATTCAAATTATGAATAGGATTCGAATTTTGAGCAATATTATGTAATGAAATAATATCATTTACTTTTGAAATATCAAATTGAGCATTACTATGGCTATTTTGTATACCTTTACAATTTTCAATACAATTGGAAACTGGAGTTGAAGGATTAACTGGATGTGAATTCATCTCCTTATTATTCGAATTTTTTTCACTCTTTGAAATTAAATAAGTTGGAGTATTTGAAGTATTAGTAAGTTCAATGGGAATTGCACATGAGATTTCAAGATTAGGTGGTGAAAATTCTGTTGGGATTTTTTCACTATACAATTTAGTTGTATTGTACCAATATATTATTCTTGAAAATAATATTGTAAAACAATTTATTAATGGAATTACTGTTGTTATAAGTCTTGAAGTTAATAAAGTCAAAATAATTAGAATAAGTATTTGGCTAATTAAAAGTGAAATCTCAATTTTATAGTTAAACCTGCAAAGTAATATAAATACAAAAGAAATTATAAGTTGGGCTGAAATTAAATCGCCTTTTAAAAGTATATCTTCATGATCCACAAGTAGACCAACTTCTGCAGCATGAAAAATTGATGATACCAAACCTGCAATAAAAGCTAGAAAAGCAACTAACCATTTCTTCTTAAATATACATACACAAATTGTTGGAATAGCAACAAAATTTGTTCCTACTAACGTTATTGGATAAGCAAGTATTGACTGGCTTGATAAATAAGGATATGAGCAATAAAAACCACCCCATCCAGGATAGCAAGAGCAGTAAATATTAATATTATTTGAGTATTCAATAAGTGAACAGTCACCATGTCCTGAACATGTTGATTCTTTACATGTTGTTGGTATAATTTGATGCTTCATTCGAATATTTATTGATTTTATTGGGATATTTTCTGTTGATTTAATATCTGTATTAATACTCATCTTAAAAGTAAATGGAAGATTGTTATTTATTGTTAATAATGGTATTGAAATATTCGCTATTTGTAATAAAGAATTGTCAATTAATTTTGGTTTTGAAGCAATATTAAATATCTTTGTCTCTTTTAATTCATAATCTTTTATTAAATTATAATTATTCTCATTATATAAAGGATATCTTCCAAGTAATCCAACATAATCAATAATAAGTGAGCTGTTATATTTATTAAATAAATACAATAGCTCATTACTTATATACAAAAACAAATTATTACTATCAAAAGAAAGAATATTTGTTATTGTTTTTGGTATTACTATATAAAATGGTTCATTCAATTTAACATTAATATCCAAATTCTCGCTTTCTATTACTTTTGGAATATTTTCCAATCTATAATTTGGATTAATTTTCGTTGGTAACCATTTTACAATAAAAGGATCTCCTGTTAATTGTGTATAATTCAAATCATAAAAGAACTTCATATTAAAACTATCTATATTACTATTCTCTGACATTTCCAAGTCTATATTTGATCTTGTATTATATTGGAATATAAATGGATATATAAAGTATTTTGATGGTTTTATATTATTTAAAATAAAATGGACTTTGATCATCTTTGGATCTTCATTATCTGTTAATTTATTTCCATCATTTGCAAATACTTTAATTGTTATTGAGTCAATATTACTTCTGAGTTGTGGAGGAAGATTTTCATTTTTTATTAAATTATCACTTAAATCTTTCTTTAAGTCAATACATATATTTGGCGAAAGTGATGAAGTTAAATGCTTATCTATTGCTGGTATTGATGCCAATGATTTTTTATTATTATTATTAATCATACCACTGGAGTAATTTTCTTTTCTATCTAACAAATACCCTCTATCAGTTAATCTGTTATTTTTATTTATTGTATCCAATAATTCATCATTCCAATAATATGGCGACAAATAAATGCAGAAATTATGTGAAACATTGTTCATTGAATCATTTCCTTTATTTTGTTTATTAACATTCATTTCACCAATCTGAATTGAAAATTGTAAAACAGCATTACATATTGTAACAAAGTCATTCTCTAATACACAAACAGGAGTTGAAAATATCTTCAAATTATTCAATGGTAAATTATTACTGTTAATAATACTATCAGTTGATTCTTCTTTCTTTTCTTTGTTATTTATTGGACCAGTTAAACTATATTCTGAAGAAGGAGAAAGAGTAATAATTTCATTATTATTATATTCAACTAAGCATCCAATGCTTAAAATTACATATTGAGAAGAACAAGGACAATAATGTCTTCTAGTAAATTCTATATCAACATCTCCAATGTAAATGTCAATATTATAGGCATTATTATCTAAAAGTGGGAAGTTACATAAAGGTAATTTTCTATCCAATATTGAACCCTTACTAATACCACTTGGAATGTCAATTCTAGTATCATAATTATAAGGTGTTGCCAAATTTCCACATCTTAAAAAAATGGTGAATCCTTGAGTTAATGTACTTTCTATTATTTTAATCTCCAATTTTGGGTATATATATGAATTTGGTGTTGTTACTGAAAAATGGTAATTATCACATAAATATAACTTTTTTGTAGGCATCCATGTAATTTTAGAACCAATTACATTTTCATTCTTTAAACTATTACTATGAATACCATTGCCATTATTAGTAGTAATACTACCACTATCAGGATAGTTAGTTGTTAATTCATTTTCATCTTTTACTGAAATAAAGTTTTCACATGAAATTTTCTCAAATATTATTATTAAGAATATTAACAGGTATTTTGATATTGAAAAGTTTCTATTTAATTTAACTTTGCTCATTATTTATTGGTTTTACTTCACAATAACTTTATTGTATATTAATATTTATTGATTAAAATTATGTATATACGTGCATGTTATTTTCAACATCAACATATTTAAATTATTATTAAATTAGGTGTTTACCTGTATATCATGCATTAATGTTATATTTATGTATTTCAAAAAATAAATATAAGATATTTATGCAAATACATAAATTTATATGCAAAGTATAGAAAATTATTTAACCACACACTAAATTTCTGTATTATAACAAGTCATTTAATTATACCTTAAAATATATATCGTTTATTTGATCTGATTCTTCGTTAGTTAGTTGTTCCTTTGAAATGGTATGTCCAAAGTATTGGGTAGAACCTAGTTCATAAAAAATGAAAAGTAATGGATAATATCAGAATTTAATAATTTTTTTTCATTAGAATAAAAAATGCATTTACTTTAACTTGACAGTTTTTTTATGTTATAAATATTTAATATGTATATATATATTATATTCAAAACTTCCCGCCTTAAAATATTTTGATTATTATAATAGAATTGACCAAATTATAATAAATAATGTGTTATCTTATTAATATTAAATAATAATTCCCCACAATAATTTAATTCGTATAATTTTATTAATTTTTGTTGATTTTCTCCAGTATTCACATTTTTCACACATTTTTAGATCCGAAAAATTTTTCTTTCACACAGATTCTAATTATATGCTTTTAACACAACAATAGGAAATCGTAAATTATTAAACAATTTTATAGATCAGTATTTATCTCGTTATAATTTAAGAGATTTTGAATAGAATATAAATTGAATTATAGTACTTTATTTATATTATAATTAATATTTAACTATTTTAATATATTTGCAATGAAATATAATTACTACCTGTAAGATTTTTAATAAATCTTCTCAACTTTTTAAGAAATTTATCAATTTTAATTTATATATGAATATTTTGATTTTTTTTTTTTTTTAATTTAAAATATAGTTTTATAGTTAACCTGGAATGCAATTGAAGAAAAAAAAAAATCCATTATGATTCTTACTTTTAATATATTTTCTCTTAGCTCTTTACAGCAGTTCTTTCAACCTCCATTTGAACGAGATCACTAAAGCTAACTTTATTTACCTTTTTTTTCCTAGAAACTCTTTTGATTGGTACATTGAAATTATCTTTTAAATCATCTTTACTATTACTTTCTGAAGTAGTTGGTGATTTTGAATTAGATAAAGTTTCTTGAAAACTGTCAAACTTTTGTGTTATTATCTCATTAATTCCATTATTCAATTCATTATTATTTTCTTTTGATTCTTTCGGATTTGATATAATACTTTTACTATTTTCATTAGGTTTAAATAACTCGAGTTTATTTTCACTATGAGAATTATTATTATTTACATTCATACTCATCTTTAATTTTTCTAATAATTTATTGTTTTCACTTATAGCTGTTGAAATTTTTTCCATTACACCATCACTTTGTTTTCTTGTTATATCAAAGACCTTTGAAGTATAATCATCGTCATTATCTACCATTCCAAGGATTTTTTTCTGTTGTTCTTCTAATGCTGTTCTTGATATTGATGGTTTAACCTTAATTCGTTGATTTCCTTCTTTAGTCAATATATGTGAGAACTTTTCTTTAAACTCTTTGGTATTACTCATCATTTTCTCTTGAAATATTTTTGCAACATTAATGTTATTATTTTGACTTTTCTTATTTTCATTATTTGATGAATTTTCATTATAATTATTTTCGTCATATATCTTCAAAATTTCAAGCTCCTTCTCCAAACCAGTAAACATTTGGTCCATTTCACCTTCTAAAATTGGATTTATTTTTTTATTAGAATGATGATGATTATTATTATCACTAATATTAGTTTTCTTGTTACTGTTACCAGTATTTTCAGTATAATTTCTTTCTTCTCTATTATTAACATTGTAATTATATCCTATATCATACTCCGTTTCTTCTACATTATTCTCATATAAATTTAACACTCTATTTTCAACATCAATTTCTTTTTCTTTATCTTGTAAATATTCATACATTGAACCAACAACATAATCATCATCATTATCATTATCGTTATCTTTTCCATCTATATTATTTGCTAGTCTTTCCCTTTTATTATTATCAAAAGCCTTATCATTAAAATTCTTCATATTTGATTCATTTATCAATGCTTCTATTCTAGCTAGATTGTCCTTACTAATTTTTGAAGTATTTTTATCAGTAAAACTCTTGTTTTTCACCATATCTACACCCAATAATTGATTATCCTTATAATTTTCCATTACTAAAATATTCTCGTCTTGATCATAATCTCTCTCCTCATTTTCATATTCTTCTTGAGCAATTCCTTCTTGCTGATCTTCAGAAATATTATTTTCATATTTACCCATAGTCCAATTCAATGGATAATCATCCTTGTATGTCAGTTCATCCAATAATTCCAGACTTATTGGCTGATATGGGCCATATACTGCCAATCTATTTGAACTATATGATGTAAAATCATAATTACTATCAATTTGTTGTGTTAGTAAATTATATAATATTTCAATTTGTAGTAATAATACATAAGGTGAAAAATTTTCCATATATAAACTTGAAAGTGGTACTAATATAAATGGTATTTCACAATTAGTAATATTATTCATGGTTTCATCATCACTTTCACTCTCATCAATTAAAAAATTGTTTTCAAATTGTTTAATTAAAGAATGCTGTTTAACTATTGATACTTCTTTTTGTATATTCAAATATTTATTTATAGTTTGAAAAGAATAGTAAACTATTTCATGATTCCATTTAAACTCCTCTAATGTTTTTGGTACATAATACATCTGGCATAAAATTGCAGTATCTATCCACCCCATTTGATATAACATGATCATTATTAATATAAAACCATTTGAAGTAATATCGCATTGTAATGAGTTAATATATTTTGGTTCAAAATATTTTCCATCATTATTTGTTTTACTATTAATTTGCTCCATTTTGACGTAGTTAAAATTATTCACATAAACTTGTTCTTTTTCCTCCTCTTTTTCGTTATTTAACATGATTAAATTACTATTATTTTTCTCCTGATCATTTATTTCTTCCATGTTTAAACTCAAATATTTATTCCAACTTTCTATTCTTTCCAACAATTCATCATCCTTTATCTGATTAATGTTCTTTTTCATAATCATTTTATAAAAGTTTCTAATTGTTTCATTTGATAGTGATAAACCATGTAATATTAAGTACTCATTCATGTTATTTATTATTATTTTTGAATTAACCCGTAAATATGGAATCAAATAATGATGAAATATAGTACTAATAAATCTAATCACATTCTTTTCATTCATATCATATATTTCTTCAGCTTTTATTAATTCATTCTCTCCGCTTAAATATTCGGGCAATTGACTTTTTTCTGGTGGATTTAATATAAAATTTATACATAAATTAATATTATTAAGTGCTTGAGATCTGTTTAATGGCCTTTTATATATCACCAAATCACCTTCAGTATTATTATAGCCATACAAACTTGACCATTGTTTCAATAAATTCACAAGTAAAATTCCATCCCTAAATTCTTGGTAAAAGTTTTGGCTGGTTAACTCTATTGACCAAATATTAATATAATTGATATATCTAATAATAAAAATCTCAAATACCTCCATTTTTTATTTCGATTTTGTCTTTCTTATTTAGCTTTTGACAATTTAACTCAATCTTAAACAAATAACTTGTATATCTAATTAGATTAAATTCATTCAACAATAATAACGACAATAAATTGTACTGTATATTGGTAATTACTGTTATTTATCGTTTAATTCTTGATTTATTATAACATTACGATTATTTTTTATTCATTAATTTATGGAACTTTACTATTAATAAATTATGTTTACAATTATTAATTTTATTCTTTATTTCTATTTATTTATTTATTAATGTCAATCATGGATCTATTTTATGTTCGCCTGCATTTTTTGCAACATCACATGCAATATGCATGTACAATGACACGTCAGATTATAATTAATGTGGACAAAAACAACTAATTAAATTAAAAATAATACAATGAAGAGATAGATAAATAAAGATGAGTTCAACAATAATAGTAGAGAAAAAAAGAAAAGAATATAACTTAGATAGATATTAAATGAAATGTGTTAAATTTTTTTTTTATTTAAAGAAAAAAATATATATATATATTTGAATTATTTTATTAATATTCTTCAAGTTGGTTCCCATCTTTTCCCCTCACCAAAAAACATTTCAACTATGCCACTAGAAAAAGGCAAGACACGCAGTAAACGCCCGCCTATATTCCCCACATTTTAATAAAGTTTATATTATATGGAGAGTAAATCAATCAAATAAAATAGATATTTATTTATAAATTTAATATGGTAACTTTAATACTTGATAATTTACTTAATTATATCGGAAATGAGGGGCAATATCTCCCTACATCCCGTGGAATTTACGTACTTTGTTGTCTATATCGGTTTGTAGACGTCTAGAATTTAGTATATAAGATAAAATAAATAGCAGAATAAATAGAAATTAATTGCACCTGCTCAACTAGTATTGCAATCTGCATGTGCACTAGATGAATAATGGGTAACTTGGTGGATATATTAAATTTGTTACTATTTAATAAATAGGGGGAGTATAATTAATATTAATGAAATTTTTTTTAAAAAATTTTGCAATAATATATAGTTTAAAAAAAATATATATATTAAAGCTATTTTTCACTGGAAAAACTGCAAAAAAAAAAAAGTTTTCTTTTTTTCCCTTTAATTTAGAAATAAATACCAATTAAGATACTTTGGGAACTTAAATATAACTTTAACAATTTTAAGTGATTTTTGTAAGAATCTTTTTGGCTTTAATTATATTGTAGTGTTGACGACATTAACAAAAAAATAATAATAATAAAGAATTGATTATATTAAACACAAATAATAATTAAACTGATTCTTATTACTATATTATATTAAACTAACTCTAATTTCCAAAGGTAACTTCAAGTATATACTACACAGAATTAATAACATATAAAATATATATAAATATATATACATGTTATAATAAGATCAACTTAAGTTTATATATACCCAAATTAATTTATAACTAATCCCATTCAGAGTCTATGTATAATCAACAAAAGATATTAATTTCCAACCCTAATTCCCTTTGTGAAGGAAGTCAATCATTCTCTCCTCCATCAACAACTCTAACTCCATCATCCACACCTTCTAATACTCCTACAACCTCTTCATCATCAATTCCAACTCCCAATATTGCACAGATTGCATCTATAGCTACATCTCATATGACAAACCAGCAAATATTATCTCCTTTTATGTTCCAACAAGGAATAAATCAAGGATTCAACAACGGTATGTTGAACACAGCTTTATATAATGATCCAACATTACTACAGCTCTTCTTTACAAACTTATTCCAAGGGAACAATGGATTTATGCCATCAATCTATCCATATGGTTGTGGCTATGCTCCCTATATTCCAGGAGGAACAGCAGGAGGTGCAGCTGGGGCAACAGTAATTACTGGAACGAAGAATGGAATCCCAGGGGTAGATAATATATCAATTTCCCAAACACTTAAGGATAACGTGGAATCCGCCAAAAACCTAGAAACAAAGTTAGTCAAAACTAATGCTTCTGATAACTTAGGACAAGTAATTTTATCAACTCCAGAAAGAGCTAAGCAGGAAAATATTCTTCCTACAGACAAAATAGAAATCACAGGAGGCCTTGAAAATGGAAATATTGATGACACATCACTGAAGAAGAGACGAAAGGAATGCTCAATAGACTCTGTGAACAGCATTGTTGAGACCGTAGCTACAGAGACCAACTCAAATATGGATGAATCTAGCACTGAAAAGAAATCCATAATTGAAGTTGAAACCAGATCATTTGAGATCTCACAAGAGGACGATACAGAAAACACAGGAGAGGAAGATGATTCAGAACATACAACAGTTTTGGAAGAGAACCTTATGGAGAATGTGAGAAGTTCCTCTCAGTACTTACATTTAAAGTCCGAGGAAGCCAAATCAAATACAAACAACCTCAATTCTTCTATTGGAGGAGGATCTAATATTTCAGCAACTTCACATGAGGATGAACTCTTCCTCTCTAACGACAGAAAAACCTCTTTCGACAAAATTATGAGAATCCACTCTAGTTTAATAGGGTCTCTCTCTTGGACAGTCCCAACGGACAAGGATGATACCATTTTGAAATCAGTCAAAGAAAACAACGGAAATGGTGATAGTGATGCGCCAAACAATAAATTCTCAACAGGTATCAGTAATAGTTCATCATCAACCAATAAGCATGGTGAATCTAGTAAGTCTCTCAACCAAAATGGACAAGATGAGTATAATCCATTTATCCAAAGAGACTACAACCCAGCAAACGTCGCATGTTTCTCACCAAGAATGCTCCCTGATTGGCAGCTGAACTGGCTTAGAGATGTCACCAGATCTCTTTCTAACGTACCCAAGAGCCCAATGACAGGAATCCATTTTGACAGGACGAAGCCTGCATGGGCAGTCTCCTATTATGAATGTGAAACCAGAAAATACTACTTCTTTTTCATCCCAGATCTTTCAGAATACACCATTGAAATTACTTTGGCCGCTGCTATTGGCTGCAGACAAAATGTTGTCGCAAGAGGTGCCCATAAAAGAAAGAAGCCAGGGGTACTCACTTTTAACCTTTATAGCGGACAGTTCGAAAAATCTACTTCTGAAGCACACACTATAAACGAAATCGCTCCAGAACATTCAGGGATTTGCCGCCAAGGATTTAGAAAGAATGCAATACTCGGAGCCAACAATGCTTGCAACAACATGAAGATCCAGTGTGCTGGGCCCATTAACCATCAAAACTCTGGTGCCTCATCCATTCTTAACAACACCATCACGCCTGAATTTTCTGGCAATAATCAAACCCAACCTAATAGCCATCACCTCTCTACCTTATTCGTACCAAACAGAAACCATATCAATTTGTTAGACCCCTCAATGTCTACACTCAGTAATTTTCATGTTACCAGTCAAATGCATGCACATCCACATGCAGGTGCCGCTCAATTTTTATTTCCCCACATGGCAATAAATGGTCAACATTCTTCGCAACCAGCTGCAATGGCTTCTTTAATGCAAGGGGCTTCCCAAAATATGATGTTGGAGACTTTTCAGCAAAATGCACTAAGGAATGCATCTTTGCTCTATGCAGCAGCGTTATCATCTTCAGGACCCACTGGGCTTTGTGGTGCAGTTAATGCTCCACATTTGCCAATTAATAATCCAGTTTCTTCTTCTATTGCAATTTCTGCGAATGTTGGCCCTGCTATTGTAGTGGATAGTTCTTCATTGGGAAATATTGACGCAAATACTGGGAATTGTGGGAACCAAGTAATACTGCCATCAGAAACAAAAGCAGTTTCCACTTCTCCAAATGCCCAAACTACATTCGGATCTAATAATAATGCTGTGGAGAAAATCACTAAATCTTCAGTAGTTCCTGTTTCTAACAATAATACCACAAAAACAAGTGTTATTGATAACGAAAATATTACTTGCACAACTACTGATTCTGCATGTATTCCCGTTGCTCCTGTAACCCCAGCTTTATCTTCCAGCAATGAGAATTCCAACAACAGCAATATAATGCTAGATAGAGTAGCTTTGGGAAAGCTAGTTTAGAGAGAGAAACATAGTAGATTTACTCTGAATACAGATAGAATTATTAAAATATTAAATCAATTCAATTAAAGAAACCAATAGTAAGTAGTTTTGATATATTATAATTAAGTTTATTATAAGAATAATATTATTAAAGTATAAAAACTATTGCAAATTTTAAGATTTTGTTTTATATTATTTAATCTTAAACAAAAAATAGTACTCAAACCAAATATATTTATTGATATATTGGTAAAATTCATATATATTCATTGATTCTGTATAATAATACATCACCTTTGTCGTTACCTGCTGCAAGATAACCTCCGTACTCTGAAAAATCCATTGAAGTTACGTATTTTAAGGGGGTTCTTGCTGTGGGCCAGTTACTATATACATGACCAGTATATAAGTTAATTAACTTTAAAGAATCTTTAGTCCATTTTGTGGAAATTGCAGCAATTTCATTTCTGGGATGTATAGCCATGCTAGTAATACTAGTACATATGTTATTAATAATATACTTTGGAATCTTAAATTCAGAATTTTTACTTTGATTTTCAGATTTTTCTCCAATTCTTTGAATATCATCTCCTAATGAATAAATGTTAACATATCCTGTAGTAGAACCAGTCATAACATAGGAAGAAGAGACGCTTTTTCTTTGAACTTTACTTCTATAAGATGAGACAATACTGGTTATACAGAGAGATCCATAATCTACGATTCTTTCTCTGCATCTTCCAGTATTAATGTCCCAAATGTATATTTCACCAGTATTACTGGTTGAAATAATTTGATCATTTTCAATTGGGTGAAAAGCTAAGCCTGTAACACTTTCATTCATCTTAAAAGAACGAACAAGTTGTTTGGTTTGTTCATCCAGAACTAAAATAGTACCATTAGATGTAGATAAACCTATATAAGATCTATCAAGTCCTTCACTTTTTTGAATAGTCAAATTCCAATACCTTTTGTCTTTTCTTCCTGCTATTCCAGGTAAAAAGTTGATCTTTCCTTCTAATAAATCAAACACTCCAATTCTTGAACGTGGACCTAAAAACATTATTTCTTCAGTCGAATTTGTGAATTTTGACTCATATATTGGAAAGTTATCAAAAAATAAAGATGATATTAACTTATTCTCAACACCATCTACACTAAATAACTTTATTTTCTTATCCCAGCCACTAACTGATAACAACGATGTATTGTTTCCATTTTCAATATGTTGTCCTTTATGAAACTCTAATGACTTAACAACACATCCACTCGGAGATTGTACATTAGCATTAGTTAGTCTTTTAATATCAATCTTTGATCGGTTTATGAGACGTTGTCCGTTTTTAATTAATCTATTATTTCTTGTAATTTTGTAATCTTGGATATATCTATAAATTTTACCCGTTTTTATTTCACGAGAAGCTTCAAAATCTGCTTTTGTATCGGATTTTACCTCATCTACTATTTCTTGACTTAAATTGTCTTGATTAGCAGGTTCAAACATTTCTTTTCTTGCTTTGTAAATCCATTCATTGCTTTTTGTCTTAAAAACTTTATTATTGTGGAATTCTCTCAGTCTTTCTGAGTACTCTTTTCCATCTATTGACTTTTCTCCATCAACTTTTCTTAATTTCCTTAACTTTAAATTTTCGGAAATGTCAATTTCGACATTTTCGTCATCAGAATCACACCAAACTTTTGATTTTTTCTGAATCTTATGAACATCCATTATAAAAACTCGTGCCTTGCCAACTTCTTTTTTTATTATACTTTACAAGTAATTTTTAATCTCAACAAGAGTTTGAATTAAGCTCTCTAAATTTGTTACTTCCTTATATAAACTTGTAAAAAGAAAAGCGTGCTAGCACTCTTTCTTCACTTAACAAATTTTACTAATTTAAAATTTTTAGAGGAAATATCAACAAAATCACCAATAAATTTATTTCCCTTATATATTATTTATTTTGGGTCTATAATACTAATCATTTTCTGACTCATTAATTTCTCTCGTTTTTGGCGCCACACCGGTGTGGCGCCACAAATTTTGTTTAAAAATTGCAAAATAATAAATGCATGTGAAATGGAAATAATATAAATTACTCAAATTTTATTTTTGAATGTTTGATAATTCTGAAAATAGAAATAATTATAACAAACAAAATTGGAAGAGTTACAGGAGAGTAAACTGCTGCAACGAGATCCAAGTTAAAAGTCTTTTTATTGTGGAACTCGGAATTAAAAAGTAAATCATTTGAGTTTTGAAGAATTGTGGGGAAGTAGTCATGGCTGATCATATGAATATTAGATATAATTTCATTCATGTGTTTAACAGCGTAAATTATATGGTTTGGGAGTTTGAATTTGTTGTAAAAACTCAGTGTTGAGAAAAATATATCAATATTATGAATAATTTTATTTAATATGTAATTGGACTGAATAAGTTGAATTGCTGAAATCTGCCACTCAGATAAAAAAATGTTTTGATTTTCTTTTTTAATGTGGTTTTTAAAAGTTATGTTGTTAAGTCTGCTTTTGAAGTTTAGTTTGTAATTTTTTGGAAGCATGAGTGATCTGATTACAGTAATCCAAGAAATTACTGAGTATGTTAGTGAATTAGTATCATTACCAATATTGGAGTGAGTAAATAGAAAATCCTTGCTTTTGCTAGTAAAGCTGTAATTATTAGTATTATTGAAAATTGAAAAGTAATTAAAAATCGGCAATATTAAGGTGTTTTCGTCATAATATTTATAATTGTTATTAAAGTTTTGTATTAACCTATTATAGGTCTTTTTATTATCTTGGAAATCTATACTACCTTTGGAAATGTATTTGTTTTGTTTGTTAATATTAATATGTAATAGCTGATTTATTTGAGAAAGAAAGTTCTCAAATACCAAGTATGATCGATTTCTTTCATAATTAGGTAAATTGGTATAATTCATTTCCAAATCAAACAAGTTGTACATAAAAATCTGAAGAGAACTATACTTGGTAATCTCAGGTTCATTTTCAGTAAATTTTAAAAACCATATATCAAAAAGGTCGTTCAAAATAATAAAAAAATCACTTTTAGTTATTTTACTATTTAAACAAAACAGTGAAATCTTACTATTATACAAGTTAATAGTATTTTCAGAGTTGCTTCTACCACAATTTTTGAAAGAAACAAATATCGAGTATGAAAATTGATTATCTTGATGCTTAAATATATTCAGAGATTCTAAATATGATTCAAAGTGATTTTCTATAGGATTTTGAACATTTGAAAAATTGATCGAGTTTGTACTAATTAAATTAGCCTTAAGAACAATTTTGTTGCTTTCATTTCCAAATTTTGAGTTTTGACTGTTATACAGTATTTCCCTAGAATAATAACCACTTTTTGAAAATATATTCTCTTTAAGGATTTTAAGATCACTCTCAACTAAGCCTGTAATATCAATAGAAACATTATTTATGCGGTTTTCGTGTTTTAAATTCAGGAAATTTGATCTAAAATTATAAAACAAGTAATTAATCTCGAAAGCCCCAAATAGTGAATTTTTAAATATATATAAATAATCAGCTGAAAAGTACAATGTGTAGACCAAAACAAAATACACTATCCAAAAAGCACAGACTTTCACGTTAATTTGAATTAGCAAACTATTAATAATAGCCTTCTTTTCATTTTCCTCTGTCATTGAAAATTACTTTTTTTCAATAATTGACTCGTTAAAAAATTTTATTATATTACATACCAGTACTAAGGTACCGATACATGGCGCCATTCCCCACATCAATGCACACGTAAAAAAAATGTTTTTTTATATGGGAAAAAATTAATTAATTTAGTAATTTCTCTTGGTGTTGTTAATTGGTAGTTATTCAAAGAAAAGAGTAAGGTAATAATGGACAGATGAATTGTAAACTTTTTATTTTATCAGTAATAACCATACTAATGAGCTTGAAGATACATCCTTTTTGGTGTGATGATCAAGTTATTAAAAATGTAAAACCAATAATAAGTGAGTTATTTGATATGTTACTGGAAAATATTGAGGTTAAAAGAAAGAAGGAAAATTACCTAAATAATATATTGATTGAGAAAAATAAGTTCCAACTAGATACAAAAGAGCAGGAATTAAATCCAAATTTGGAGCAAGATGAAGAACAAAAAAGAGTGATCATGAGTAGGAAGGTAAGGAATGAAGCAATCCAAGAAAGAATAAAAATTGTAGATAGAGAAATAACAATCCTAGATGGTCAAATGAGATTAAGACTAGGAATTATTGCAAGTTTAATCTTTGGAAACCAGTCAGTTCTGGTATTTAAACAGTGGAATGAAAATTACTCCGAAATAAGTCAAGATTACGGTTTATTATGCTCTTCATCTAATATTAATAGTAACTTTATAACAAAGCTTTCTGTGTTTAGAGAAATTGAAGGTTCAAATAAGAATAATTTAGTGTTTGAAATGAAACAAGAAATATCAGAATTACAAGAAAAGACTTTTTTACTATGTCTTTCAGATAGTATTACTAGTAACCATTCAATATATATTACTAAGCTTTCATTTTCTTCATATAATGATTCAGAGGAAATTCGTACCCATACAGAAAATAATTACATCCAGCTTAAAGATTCTGAAGGTAAAAATGAGCTTGAATACTATGAATTTCTGGAAATGGACAAAGAAGGGTATGATCAAATTTTGGTAAGAACGAGAGTTCCAAATGACCAGAAATGCTCAAATTTCAAACTTATATTACTGGATAATCACAAAAATCTGGTTGGAAATGGTAATTTGTTATCTGAAACAAATATGATAGGTTCTCAAAATATTTGTTTTTGGAGCTTGAAATTGGAAAATTCTCAATTCAAAAATTCTGATCTACTGGAAATTGTGCAAAGACACAGAGACAGTGGAGCTATCTTTCCCGTATCAATAGTGAAGTTATTGCCTTTAAACCATGAAAATCGTATGGGTAGATCTATTTTCTCAAACTCCACTTTGTTTAAAGTACTTTTCTTAATTTTGAACTTAATCCCCATAACATTACTTACATTTGGAGTTTATATAATTCTGATCGAAATTTGGACGATAATACCTCCAAAATTATTTAAAAATAAGAAATACCTTATTAATCCTACATTAAAATCTAGTAGATATCAACCAAGAGCTAATAATTGTGGCAAAGAAACCTTTAGCAATACAGAAAAAGAAAGAAACATCAGTAGGCATGACAATATAAAAGAAACTAAGCCAGTGCAACTCTCCAACTTTGATATCGTCACCAAAAAAGATCTGAATTCTGAAGAATCAGGACTCTCTTCAGGGGAAAATGAGCAGATAGTCAAAGATGACCCTTTCAGATATTTTGACTCGGACTGCTCAATTAGCACTCACACAGGTATTTAAAATTTAAAAAAAAGGTATTTTAGAATTATCCTTCTTCAAAACCCAATAATTATCCTTACTAGACCCACTGCTTGACTTATTTAATGTACAAATCTGTTTTAAGATTTTCTTAAATAAACCATGATTTGAGTCTGGGATCAACTCTCCAAAACTACCCAATAAGTCTTCTGTGCTTGTCTTTATCCCAAGTCTTTCTCTCTTTAAAAAATATTCCGTTAACCTTCTTCTTATCGACCCCTCATCCCACCCACCTATTTGTTTAGCCTCCTCACCCTCCTGGGAATTCCATGCATTTCCCCCTTGTGAGACTCTCTGACGTTTTAAATTCCGTAAAATAATAGAACTTGGCGCGCCCGCCTGACCTGATTTACCGGTCCATGTGGGAACACTATAATCATAATTGCTTCTTTCAATTTCTGATTGTCTGATAAGTTCAACAGAAGTTTTAATAATTTCATTGGTAGCTTCTGTCAAATCATCATTCATGGAGTTGCTGAATGAATATGTAACACTTCCATTGTGTGAATTCTGTGACAGATTGTTTTTACCAGAACTTCCAATACTATTGGAAATTAAATTATCGTCATTATTGTCTCCTAAAATGCTCATAATGGCATTGTGTTCGGATTTAGCATCACAAGTTATCTCTCCAAAAAGATTAAGTTCATCATTCATGACTTCCTTCTTGCATGAATTGCTAAATCTATGATTGTTATATTCATTATATCCTGTTTTGTCAGATGAGTCAAAGTCATCAAAGTAGCTGTTGTAAGTGTTTCCGTCCTTCCTTTGTCTTGTTTTTCCTCCCCAAATGTTTTTGATATTCTTTACATAGCTAGAAACCAGTTTTGGATTAGAAACATAATTTTTTGGCTTTCTAGGTTTTTTAATCAACTCATTAAAATTTGTCCAGTTTAAGCTTGATTGATTCTTTGGGTCCTTAAGTATCTGCTTTGCAATAAACTCCTTAAATAGTTGTCTTTGGAAAATCTTCTCTTCTATAGTGTCTCTTGTGATTAATCTGTAAACTATTACTTCCTTTTTTTGCCCAATTCTCCAACATCTTTCTTTAGCTTGAATATCTGTCATAGGATTCCACCAAGGATCATATAGGATCACTCTATTTGCTCCAATAATGTTTAATCCAACCCCTCCTACTCTGGATGTCAAAATGAATAAGAAGATAGATGAATCTTGATTAAATCTTTTTACTAGTGAAAATCTAGTACTTAAAGGAGTTGAACCATCTAAAGTTAAAACATCTCTATTGGGTCTCAAATCAAGATCTTTCTCTAAAAGGCCAGAAAGCAACTTCAAAGTCCTTACTCCTTGTGTAAAAATAAGAACTCTGTGTTCTTTCTTATCTCTCCAAAGCTTTAATATAGACATTAATGCCTGATATTTTCCACTATCTTTCCCATCCACACTTATAATCCTTTGTGAATGTGAATCATTTGATTCCACATTTAAATTTAGAAACATATTACTTTGTGTTAAATCATTATCGGACCCTCTGCTTCTTAAAGCTCTATTCCATCTTATCTCTCCATTAAAACTATTTTCATCCTCTTGGTCTTCATAAAAGTCAAAATCTGAATCTATTTCTCCATTCTTGTTTTGTCTTCTAACCAATTTTAACAACTCTGGATGGTTACATACTTCTCTTAATATGTTTAATAGAGCAAAATACTTTGAAATCCCATACATCTTATTCTTTACCAGCTGTTTGGCCTGGAGAAGATCCAAACAATTACAGTAAACATCATATTGTACAGAAGTTAAGCTACAAAATAGCACATGTTCTGCTTGAGATGGAAGCTTTAAAACGTCCTGTAACTCATGTTTCCTTCTTCTCAAAATGCAAGTTTTAATTAGTTCCTGAAGAATTCGAGTACAATTAAAAGCTCTCATGGTTTGAACTTTTGCAGCATTCTTCAGCTCTGCTTGTTTTATGGGAATCACAAATTGTTGTTCAAATACAGGTAGTGTCCCAAGCTTTCCTGGATAAACAAAATCTATGAGACTCCATAATTCCTTTAGGTCATTTTGTATTGGCGAACCAGATAATAAAAGCCTATTACAAGTACCTAAAGATTTTACAGCCAAAGTAATTCCAGAATCAGGATTTCTGATTTTATGTCCCTCGTCCAAAATGACATAAAACCAGTTTATTTGTCTCAATTTTTGCAAATTACGTCTCAAAGTTTCATAAGTTGTAATTACCAAAAGCTCTGTACTTGCTTTTTCCACCTCTCTGAGTTTTTCAAACATTACTCTTCTTTCACTTTCCCCTTTTCCATGAAATAAAATTATTCTTATTGGATAGTACCATCTATTAAATACTTCAATCCAATGGGAAATTAGAGTAGCTGGAAGTACCAAAAGTACCATCTTACAGTTATTTGTCTCAAAATTAGATTCATATTCTACAAAGCTTAGAGATCTTAAGAGTGAAGATTCACCTGGTAAATCCTTAATTAATTCTGTTTCATTCTTAATGTTCGGTACCTTATGATATCCACCAGTAAACCTCGGGATTGTTTCTAAATTCAAGTCTGACTCAGATTTTACTTGAGATTTAATATTAAATAAACTTGATTCATCTCCCAGAATGGTTTCTTGGTTACGTTTAAATGTAATAAATAGTGCAGCAATAAATGATGCCACTGTGATTGACTTTCCTAATCCCATTTCATCTGCTAATATCCCTCCATGGTTATTACAATACAAACCCCACATCCAAAGAACTCCCTCCTTCTGGTGTGGATATAAAGCATTCCAAATCTTGTCCCAAATAAATAGTTGGTTGTTCTCTGAATCTCTTGAAATCTTTATTATCTTCAAGTTACTTGTTTCAACATTAGTATTGTTTTCACTGTAGTTGCTAATGTTAGTACGGCTACTTCCAACCGTCTGGTTAATCTTATTTCTGCTTTTGAATACTCTATTCCTGTACCTCTCTAAGTCTATATCATCCTTTACTTCAAAACCTTCATCTAATAAGGTATCCATCTCAATAATGTCTCCAAAGATAGGTTCAAGTTCAGAATCTGGCCTAGAGTCAGGCACGAGATCATTAATTGATTCATACATTGATTCTTGTTCCTCTGAAATATGACCTTGTTGAACATCGTTGTTACCTGCCTCGGTTTTAATTAAGGTGGATCTTGAAGCTTCTTCTCCAAATCCAAGCAAAGCATCTCTATTCAAAGAGGAGTTACCAAGACCTTTGGTTTCTTTTTCTTTTGATGGTTTATTTGATGTATTAAAGTGAGACTTTACTTGCTCAAAAATAGTATTACTCACTTCATTTGCATCCACCAAAGAAACCCCAAGATCCCTAAGCTCTTGAGCCTCAGAATGATCAAAATAAGTATCTAAAATATTTTGGTTTTCATAAAATGAAACAATTCCATCATTCTGGACCCCCTCATCCTCTTTTTCGTGCTCTTTCTCATATCCTCTTTCTTCATTCTGGCTTGAGTTAGTTTGGGAATTGCCATTTATTAAGCTTTGATCAGTTTCCTGCTTAATCCAGACTGTAGCTTCATCCATAAAATATACTAGAACCGAGTAATTCAATTATTTTATTATAATATGATGTTATCTATATTGCAGAAATTAGATTTGGCAGAACTTTCCTAGACTTTTCTTTCTTGCTTAAAAATTAACTCAACTTCTTTACATGTAGCTCCCGTTTATTTCACTGATCTTTAATACTGGCTTGTTCTCAAAAAATGATTAATACCTTAATAGATTCCTGACAATTGCAATTCAACCTACCTAATATCATATATCCTTCCTTACCGCCTTTTAAAAAAGTCAATAATTTCTTTGATTACATGCAAATCAGAAAAAAAACAAAAAATCACCTCAAAAGAATATACTAATTAGTCTTCTTTAATTTAAAAGCTCATTCAAATTTATCATATTACTTTAATTTCATCTTTTAAGCTTTTTTTTCCTCTTTTCTTAAATAAAATAATATTAGACCTTTTTCCCGCCAAAACTCTGATTATTGTATATTATGTAATTAAAACATGAATTAAATTGAAAAAAAAAGATTTAATATAAATTTCTGATTTAAGTTAATATTAGATAATAATATTATACAAATAAAGGGAATTAAATTGGTCAATTACAGTTTTCAAGTTAAATCAATATATAATAACAGTAATACTTGAAGAAATAAAATTTGACACACAAAAACCAATAATAGAACTATTGGAATCGATTTTTTAAATTAATTATCTATCAAGAAGAGTCTGATAGAAATAATATGTGTGTGCGTTTAATTAATTCCTTAATATAAAAAACAGTTAAATTAATCTTTATATTTAATTTAAGAAAAGAGCTGATCTGAAGATTTAAGTTTTAAAATGTCCATAGGATATTCTAATAACAATAATATAGTAGACAAAACACTTGAGGCAGAGCTAAATAATCCGAGAATATTGGCTTGGTCTGTAATTATTAAAGATGGTCAACCAATCCACAATAATAATGCTTTAAAAGTAGATAATAACTTAACTTCATTTCCAAATGATTCTACAAGAACAAGTTTTGAGTTTAGATCTCCAAGCCCAAAAAGTTCTTCCCTTAATTCACCCTCTTTTTTTTCAAGAAGAAACACAACAGAAAAGTCAAAAAATAAAGAAATAGGACTGGAAAAAAATAAACAAGAGTTTAAAGATGAGTTTTTGAGAAAAATTAATGAAGAAAATGTTACAAACAATGAACCAAATTTTAATGTAGTTAAAAGAGATTTTAGTATATGGAGATGTTTATATTGGCCAGAAATTGCCATAAATCCAGTATATTCAGGAGGATATGGCAAAATGAGATTAGCTTTATGCTTGAATAAAATCTTAACTTCTGCTCAAGAAAGAAACCAAAATCATGTAATTATGGGAAGAACAAGTTATGAAAAAAGAGAATGCATAAATTTATTGCCATATATACGAATTCTATATGATAATGAGCTTTTATTCCAGTCTTGTATAGTCAATAAGAACATTTGTGTTATTCTTGAGATAGAAGTTCACCATCCACTAAGTAGAATTATTATTGAAATATTTGACTTTGATGACTCTGATCCATCCCTAATAAGCAGTAGTGACAACTTAATAGGCCATATAATAATACCAGTAGGAGCTCACTCAAATAGAAAACCACTTGAGAATAGATTAATAGTAGCTTCAGATGATGATGGTAGAATATTATTTATTAGAAAAACCCACCAAAAAAAAGTGCACAATGAGAATTTAATGGCTCAGAAACTACTTAGATTTCCTATTAAAAGCTGCGAGAGACTAAGTAAAACCAGAAAAAGTAGATTGGAATTGAGTGAATCACCAAATATATTTAGTGAATTTATTGATGAAGAAGAGACACTTCGAGATACCTTGATAAGAAACTCCAGCAAAGAAAGTCTAGATGGTTGCATTATAAATGAATTACCTAATATTATATATTTTGAACTGGCAAATCAGATGGTCAAAGATGCCATCGATCTTAGCCACAGTGCTGAAATAAAGTATAAATCAATTGGAATACTTCAAGAACCTCATTGCAGCTTTGTGGTACAAGTTTTTTCAGAAATTAAATGGTCAAGACTCTCAATTATTCCACGTGAAATATTTGCTCTTTATCTTCCAGAGCCTAAAGTGAGTTCGAAATATAAATATAACAATAAAAATAGTAATTACAATTTTCACCATACAAGTTTGAAAGATAATAATCTTGAAATTAATATAAAAATAATAATCAACTCAATGATACTATTGAAAGAAATTTATTATTCTGAGTGTATCTATCCTTATAAAGTATATATTTGGAAACTTTTTAATTGGGAATTACAACTACACTCCTTGTTTGCTTTAAGTATTATATGGTATCTGTTATTTCACCCAAAATATATTTTTTCATTGGGATTTCTATTTGGATTAATAATATTATTCATGAACTTTCATAGGAACAATCTTATTTTAAATTTGGAAAGGTCTATTTCTAGAAATTTGAAAACTTTAAATTCTGTTGACTATGGAACTGACGAATTAGAAGATAATATTCTTTGTTCCCCAATAAAAAGCAATAATCACGCAAAATCTCTGCCTTTAAATAACAATTCTATTCCATTAGAAAACTTGGAGGAAAGTAAATCAATCGAAAATATTGATTTTACAATTTTGGAAAATCTTTTAACATCAATATGTTCACCAAACACTATTAAATACATTCAGAAATTCTCTTATATATTTGAAAAATCAGCAATACTTATTTATGGAATTATTAAACTTCATTTTTGGGGAAATTTCTTTCAAAGTATATTATTGGCTTTTGCTTATTCAATATTTTTTCTTATATCATTATTATATTCAAATGAATTCTCTAAATACATGCGTTACTTTTTTCTGACAGCAGTTTTACTTCCATCAACATATTTCCTTCCTCCTATTAAAGGATTTCTAAGAATTATCAAATCTTACAAAAAATTCAAGAAATTGAAAAAAAATAGATAAAAATTTGGTTTAAATCTTTATATAAATCTGAAATATGGCATGTAATCGATAGAATTAACCATTTCAATTCTTTCATTACTAGGATTTTCTGATAAATAATCATTTTGCCTTGATTTTGGAGTTGTTATGATTTTTTGTATTAAAAATAATAACATTTCACGTATAAAAAATACTATAATAATTGTCCAAAAAAATTGACTAATATTTATTTCGCCTTTTTCAAATATACCATTTTCTCCATTCATATTCGGTGCTAAATTTTTGGCCACGTCATTTTTCCAAATATAGTTCTTTATTGCATGCAAGTATGTGGAAACATTCAAATTACCGGTATTTGCATGCAACCATTGCATTTCATCGCTGCTTGAGTTGAAAGGAATAATGATAATAATTAGTATAGATAGAAGAAATTCCATAGATCTAAGCGAAAGCAAAGAACATGATATACTAACATCATGTTTAATTCTATTTTGAGAGGTTAATAATAAAGGGAGAACTCCAAATAAGTTAATAAAAAGTCCAATAATTAAATTGGTTATTGGTGAATTATGGAATGAGAAGCATAGGCCCATGAAAATGAGTTGTAATGTGATTGTAATTAGAAAATTCCATGGCCAAAAAGGGATTTGAATTAATAAATACATTATTGAGAACTTTAAGAAAATATCTAAAATTTGATAAATTATCAATAAAAATGAATAAATAAATATTAGTCTATATATTGACCATTTAGATGTTTCTGATAATTTTATTGGTAATACTCTTGGAACTATTACATAGCTATTGTAGTATATATCTGAGTTATGAATAGGAAAAAATAATTCATTTCTAAGATTTAATTCATTAATATCTTCATCATTTGTTAAATTTACAAAATGAAGATTTTTCATTATAGAAGTATTTGATACAAAATACCTCAACCAGGGAATACTTAAAGGATCAATTGTGTTCTTGAGTAGTAACTGTTCATCGCTAATTAAATCATTTAGTAATCTGGAATTATATCCCATTTCTTGTCTACTTTCTTTAATTAGCAATGAAACATTAAGGTTACTTCCGTTAATAATAGATGTTTCTCGATTTTGTGATCCTATTTCTTCACTAGATACCACCCTTTTTAGCTCATGGCAATAAAATATATCTATAATTACATCAAATATTGATAAATAAGTTAAATAAATCATAGCTATTGCAAACCCTGTATAACATAATTTGATTAAATCATCAAAATACAAATTTTCAAAATCATTGGGACCTCTATTAATAGTACCTATACTTAAGCCTATTAAATTGGTAAATGCAAAGCTTTCAAAACCCATTATTATTATATCCAGAAATATAAATATTAAAGGCACCATTTTTAATATAGAAATAACCAGTATTTTTTCATTAAATAAATTTTCATATTGATTTAACTCAGAGCAATTAAAGTAACCGTTCAAGATTTTGTAAAATTGTCTCATACTTTTTATCACATTTCCAAATCCTATATCAACAAAAACTAATAAACCATTAATAAAATCCTTTTCATAAAATCTTAAAATTGAATTATACATAGATGGTGAGTACATTATAAATATAATAGCTGCCAAAAGAGACCAATAATTACTGATATTAAGTGAATTCATTTATTTCAGAGTTATTGAAAATTAGTAAAAAGTTGAAATTTTAACTTACTATAAATATAATTTAGCTATTAAAAAAATTTCAAAAATAAAAGAGATCAAAGTTAGCAAAATAGAAATTGTTTCTCTAAAGTAGTTTCAAAAGATAAAAATTAAAACATTAATTACAATTTTAAAGTATTCACTTTTTTCTTATTTTCTCCGCAATTAACTTACCTGAATAAAAGTAAACAATTTCTACTTTCAGAAATTTCTGGATAAATGCAAATCTGATTGTAGTTCATGGTTTCGAATCTCCTTCATAATCTATTTCATTATCATAACTTTATTTTATCTAAATAATCTGAACACATGCATATATATAGATGTATATAATATATATATATATATATGTACATATATATTCAAAAATTGCATTCCTGCATACATGAATTATTATTATGTGCAATGTTAAAAAAATATATAAAAATTTCCCGCCAAAATGCCTCTTAAAAATTGTTAATTAAATAAATTAATTAATGAATTCAATAAAATTATTAAACTTAAAGATAATTCAGAATTTGAATAGATTTAATAGTTCATGCAAAATTTTCAACTTCAGAAATTCAGCAATTCCACTAAAATTTTTATTCGACAATAATTATAAGTTATATGTCCTAAAGGCACATAGCATATTGACAATTCAAAAGAGCAGAATCAACACAAATTCCTTAGATATTTCCCAATTCAATTTAAAAACTGAAACATTATTCTTTGAAATTGAAAGTAAATTGAACGATCTTCTCGATAGTGGTTTTCTTTCCGATATTGATCTTCATGATGAATTTATGAATATTACTTTCAATCTTAATGGAGTGAAAAATACTATAGTTATTTCAAAACAGCCAGCAACTAAACAAATTTGGTACTCATCACCTTTAAGAAAACCTGATTACTTTGAATTCAATTCTGATTGGAGATCAAATAGAACAAATGAAACTCTCTTTGAAGCCTTGCATGATGATTTATTCAAGGCTACAGGAATACATGTTAATTTTTAATTTATTTGGCGCTAATAATTAATATTTTTTGATTTGAATGGCCATTTTAGAAAACTTTGGCGCCAAAAAAATAATAGACAAAATATGAGAACGCTCATTTTAAAGTATTTATAAATTTAAATAATAATCAACAAATAAGCAAAGATATACTGTGGCTCAATGGGTTTAGATAATATATACAAATCTAAATTAATAAACAAGAGCTACTGGGAAGAGTTTTATGAAAATGAACTAAAGTCATATAATGAAGTTGGCTTTAGAGGTGAGGAGTGGTTCGGGGATTATATTAATCCAATAGTAGGTTGGATTGTAGAAACTGGATATGACGTAGCATCTAAAAGAATTCTAGACATAGGATGTGGAAACGGCTTATTTTTGATAGAATTAATACGGAATATCAATTTTAGCAGTGCTGTTGGCATAGATTATATACCATCTGCAATCGAACTTGCAAAAAAAATAGTTAAAGAAGAAGGATTTTCTAGTAAAATTTCATTATATCCAGTAGATTTAGTTTCAGGAAAGGACGTTTCAAAACAAAGTGACGATGAAAAGATCTTAGATCTGGGAAAATTTGAAATAGTTGTTGATAAAGGAACTTATGACATTTTTGTAATGAAAAATGAAAGGCATGTCTACAAAGATAGTGTTTCAAGATACTTAAAAAATGGAAGTATTTTATTCATTTCCTCGTGTAATTCAACCCCAGAAGAATTATGTAATGTATTTGAAGATCACGTCCATTTTGAAAAAGTGTCAGAGTTGAAGCACAAATCTTATAGTTATAATGGAAAAGAAGGGCAAGTCCTAGCCTCTGTAGCTTTTAGATATATTATGAGTTAATTAACATTTACTAGAGGTTCCAAGCCAGAAAGTACTTTATCTATTTGATCAAATAAAAATAAAGTATCTATTTTCAAAGTTTTATACTGGGTTTGTATTAACTACAGTAATTATTAGTTAATCATTATGTATATATACATAAAATCTAATTAGTATATTATTATTATAACGTACCTTAATTTCTCCCTTAATATTTATCATACTTTTTAACCGTGTTAATTTCTCCCTATTAAATTCCTTCTTCTCATTTCCGTCCAAAAAAATATCATTGTATTTGGAAACATTATTTAAAAGCAGTAAAGTTTCAGTCATACTGTCAAATTCAAATGAACTTATTATTGACTCCTCATCCTCCAAATGAGAAGTCCCTTCCCTCTTAAAGTCTATGTTGTTCTCCTGGCATAACCTTCTGAGGTACTTAATCTCGTCACACAATTCCTTAACCAATTCGATCTTTCTTGACATCCTCAATAGCAACTAATTACTAGAAATAACTTAGTAAAAAATGTATCTCAAATCATTATTTCCTATTACTATTCTTTTTTTTCATCCATCAAATTAATTAAACTCACAGGACGCGCCAATAAATGGCGCCAACTTGCCTTTAATATTTGAATATGGTCAAAGTTTACATTGAAATAAAAATCAGGACGGCTTAAGAAAGAGAAGAAGAGTAAATTGCGGAAATAAAAGTCTTCTAACTTTGGAGAAATGCATATGAAAAAGAGAAGGAAGTCTGATAGTGACCAATCATTTGAACCCAATAAGTCAATTGCATTAGATAGCCAAATAAATAGTAATGTCTTTAATGATTGGAATACTGAAATAACTGTTATTACAGAAAGGCTTCGCGATGAACTCGATACTAAAGTTAGTCATTTGTACGAAGGAATAGGGAAGGATTTAGAAATTAATATATTTGATTACTCTCAAAACGAAGATGAATATTATTTAGGGTTGTTAAAGAATACTAATATAGAAAACAATATTAAGAAAATAATAGATTGTCTTGAAAGATATAAAGAGTCTTTGAAGTTGGAAAAAGAAAAAAATAAGGACTCCAACATATTGGAAAATCTCAGAAAGAATCTCTCAAAATGTTATTCAAAGTTTGCATCTCAAAAATACATTAAGGATGGCGAATTCACTATTAAGAATTGGACATATTTTTTACCTATCTTACTTTCAAACTCCATTTCAGAAATTGAAATTTCTGTAATTTTAGATAAACTTCCAACTATTGTCAAGTTTTTGATCAAATCTATAAGGAAGTATCAGTTATCAACTGGTAAATGTATTTCTGTTGAAACTATTGATACAATCAACATGTATAGAAGTATTTTAAATGAGTTTGAGAAAATTAGTAAAATGTATAATGATATACATAATCTCACCATTGAAAGAATGGTAATGGAAGTTCACGATCCATTTACTTTATATATTAAGAATACCATGAATTATATTGACAAAACCAAGTTATCTTTAAGTTTTATTCCATTCAAATTTGGAGAAGAACATATTGAAATGCAAAAATCTTCCATGACTAATTTTAGTCTAGACTTTTCATATAAACCTTTTGATACATTATATATGATTTATGGGAGTAATATTTCTTCTCTTGGTGTTTTTGGTAGTAACTATTTAAATAGAAGAATGAATTTGGATAATCTATGGCAATTAAGTATCTTCAAAAACCAATCTATTTCTCTGATCCTTAATACTAATAGAGATAGGAACGAAAAATATGAGGATTTTGATATTGAAAAGCTTGATAGTTTTATAGGAAGCTTGGGATATGGGTATTCATCATTTGACTCCCTTAAGCTTATGAATCCGAGGCCAGAACTAAACAAAAGACTATCAAATAATATGTTAAGATTGCAAATTAGCAAGAAAGTTTATAAAAAATATAACAAAGAAATGGATCCTAATACAAAAGTTAAGCATTCTATATGCCTTAATCCACTAATTCAAAAATTTACTGGTACTGATTTAGTAACTGAAGATAACCAAAAGTTCGGATTTAAAGACTTTTCCAAATTCCCTTCAATTCCAAACAAGGAGCCAGAACGAGCTGAACTTATCTTTTCTAAAGAAGTAAAATCAGAAGATAAGAAAATTCCTCTTGGATTCATATCTACAGTAAAAGAAAAAAAACATGGAAATAGGGAATTAGAGCTAGTTATTTTAGATGTTAAAGAATGTAGTAATTATATAATGAATCAGAATAAGTCTTCAACAGCTAGAAATCTAAGATTTGAGGAATACGGATTGTTTTGGAAGACCAACCCAGGAAAAGATGGTATATATAGCTTTAAGATGACTCCATTGCGTAGTTGTAATGCTTCAATCCACCATTCAATAAGGTTTAAATCTCACTTATACTATTCCAGGTTTCTATTTGAACAACTTGTTAATTCTAATTGGAAGAAGAGGATAATAACGAAAAACAAGAAATATTATAAACTTTCTTCTTTAGTAAATGGAGGATTTTTAAGTAAATCTCAAAGGGAAACAGTTAACAAGATCTCAAAAATTATATTAAACAATGGTTTATGGGAGAATTTTAGTGATATCGTGCCAAAATTATTAACGGGTACCGACAAAAAAATTAATGATCATGATCTCGATGAGTGGGAAGATTTTGATGAAAATGATGAATTTGATAAGGAAATGAGTAAATTATCATCTGAGAGTAGGAATAGTTCAACCTTGAAATCTTCAGAGTTTTATGGAAAATATTTAAAGTTAAATTCAAAAAATTATAAGTTGATTTCAAAAAGATGCCAAAAAATGTTGGCTAAATATATATTTAAAGAGTATCCAAGGTTTTTGACACAGTATTTTAAGATTAGGAAAGAATGGAAAGAACATAATAAAAATGAAGTTCAAAAGAGAAATAAACAAAATGTGAACAACTCATCTAGACTACAGTTAGACATTATTGGATACTCAGGAGAAAAGAATTTAAAAGCACAATTTTCTAATTTTGAGAATCTAAATATTAAGCATGAGCCTAATGAACTAAAAACTGCTAATATTCAAGATCCACAAGTTCTTCATTTGATTAAGTTAGAAAAGAAAGAAGGACAGAATGCATTATCAGTTTTACCCAAGTTTGACTCAAAATTACCTTTGAATCAGATTTATAAGCTTGAAAATTTCATATCTACAGAATTATTTAGTAATATTAAAGTTGAATGGACTAAAAACACATCTAATATATATAGCAGTCAGCTAAATAATTTTTCAAAGATGCTACTAATTAATTTAAATAATAGTTCAGTTTTGAATTCAAAACTCAAATCTTTCTTTTTAAAGATGATAATTTATATTAATTGGCTTATATACTTAATTAACAATTCAAACAAATCATTTGGTGGATCTAGAGCTGTTCAAAAATGTTTGCAAGCATCTTTAGATTCTCAATCTAATAATCAAAACTCAAAGTACCAAAATAATTTGAGAATTCCAATCGAATTTTGTAATTGGATAATAGATTCATTCATGTCAAAATACCAGACAGAAAGTCTTCAGACAAGATTTAGCTTCTCCACAGCAGGAGAAAATAAACTTTTTGTTACTATTTTGTGGCTTTCCAATTTTGTTAATTCTCACTCACACAATATTAACTATACAGATTACAATGGTGATCACTTTGACTTACCAGAATTCCTTCCTTCTTCAGAACCTCCCCCAATAGAATTTTCAAATCTTTTGCTTCAAGACCTAAAGGATAAATTCACCAAAAAGTTCAGAAGCATTGCTCATGCAATGGGTTTCAGATCAACATCTCCACCCCCTGCAAGATTCAAATCCAAGAATTACATGATACCTCCGAATGTTACTAATGTGATTTTGAACGAGTTCCCTAGATTATAATGTATTTACAAAAGAATTAGCTTTTATTTCAGGACAAAATGACAAACAAATATATTTAGATTTTTGACTATTAACTTTATATATCAATCTAAATCTTTAATAAAAATAATAATCTACTTCTTCATGTTTTTTTTTAAAATATTATTATTAGTTCAAGCAAAAAGGATAAATTCCTTTTTTACTCTAATTGTATGATTCTAAAACTGAGCTGTACTTTAATCAGATGTTATGCAAAATGTACTTATTTATATCTAAGACAGATGAAATAATAGTTAAAAATAAAACAAAAGTATCATCAAATACTTTGATCACAAATTAAAACTTATATTATTTAAGAGAAATACTAAAATTATGTAAAATAATTGATTATTTTATTAAATAATAATTAATTTTTAAGTTTCCATACCATTGCATTGTTCTACACATATTATACACAATTAAATCATGTTTTAATTCCACAGTTTACCGAAATGTTTGATTTTTAGTCATGAATTATACGTCTTGTTGTTTTAATTCACTGTTATTATTTGTTATTTTTATTTAAATATTACTTTTAAAATTAATCTAATTAATTTATAGTTACCGGTACCTTTTATTAAAGTGGACCTTCCCGCCGAATGTTCCCGCCTGAAATAATATTAAGATAATAAAGAGTAAAAATACAAAATTTATAAATAGTAATAAAAAAAGGCAAAAAAGGATATGAGATGAACTAAGAAAATCGTTGAAATGAGTGTGACTTTAGGGTCCATATTGTTCCCTGAACGTCGAAAAGTGGTGGTTGATACTAGGAAGGGGCTTCACAATAAGAGAAAGAAGCAGGTAAATGCTCAGAAAAGCCAGGAACAAACTTCTAAGCAATTTACTACGCGGCTTCTTTTGGATGACGAAACAATTGCTCCAAATGATTTTTTGACCCCATTTCCAACTGACGATGTAAGAAACACAGAACAATTTTGGGAGTATTTAGAGCGTGTGTTCTATCCAGTGGATGAAAGATGGATCAGCATCTTGGATCTTTCAGCAAGACCACAAAATATGGAGCCTAAGGAAGCATGTATAGGCTTACATTTTGCCTATAGGTGGGCATTGGTAGATTTATTTGATACAAGTGAACTTTTTAAGTTGGTTGGAAATAGAAACAAGATATTTAAAAATATTATAGAGAAATCCAAGAATTCTTCATCTGAAAATAAGATAAGTAGTAAGCATGTAGAACAGGATCAAGTTTTAGATAAGTCTGAGAAATCTCAGTTGGATGGCTCAGAAAATTCAGATTTAGAAGAACAGAAGATTATAAGTTATTTGGAGTTTCTGGATCTTCCAATACTTGAATTGATAGGAATTGATCCAACAATATTAGGCGGAATAAACACAAATGGTGGAAATTCGACAAAGCAATCAGAAAATTCAAGTCAAAATAAAAGAACTGTGAATAATCCTTACTTTGAGGAATGGAAGTTTCTTTATAAGAGATTGTGCTATATTGAGAAGGAAGTTGACTCTATGCTTTTAAAACTAACAAATAACGTTAGTGAGAATATTCATAAAGATAACTCTAGAAAGTTACTACAAAGACATCAAAAAAAGAAATGCAGAGAATTCCTATTAAAGGTAATGCACTACCACAGCATGAGACAATTTGTAGATTCTTTGGAAGAGGTTTTGTATTTTGATGAGAAAACTGGATTATATTTGACTACCTGGGATGACGGAGAAGCAGTAAGAGCTGCATGGGTGAGCCAGGATCAGCTTCTACAGCTTCTTTTATTTAGGCCAAGCTCTACAGAAAGCAAATATTCCGTTTCCATCCCAAGTGAATATATTCCTTATGCAAGGTCTTTAGATACTAATTGGCTTAGATATCTCCTAGATTCTGGTCTAACAATGATCAACGATAATCCTGATAATTCTCAGGACGATGACAGGCTTGGAGATACTTTGAATCTAGATAGCCCTTCTAAGCCTAAAGATGGTTGTATTGAACTTTCAAGGCATCCTCTCTGTCATTACTGTAGAAGAAGTTGCAAGAGACTGAACTATTCCAGATGTCCATCAAAAATTAAACCTTTAAATCTTGGAATTAATCCTTCAGGGCTTAATCAAACGAATCAAAGTCAAAATCTAGATTCTAATTCTATCCTAAATAATTCCAATTCATTAAAGCTACCAGGAGCCTCAACTTCTACTAGTTCATCTAATATTTATTATTCTAGGTCTCTTATTCCATGGAGAGTCCCGAAATCCCAGAAAAATATGGAGAATAGTGACCATTCTGAGCCAACATATATAATTAATAATAATCAAAACCACAGTCAACATATAAATCAAACTCAATTTGGATGTAAGTCGGGAAGATCTATTAACCTCAATGGCAGACCTTCAGTTGGAGGGAATTCCTGTGGACCTATGGCGTCTTATCTACTCAATGTTAATAGATCCCATGTTTGTAATATCTGTACTGATTTTGAATCAAATCTGGATAAGTCTGAGTTTATTTCCCAAGAAGAAATCTTAATTAGCAGAGCTTATTCACCTAATAACTGTTGGAGAATGTACTGCTCAGAGTGCATCATGCATAATTTCTCCTCTGTAATTAAGCAAAAGTACTCAAGTGGAATAGTTTTAAGATATTATTGCCCTTTTTGTAATGGTGCATGTAATTGTGAAAGGTGCCTCAGAAATCAACAAATCAGAAAAATCAAAAACTACCTAAAATCACGTTTCTGTGGATACGTTTTTCAGTGTTCAATCTCCAGCTGTGTTATTCAAAACGAGCTCAGCTGGTATGACTTTCTCAAAGACTTTGGTGGAGACTCACTTTTATTCCCACATGTTAACAATACTTTTAAAGAAAACACTATGACAGGAAACAGTGAGACAACTTTGATCAATGATCAAGGAGAGATTGATGAATCTCTAGTTAATCTCAAGAATATAGCGATAGTTTCTTATATTAACAATGCAAATAGAAGATTTTCTATTGCAGAAAATACTCATTTAGGCTTCATTTGGCTACAAGCTAACAATATTCAGTTCCAAAAACCTCCTCCTTCCTCATCAACAGGAAATACGGGTTCAAGAGACCATAATTCTAAGAAAACAACCATACTCAGTGGCTCCAGTTCAGGAAACAATATTTCAGATCATACCAAACTATTATCTAAAAACAAATCGAGAAATAGGTCCTCAATTAATGGAACACAAAAAAACAAGAGATGCTCAAGTATTCAAAGCAACTTTGAGGATACTGATTTAGGTAATACAAATGGCACAAAACTTCAACAAAATACACAAACTGTTTCTTCAAACTCGATTTTTTCTTCAAATATTCACAAATCCCACTCAAATTCTATTAAAGGGAATGGCGCTCATAATTCCCCGCCTTCCATTCATATACCGCGTGAAGTGGTAAATGAGCCAACGCATGCATCTGGTGCTTCGGTACTATGGAGTTTGAGGTCAATTTTAATAAATAATGTCAATAAATATCATAAAGAATGTTTGAGTAACTTGGAGCGTTGGGAGGTTATTCAAGAATTATATAACAGAAAAAGGGTGGAATTAGAGTGCTACTTTGAGGAGTTGCTTTCAAAATTGAATTTAATGGATGAATGGATTCGCTCAATATCGTTCACGGAGACTAACAAAAGATTTATAATGAGGAAGATGCCGCTATTATGTTGGGCTACAGATATCCCATCAGCAAAAACTTTTAATTACGATGACTACCCTCAGCTCATGCCTAATAATAATGTTGTGGAGATGATTAAACATATTCAGAACTTTGTAAAAAATGGTATTGTTTCAGAAGATTTACCAACCCACCAAATTTTGGGGTTTTCGGAGGTTGATGAAGGTGGTGGAATTACTGGAATATCACAAAAGACTACTCCAAGTTTAAAGCTAATTGATAAATTACCAGGAATGATGACTACAAACTCTCCCAGTTCAGTAATGGAGTTTCTAATGAATTCGATCTCCGAAATTCAAAATATTGTGGTAAAGACAAATAATAATTCTTCCAAAGATGATTCAGGAAAAACAAATAAGATACAAAGGAACTCTAAAAGAGACAAATCTAACTCTAAAAATCCCACTCAAAACAAACTTCCAAGCTGTGATATTTTAAACCCAGATGAAGTAAAAGTTTCATCTTTTGTAAATGGTTTGGCCTCATCTTCCTCATCCTCTTCCTCAACAGCAGAGGCTGAAGGAAATCAAGTTAACAGTAACTCTCCTATTAATGCTGAATTTTTATCGAATAAAAACAGTGAGCTGGAGATTATTTCTTCTAATGATAAAAGTGATCCTTCTCAAATTTTTGGACCGTCAAATGGAGGTGCGATTCAAAAATCTGATAAAAGTGATTTACCTAACTTTAACTATCATGAAGGACATAATTCTTCTATTAATCCTTTTATCTATGGAAATAACTCCTATATGCTTGATGAAGGCACTATAGACACATTCCAGCCCTATTCTAATAAAACTATCCCAAATCAGGACCCTAGTGTTGTTGATTCAATCCAAAATAAATCTAAAAAAAGAAGGTCATCTTTGGAATTGACTTTTGTGGAAATCATGACTCCAGAGAGGAAGAGGGAACTGGCGCTAAAAAGAAGGCGCGATAGGGAAACTATTAGAAAAGCTATGAAAATAAACAATCATTCATCCTCATCAAGTACAGCTTCTTCAAATATCATTGGAGGAACTGGTATTAAAAGTGTTGAGGACATTAGTAGTTTAAGTGGAGATGGTACAGTCTTTAGTATCAGCAGTAATGGAAGTAGTTTTGGCTCACCCCAACTATAAGAAGAAGATAGCCATCCAATTCTTCGCTGATTAGCTTCATTATTCACCTTACTACTACTTTAAATTAACTGTCTTTTTTAATTAATTTTTTAAAAAATTTGCCTCAACTGTCTTGTCTTACCTTTGTCCCATCCCCAAACATGTACCTGGGTTTAGTCTCTCTATATATCTTCTATATAAAGAATCTAACCTCAGAATTAAAATCAAGTGGGTTTTAAGTTAGCAACCTTTTCCCCCCCTCCCCTTTTTTTTGTTTTTAATTCCTTTAATTAATTTGATTGTCCTATATTAAAGTTTACTATTTGTTGGCGCCACCCCACATTATATTTTTGTGTCTCAAATTCACTACAGGAAATATTTCAGTTGGAAATAAAGACTAAATAGTTCTACAAAACTGATCTTAAAGAAACATTCGAGAATTGATAACTAATAATTCAGAAGAATGGCTATATCAGAAGACGTGGACACCAGACTTTCCCTTATTACAGCTTTTCACGGCTGTTGGGTTTGTAAAGATGCTAATATCACAAAGGTACAGAATCAGATACTGTCTTTCTGCAGTGGATACCGATCCATTGGTGAAAATAGGGTACCATTCAACTTTACTTTGTCTCATAATGCCTCAGGACAAATTTCAGACATTGATGGACCATTAGACGACCAGTCTCATCCAGCATCAATGGGAACTCCTTTAGTGGAGTTCTATAAATCGAATTACCTCTTCTCATTCTATGAAGACATTGATTACGAGACAAGTCAAATAAACGGTGCTAGAATGGTTATCTCCTCTTTAAATACAGCATCCTTGACACCTTTTAGTGCAGCTTCTAACTTTGATATATGTACAAATATGACTCACGGAAAAATCCTAAATGTAGAACCAGATGGCTCTTTTGACGCTGGTTTGACATGGAAAAATGCCTATTACATAGCAGAACCAATCATCAAACGTCCCAAGTGGACAGATAAGATGAAAGATCCGTCCTCTGCGACTCAATGGACGGTCTCTGACTATGGTAATCAGAATCTCTACGTACCTGATTGGGGAGAACGTGTTTCAGACTTTACTAATCCACGTGTATATGCTTGGAGCTTCGATATGCCAAACTCTATCAATTCTGAACCATTTGAACTAGATTTCAGTTTTCGTAAAACTCATTCAGTCTTTTCTCTAAGACTCCTTCCAAACGAAATGGCTCTGGTTGTCAATGCTCTTGAAAATGACCCTGTAAAGCTCGGTTATTCTTATTGCCTTGCACGCCCATCCAAGATAATTCTTTGTAATATGACTCCTTCTGAGCCTGTGGGATCTTATCGTCTTAAAACTGCATCCGAGATTACTATTTCTCCCCCAGATGAATATGTTAGAGGGGTACAGGTCATTGTTACAAAGGCTGATTCTCTAATTAATAAATGTACTGTATTGTATTTTTCGATACCTTCTAATCAGCGTAATATACCTCATTGGTCCTCTATGCAGCTTTGCGCTCAAGATCTCGTACTTAATGGTTTATCTTGGGCTCCAGCTGGGGAAAGAAGGATTTGTGTCCCAACCCAAAATGAACCTGCTCCAGCAAATGATCCTCTCAAGTTTAAAGGATTTTCTGGACTTTTTGGTTCCTCTATTTTCAAACTCATTCCTCTTAATGGCTCGGATTGGGTGTTTACTTCGACATATCTTGGCAGCCGAGTAGTTCCAGTTGCTATTAATGTTTCTACTAAACAAGTGTGTAGAATTGATTTGGCAGTAATGGGTGACTCGTATGAAGGTGATCTGGAGATTCTTTCTGTAAGCTTTGGGCCTAATAACGCAACAGTTTTCGCTACTCTAAACCTGGTTTCTCCAACAATGCCATCTTTGGTAATGATTGTACAGATGAGTATGAATCCAACACGTAATATTATTAGTGCTCAAATCATTAAATCTGTGAGCTCTTTTGGAAGGAATTCAGAGGCTTTTGCTTCATCTCTTGTAAAAAAGGCCCCGGAAGCTCCATTGTTCAACAATACATTCAAACTTGCGAGAGTTTTAGACCAGATTGAATTCTTTACATTCAGGGACAAGCATTTAGTGATTAGAAACAAGACTCAATCTACGCCTACTACAAAGAAGAGTCCACTTCTATTGTTTCTTCATGGAGGCCCACACTCACTAACAACATCAAACTATAACTTCTTCTTTACTTTCTTGGTTAGTATTGGTTACACAATACTCGCTCCAAATTTCACAGGATCTGTTGGCTTTGGAGATGATTACACAAGATCTCTTATTGGTCACAATTTTGAAACTGATATTAAGGAAATTATCTATCTTGCAGATACAATTAGATGTATTGAAGAATTAAATATAGATCCAAAAAAATGTTTTGCATATGGTGGGTCATATGGAGGAGCCTTGATCTATTCAATTATCACAAGTTATCCTGGATACCTTACATGCGCTGCAGTAACTAATGGTTTTGCTAATACGATATCTTTAATTGCAACATCTGATATTCCTGACTACGTGTTTTCTGAGTTTATTCCAGAGACTTCACAATCTGAAGATAATAGAATTACTATACTTAGAGACAACGAAACTTTGATTAAGTTACATTCCAAATCTCCAATATCTTTGGTAGATAAAGTTACTACTCCATTACTAATAGCTGTTGGAGGTGATGATAGGAGAGTACCAGATACACAATCTATTGAGTTTTATAGGGCCCTAAAAAAGTTTGGCAAGAAAGACGTAAAAATGCTTTACTATCCTGACTCAGACCATTCTATCCGTGTTACCAATGAACCTTTTGACTTGTATTTGAATGTAGCAAATTGGTTCGGCCTTCATTCTGGAATTCCCTTTGTTTTTCATGGAGACCTATAAGAATTGAAGGAGTTTTCAGATGTTTGTTTTTATTCTGAAAATATATTGCTATATATTGGTCTCTGTTCTTTTTAATTGAATGATATCACATTCAATTTGTTTGGGGTAAATTAGATTTGAATTTTTTGATGTTTTTTTTTTAAAATAAGGATTTAATTATAATGAAGATTAAATAAAATCGGGGGAGAATTTGTATTTCTTAGATAAGCTATCAATACGAATAATTCTGGTTTTGTATTAAATAAGTATTTCTATTAAGAAGAGAAATCTAAAGGTTCTCAAGTATGATTTAAAATGACAATATATACTTGAGAATTACGTTTTTGATAATATTTGTAATAAAAAGGATTGGAAATCTTTTTTTTTGTGTTATTTGATGATCAACATTGGCATTTATTAGTCCAAATGTTTCTTTTTATTGCAATATTGAATATTTAAAGTAAAGGAAAGCAATGAATCTCGGAAAATTCGTCTCCAATTTGCCAAAGACAATTGAAATAATTGTTTATCATGTAGTTGTTGTATTTGTTTTGATTGAAATTATTGAGTGTGTTGCTTTTAATATTGTTTTTGAAACTTTTTTTTGTATTTTTCTTGTTTTTCTGTCCAAAAATGTCATTAATTGGTGGATATACAGGATTAAAGATTTCGTAATAATCTTGGTCTATAAAAAATACAGTGCTTTCTGTAGTATTTGGAACGTTTTTTAGGTTAGTGCCAATACTTTGTTGGTTTGATTTTTGTTTTTCGAGTTTCTTGAAATTTTTTTCATAGCATAATGAGTCACTATTTACAGTTGAAATAGTATTATTGAAATCACATGATTTAATCTCAAATAACTTTATCATATCCTTAACGGAATAATTAGTATTTGAATAGTTAACTGGGGTTTCAAACTGAATATTTACCATAATTTAAACTTTGAGATATTTTTCTATAAATTAATATAAAAATGAATAAAGTGAGAGGACAGGAAAATCATGAATGACAGAAAATTTAATCATTTTTATAAGCGCAAAAAAATCACTATTTGAATATATTTGGTTTGTATTTTATGAGTTTTTAATAATTTTCCTACCATGATAGTTTGAATATATACCGTTTTTCAATTTACGATTATGAAAAAATACGAGTTTAAAAGGGAGGGAAAAGTGAAAATTAAAAAAAGATAAAGAATAATTTAAAATTTGTCCCACATATATTGAGGCATGTACAGTTATAATTGACATGAAAATTACTTAATTAATTATATGTGATTAAAACAATTAGTAATTATTGATATGTTTTCAAAAGTTAAATTTAAGTTGAATAATTTTTAAATTAAATGGTTGAAATAGTTTGGTGAGTTGTTTTAGGTAAGAAATTAAAGTATTTTAGTAACTTTAAGATTCTAAATATATTAATAATAGCGAAAAAAAATGAACAATTTTACTTTAAAAAATTGATTTAGTTTGATAATTATGATGAATTAATTAAAAATACTATTCACAAAAAATATCTATGTATTTTATTAGATTAATGTATATTTATATATTCTTATTTAATCTATTTTTGTTTGTATCTGAATACTTGTATTAATGTCACTAAATACCGGTGTGTGGAATTTCCACAAAAGTGCATGTTTTTGGCGCCTTTACATGTAAGTGCACTTTGACGGTACAAAAAGAAAGCAAAGCAGAATTGATTTTACTCAAATTCGAGATATAAAAAAAAGTGGTAAATAAGAGAAGTCATGTGACAGGTTATATATATTTACAAATGAGATATAATAAATTATTAATATTGTAATTAATTCATAGAATAAAGTATTAAAAAATTGTAAAATGAGAAGGTATTTGGTGGAGAGATTAAAATATTAAGGCTAAAAGGAAGGATAAATTACATCAATAATAAAAGAAATTAATACTAGTAATAAAAGTAATTGAAAAAAATAATAACCGAATTTTAAGGTAAAGTTTGGCTGGAAAACGTCTTTGAGGAACAGTAGTAATACTAATAGCACTAAAGGTGGGGATAGCTAGCAAAATTAACTTGTAAACATTATAATATATTTTTTTCACCAGTTGATAAGCATAACTAAAGTTTAATTGGAATATAAGGTGGGATTGGGTTGAAGGAAAAAGAAAGATAGAATAATGTATTTAGAGTAAAATAAGAATATTCCAGTTAGTACTTGAAAGGGAAAAAGAAAAAGAATGAAAGGATTTTCGAAAGAAGAGGTACAAAAGCCCTTTACAAATAGACAAGTTATTGACATTAAGTCAAGGAGTGATAACGGTGGAAGGTTTTACAGGAACAATGCAGAAATTGGGTATGAAAGTGGGATTTGGTCAAAGTTCGTTGGATTAATGAAAAATTCACTAAATATTTCAATTTTAAACAAATCTTCGAATCAGTTAAATAAATTAACGGATAATATGAATTCGAAGAATCATTTAAAAGAAATTATTATGAAGAAGAGTATAGAAAAATTTACAGATAAACAAACAAAAGTGGGAGGAGGGTTAAGAGAGCAGAAAGAACTTAATATTGGACTCAAATCAAAAGTGGAAAAGAGTTCAGTTTCTCCAAAGAGTACGAAGATATCTCCGAGTTTGTCTCCCCTTGTTTCTTTTCCTTATTCAACTTCATCACCTTCCTCATCCTGTTCACCCTGTTCATTTTCATCTCCTTCGAGTTTGAATGAAAATATTGGAATTTCATTTGCAGAGCAAATATTAAATTACAATTCAAATGAATATTCTAAAGTTATTAGTGGACAAGCACCAGTTACTCCAACTACATTAGATGGGAGTTCTACAACTACATCCCCAGCATTCACAAACTTGCATTTTCCAAGCCCTTCTAATAATAACGGATCTACAAAGTATGAGACTCCAAATTATAGAGAAATTGACTCTTCGGAAAAATCTGTCTCTTCAAATTTGAAAGATGAATATTTTTCAAATAAGAAGAACCACGCAGTGGACTTCTCGGCAGATGATAATCATTTAAATTATATTATGGAAAGAATTAATCAAGGGGTTTTGACAGATTTCAATGACAAATCTATAGCAAAATTAGATATTCCTCTAATCAACCATTATAACTCACATGATTTAATTCCAGAAGCAAGCAGTTATTTTGATGGAAATAATAAAAGGTTATCTAATAACAAAGGAAATTTATTAGGGAGAGGATTGACTAGTTTGACAAAACATTCATCATCTGTGTCTTATTCTCCATCATCTTTAATATCAGGAAAAAATGATAAAGTATGCTACACATGGAAAGAAGCAAAACATCTTATAAGTAAATTAAAAAGCTCCAGTAAACTGTACAAATTTAATGGAGTCCCATTTTCTGACTGGGTCCACGAGAAAATACCAACTTTGGGAGCTTCTCCAACAAGTTGTAGAGTTCAGGAAATGTTCAAATCCAGAATTTACTTTGAAAAAGATAACAACGAAATTTATGTTACTTTATTTATAAAAAAAGTTCCAAGAAACATTTGGTCTAAGCAGTGGGAGATGCACGAGATTTGGGATGGTGATTATGTTACTGATGGGGAAGACTTTGTTATGGAGGCTGCAGCTCTAGCTTTCTTACAAAATCATAGTGTTGGAATTGCTCCAAAGTTATATGCTATCTTGGAACATTGTGAAAAAATTGATCATAAAGAAAACAAAATCTCATATAAAAACATTTCTAATAAAAGCCCTTGTGATTATTTGCTTTCCAAAGATACTACACATATTATTCTTGTTTCAGAGTACTACGGTGAGGATTTGTTAGATTATTTGGATAAATGTGAAAAGAAAAACAGAAATTTAACAGATAAAGAAAAAAAAGATTTACAATATAAATTGGTACTAGCGCTAAATAATTTACATTCAAAGGGATTATGTCATCTTGATTTCACTCCTGAAAATATTTTAATTGGTTCAAATGGTATTAATATTTGTGATTTTGCAAAATCTACTCCTATCATTACAAAGAATCCCAGACATACTCATTACTCAAGAAAAAGTCCAAAGAATCATTTATCTGAAAATTTTAACTCCAATAACGCTAGTTTTAACTTTATTAATCCTCCTCCCGAAGCTTACTATGAGTTTGAGAGTTGCGAACCAACTGTAGGCAAAGGAGCCTATATGCCTCCAGAATGTTGGAAAATCTTTTGGAAATTAGAAGAAAACAAAATTCAATTTCCCCTTGAAGAGTTAATGGATGTGGATACATATAATCAAAGAAATAATTATCCATATTTAAGTGAGTTTTCCAAAATTCATAATAAAAGTCCAATTAAATGCCAGGATAGGTCTATGTTTTATTTTAATGCAAGAATTGCTGATATATATATGCTTGGAATTATAATGTTTTGGATCTGGTCAGATGGTGGGATTTGGAAATATTCAGACACTAGACAAGATCACAGGTATCAAAACTTGGTGTTTTCTGATATTAATTTTGATGTCTTTCGGGAATGTAGGAATTGGAATAAGCAATTAAAATCATTATTAAAGAAAATGTTAGAGCCTGATCCTAAAAAAAGGATCACAATGAGTGAGATTCTGTCTGACCCATGGTGGAGGTGCCCTTTAGATTCATAAAAATGAGGGAATATTTTTAAATAATGTATGGCCATTTTTTTTATTTCAAAATTAAGTAATTAAATGGGTAACTTAATAATAAAGAGACGAATTTAATGCAATCAAAAGAATTTTATTCATTCTTGAATCTAAAATTTACTCATCTCAAATCTGCTAAAAAATACTAAATTGTTTTACACACAGTAATATAGCTTTTGGTTATATATTTGTATTAATGGAGATTTTCATGTTAGTTTCACAGAAAATTATCCGAAAATTGTTTTATAAATATATGTGAAAAAACAAATAAAAACACATTTTATGGTATAAAGATAATGCCTTTAGAAAAAATTTGTCTTTTTTGATCCCATTCTAGTCAAATTATATCAGTTATTAAAATATTTAAATGTAGGGATGGCGGGCTCAGAATGTTATTACCGGGTACCAAGTATTATGAGTCGTGATTAAACAAAGGAAGAAAATTTAATTTTTTAAACGGAAAAGAGTATATAGTAAGCAAGTAGTCAAAAGTTTTCAAGACTATAAAATAGAAGAGCCTTAATTTGAGCTTAACCTTTAAGAAAAAAGATTAAAAATACTAAGAAGCATTTATAAGTAAATTAAGGAAGACTAGGAAATAAACAAATAATGGAGAATCCACAAAATATTGTCAAGTATGTATTTAATGAAGCAATTAAACAATTATTTCCAGAGTTTGATAAGGAAGCAATCGTAGCAATATCAAATCCAAACTTTGGGGATTATCAATGTAATAGCTGTATGAATATTTTCTCTCAATTTAAAGGTCAATTAGAGGGAGTAAAAAGCCCAAGAGATATTGGAATGAAAGTAAAAGAGTATATTGAAAAAAAAGTTGATTTATCTATATATTTTAAATCCATAGAGGTGGCACCACAAGGATTTATTACTGTAAAACTATCTGATGAATTTATTTATAATAAATTGTCTATACTACAGGAAATGGATGAAGTAAAGGTAATTTCAACAATGAAATATCACTGTAAGAATGGAAGGAAGAATCCAAAAGTAGTCATTGATTTTTCATCACCAAATATTGCAAAAGAAATGCATGTAGGGCATTTGAGATCTACAATCATTGGTGATACAATATCTAGGATTTTGGAATACTTGGAATTTGAGGTTTTAAGAATTAATCATGTTGGAGATTGGGGTACTCAATTTGGGATGCTTATTGAATATTTAAGAGAGGAATATCCTAACTTTGTCGAAAATTTGCCAGAAATCTCAGATTTGCAAGAATTTTATAAGAACTCAAAGAAAAGATTTGATACTGATCCACAATTTAAGTTAAGGAGTCAACAAAATGTTGTTAAGTTACAAGGAGGTGACCAGGATGCCTTAATTGCCTGGAAAAAGATTTGTGAAGTTAGTCGTATTGAATTTCAGAAAATATATGACAGGCTTAACATCCGCCTTGAAGAATATGGTGAAAGCTATTACAATGATATGATTCCTGGAGTAGTTAAAATGTTGGATGAGAAAGGAATCCTTAAATTAGATGAAGGAGCTCAGTGTGTTTATACTAAGGTTAATGAAATACCTTTAATGGCAGTTAAAAGTGATGGAGGGTATGGGTATGATTCAACAGATTTGGCCTCAATTCATTACAGATTAAAGACTTTAGATGCTGATTGGGTTATTTATACTACCGATGTAGGCCAAGAGGAACACTTTTTAAAACTTTTCGATGTTGCTGAGACTATGGGATGGCATAATCCTCCAAATACAAGGCTATTTTTCATAGGATTTGGGGTTATACAAGGAGAAGATGGAAAAAAGTTTAAAACAAGAAGTGGAGATGTTGTCAAACTAACTGAACTTATTGATGAAGGTGTTTCTAGAGCAAGAAAAGAGTTAGTAGAAAGGAGGAACCAAAGAAGGTCTGAGCAAGAATCTACATCCAATACAGAAATTGACATTTGCAATCAGGATCTTGATGATTCCAACTTAGATTTAATGGCAAGTACTATTGGGCATGCTGCTATTAAGTACTTTGACTTGAAGCAAAACAGATTGACTAATTATAAGTTTTCTTTTGATAGAATGTTGGATCCCAAAGGTAATACAGCAGTTTACTTACTATATGCATATGCAAGAATTTGTGCAATCTTTAGAAAAGTTGAGTTCATTCAATCTGATGATAATGCGATAATAAAACAAAAGGTTTTGCAATTTAAAGTAAAAATGACTAATAATATTGAAAGAGGACTAGCTATTCAGATTATTAGATTCCCAGAAGTTTTTGATGGGATTTTGAATGATTTCTTTCCAAACAGACTTACAGATTACTGCTATGAGTTATCTGAGATCTTTGCCCAATTTTACACTGAATGCAGAATTATTGGATTAGAAGACCAAGAGCTTGAACAAAGCAGACTTTTGCTTTGTTTCTTGACTAAGCAAATCCTTTTTAAAGGACTTAACTTGTTGGGAATTGAAACTTTGGAAAAGATCTAATTCTGTATCTAATAAAAAAGATAATCAACCTATTAATTCACAGGATTAATATAACTTCAAAATAACACTATTAATAATAATTTAGCAAATTTTATCATATTTGGAAATGCTTTAAAGTCTAAGGTTATGTATATAATCAAAGAGTGAGAATAAATATATATAAAATTAGGTATTTGAATTTCAAAAGGTAGCTTTCTAATCAGAGTCTGAAAAAATAACATGACTGTTAGATGGTTTAACCTTTGTTTTAGTTTCTGATTCAGATTTTAAATAGTTATTAAAGTTTGATTTAGCATTTTCCTGCTTTTCAGACATATTTTTTTTGAAATTATTGCTCTTTCTTGCTTTAAAGTCTGATTTATTGCTCTTTTTATTTCCTCCAATACTATATTCAATCTTTTTAATATCTCTATTTAAAGTATTAGAATGTTTGTCCAAATTATTGACATATTCTAGATCACCCTCTTGAACAAGAAATGAGTCTTTTATTGACAAGTTACTACTTTCTGAAGTTTTAACTTTCTTTCTTCTAAGCTCTTCCTTAAGTTCTTGAATATCATTAATGTATTGGTTTCTTCTTTCAAGAGTTTCAGCATCTAATTCTGTATTTGAAAATAAAGGAATATATTTCCTTCCTTTAAAAAATGGTAGTAACCTAATATAATCTTCATATCTTTTATAAATTGCTATTTCTGATTTAATTTTAAAAACTTTATCTTTAAATGTGTCATTTTCTGAAAGAGTTAAATCCAATAAATATCTTGGATTATTTATATTAACAACTTCATTAGTCTCAATTTCTGATTCAGTGCCAGAATTATTCTCATCTTCTTCAATTTGTTGATTTCCATATTCTTTCACTTTATTTTTTAGAGTTTCAACCAAAAGTTTTTGGAGCTGATTAATTTTTCTCTTAACTTTAACAAGTTCAACAAATCTCATAGTCTTTTGTTTGTTTTTCTTATATTGTAAGTATTTATTAAGTTTCTTTTTGTACGAGCTTTTATTCTTAGAAATGGTATTTTTTAAAGCTTTTATTTCATCCTCAAGTTCCGTCTTCTTTTCCTGTGAAATCTGAAACTTCTGATTATCCAAAAGTCTTTTAATATCTCTAATTCTCTTTCCAGCACTTCTGGTCTTTTTATTTTTAATTTCTTTGTCGGATTCTCCCATTATTTCTGTCTTGCTTTTTCAATAAATTATGAGTTCTAGCTAACCAATAAAACTAAAGTATACATATATTATTTATAGTCTTTTAATTATAATAATAACCAAAAAAAGAAAATAGACCTTAAAATCTGCAATACTCTGTTCAAGCAAATTTAACTAGTGAATTATTAACCTTATCTATTCCAGTATCTTCTTTTAAATAGTTAAAATCAAAAAATGGTTGGTTTTGAAACTGGAAATTAAAGAGCTGGGATATAAATCAAAATTAAATCTCTTTAAAACTCCTCCAACACTACCAAGTCTTCCAATAGTTAATATAATCAAAGTTTCTCTATCAAAAATCTATAATCTTCTTTTCTTAGTTAAATTCTGACATATAATTGTCAATTTAAAAATTAAGATAGCCCGCCCAAACTAAAAAATGCTATACCGGTGAAAACTAATAAAAAAATCAAAGTGGAAAATAGATCACAAAGCTAAAAATAAAGGAATAGTAGATCTAGTAATAAAAGAAAGTCTGTATGCCGTTGTATTTGGTTTGGTTTGTTTTACACCCAGACTATCATGAATTTAGACTCCAAGAATTGGAGTCTTTGGCTGGCTGTTTTGGAATAGAAAAGAACAAGCTTTGGGTGAGTAACCTACCTAATTATGTTTCTTGGAAAGGTAACGAATATAATAGACCTTTAGCAAATGACCATAGTAACTCCTTTGCATGGGTTTACCTGCCGAAAGAAGATATTGCTTTACGTATTTTAGAAAGAAGTGTTTTGGTGAGAGGGTTTATGGAAGTTTGGGCAAGTGGACCAGATCATGAAAAAGTTAAACAAATACTCAAACAGGATGAGCATGTTAAGAGTGAATTTCTCAGAAATTATATACATGATAATGTGGATTTTTCTTGGAAAGTAAGAAGTATTGGAAAGAAATTATCTAGACCTGAACAGGTTTCAAGAATGAATGATTATGGATTCTTATTTAAAGGCACTGAAAAGGTGAATTTAAAGGAACCCTCTCTAAGTTTGGGTATTTTTGAGGATTGGAGATGTATCAACTGGGAGGATGAACACTCAAAAGAGGGGATTTCTAAAGAAGAAATTTCTAAGGTTAAATCTGACTTAAAGAGAGTCTATCTTGGAAGAATAATAGGATTTCAAAGCTGTAATGATCTTGAAGACAAATCCCTATGGTGGCTTAAATATACTTTAAACAAAAGGCCAATTTTAGGTCCAACTACTATGGATAATGAACTGGCTTTTATAATGTGTAATATTGCCCAAGTTAAAAAGAATGACGTGGTTTTTGATCCTTTCTGTGGAACTGGTGGTATTCTTATATCAGCTTCTCATTTTGGAGCTACTTGTTTTGGATCTGATCTTGATCTTAGAGTAATTAATGGTTGGTTCTGTTCTTATGTCAACCCACATATGATTAAAAATAATACTATAAAGGAAGATCATCCCAGGTCAATTTATTCAAATTTTGACTATTACAAGCTCCAAAGACCTGGTATAATTAGAATGGACATTTCTCAGAATTCCATTAGACGTTCCTGGATAGATGCTATAGTGTGTGATCCTCCTTATGGCATCAGAGCTACTTCTAGAACAACTAATTCTAATCAGAACCAAATTAATGAACAGAGAGAAGATTCCAGTTATTCAGGTAATAACTATATTCACAGCTTTATTCAGGATTACAATTACAGAAAAAAAACATCTTCCTACTCTACTCCTGACATGTCAAATACTCATCCATCTGTAGGAAAGAACAATTTTGGTTCTCTTCAGCCAATTGATGATATGATTTTTGATTTGTTATCTTTTGCATCCAAAACTTTGGTAAATGATGGACATCTAGTCTTTCTCCTACCTCTCCTTGCCTCAGATGCTAATATTGTAATCTCCAATCTAATAGATGCCTGGAAACACATATTTTCCATAGACTTTCCTTACATGCAAACACTTGGAGGAGGGTTAGGGAGATTGTTAGTACATATGAAACTGTTGAAAAAAAAAGAAAAATAATCTAAAGTTCATTATGTGTCTAAAAAAATATTTAATTAAGTAGATATTCCTAGCAAAATGTAGGATGGTAGAAAAAAAAGAAAAATGGCTTTTTTAACTTTGAGAATTCACTAAGAAGATTGCAAGCTCAGTATGGTTTTGAAGCCTTTATTCTCGGATCTATTTATATCCTTTATTAGCATCTCATGAATATGATTATGTAAATCAACATTGAACTTTCTTCTTCTTAACTTATTATAGGTATATTAATATACTGTTTATATCATTTTCTTTCACTAAAAGTTGCCTTCTTTAACATTGACTGTAGTTTCTGAGTTTGTAAAGGCTTTAAAGATTCTGATATTAAGATCTCATTATTCATTTGGTCAAAGCTGTTCTTAGATGAAGATAACTGATATTCATCTAATTTATTAGTATCTTTGGAGTCAAATACCTGTACATAAGAGCTTTTGTGATGTTTACTATTAGTATTATGATCATTATCATGCTCACTTAAGCGTGACAAATTTGTAGAATTACTATTAAACAGAGTCCAAAATAGGTTTGATGGTGATGGACACATGCAGGTGTTCAAACTTTGAGATAAGTTTTTAAGGTTTTTCTTTCCAAAAGATAAAACTTCGGTACTGTTTTGCCTTAAACAATAAAGTGATGAAAATGATCTTACAGCTTGATCAATCACCAATCCTTTATTAGAAGAATCATTTGAATAAGAAATTATATTTTGAACAGTCTTTGAAACCTTTGATAAAGTAGAAACTACATGACTTTCTTTCTCATCTTTTATTTGATCATCTTTACTAGCTGTAAGGAACATCTTTTCAATGGATTCTTGGATATCCGTAATATCATGAGATTCATCAGTAAATCCTTTTATAGAAAGAGGAGTTTTTTCACTTGTCTCAGGCTGTACATTTATGTTATTTAGAACTTGTGAGACAATGTCAGATCTATCTAAAACTCCTACTTCTTGAATATAAACGTCACAGCTTGACAATAATAGCACTAAATATAAACAGATTTTAGAATTTTCAACTTTGGGTTGAATGATTGCATCTTTAATGGATGTTTTCTCCAGAAGATCAACTTCAATATCTTTTAAGCATGTAAGTTTAATTTCAGATCTTGATTTATTGGATTTGGATTTGATATTTTTTTCAAATTTGTATAGAGAGATCTTTCCTTTATTTTTATCTCTGATAATTGCAAATTGAAATGGGATTTCCTCCATAAGCTTATTATATTTACCAAAATTCTGGGTAGTAATAAGCTTAGAATCAAAGTTAAGATCTATATTTTGCTCAAGAATTAACTCCATAGAGGTAATGTTCCAAACAAAAAGCTTTTTAGAAAAAGTAGAAAGTGCTAATAAATAATACTCATTCATATGCATAATAGTAACCATCTGACTAATTTTATTACCTTTCAGAGATAAGTAGCCAAGATCACTTTCTAATAATACAGAGTGTTGTTTATTCCAGTTGTATATTATAATACCTTTAGAGGATGCTAAAAATAGCTTATTAAATTCATCACTAAAACATGTTGAATAGACTTCAATATCCGATTCTCCATGAATAATTGATGAATTTACCCATTCTTTAACTTCTTTTTTATAAACCCAACATTTAATTTCACGTTTAGAAGTAGTGGTTATAAAACATGTATTATTTGTCTCAGTTTCAAAATTGCTCTTATCCATAATATTATGATAATCATCAATATATGGATTTTCAGATTTTGCTTCTTCTATTGAAATAACCTGATCAGTATGTGCAATATGGTACTTAGATACCAATTCAAAATGAGTTCTTTCTTTGGAAATAAGAATTCTCCAGAACTTAAAGTTGTAAACCTTCTTTTGATTTTTCATATGATCAAATGTTTGACTCTCAATAGTAATAGCAAACTTTGCGTTTTTTGAATAGTAAGCATCAACCAAAAGAACTCTAGTTACATCATCCTGAACAAGTTTTGATGAAGAGATTCCTTCTCCAACTTTAGAAACATAACTTTCTTCAGGCTTACAAAAAATACTTGAATACCATAGATCCTTAATAAGATCATGAATATGAAGTTTAAATGGATGACCTATAATTGAAACCAAGAGTCTAGTAGGATTAAAAAAATAAGATGGTATAATTTTCATCTGTGGATAATCCATTACACTGCCTTTAATAATATTAAATGGAGTAGAAATCCCATAAATTGTGTTAATTATTTTATTGTGAACCAAATCTATAATTTTGATACTATTATCAGAACACACAATAGCTGCTATTAATGAAGGTATTGATTCAGAAGTTTGATGATAATCAGTATTCTGAGTATCATTCTGTACTCTTTCTTTTTTAAATGGTGTAATGGTATATATTGGAGCACCTAATCTAGGAATAAACTGCCTAGTACCGTTATTATTAGAATTCTTTAACTGATTTCTGCTGTGAATTAGATAGGAATCTGAAGAGAATGTCTGTCTCCATAAGACCAAAACTGCCTCTTCTCCGCCTGATAATATAACATCTGTACCAGGTATTATATTTAAACAAGTCAACTCATGTGAATGCCAATGTGAAATAGATGTTTTAACATTATATTTGTAAATCATCTTTTCAATATCAGAATTTTCAGAAATAGAAGGCGCATTTTCCCACATTTGAATACCTTCTTTAGAGGAAGATGGAGGAATAAACCAATAAGTTAATCTACCATAAGCATCACCAGTAGCAACAAACTGTTTATCTTCCGATATTATAAGCGATAAAATATACTCAGAATGTCTAAAGCGGATGATTTGATTAGGGTATTGAATATTCCAAATCAATAGAATATTTTTCCAAATAAAACAAAATATGGACTCATCAAAAGAGACTTGGAAACTTAAAGCTCCATATGAAAAATCTATCATTTTCTTTAGAAATTTCTGAGCAAATTTAGAGTCAGTCTTATTATTATCAGAATTCAATCTTGAAAATATATCTGAATTGACAATTTTGTAAAGTGAAACATTAGGATTAAGTACAGTATCTTCGCCTTTTGCTTCCCCTGTTAATAAATATATATTGTTCTTAGCAATCTTGAGATCCAAAATACATTGGGTAATTCTAAACTCCATTAAGGGTTTTTCCATATGGTTCAAAACATCATGTAAAGTAAATATTCGTATTAAACCATTAAAAGTAGTAGTAATGATTAATTCCTCCTTATGGTTAGATTTGATAACACCAAAACCCGTAATAACTTCTTTTGATGCAGAAAACTGGGATCTTGACTCTCCATTACCTAAAGTATCGTACACATTAATCTCATTATTTCTTCCCTTTGGGATTAGTAATAAATTTCCATTTTTACAAAATACTGGTGGTACTTTTAGAGAAAAGCATCCTCCTTTGTAACCTTTATTCATCTCTTCCCTTTTTTTTCCATAAAAGAGTTTTTATACCAGTCTAAAACAAGAGAAATAGAAGAATAATGCTATTTTATTAAATATATGTTTGAATAAATGTTTTCTCTTGCCTTTTTACCTTTACTTGGTCTGTCTAACTTTGACTCCTTTTTAGGCACTTTAAAAAGCGCCAAACGGGCGCCAAAATATGCCCGCCTTAAAGGCAATAATTTTCGTCACAAATAATATGGTGTTTTCTACAGACAGAGGTGTACATGGAATTGTCACCAATAAGAATTTGTTCACCTGTATGAAGGGGATTTCCATCTTTATCTACTCTGAGAGTCATAGTTGCTTTTTTGCTGCAGTGACAGATTGTTTTGATTTCACTTAGTTTATCGGCCCATGCTAGTAAATATTTACTTCCAGTGAACAATTCTCCTCGGAAATCAGTTCTCAAACCATAGCATAATACTGGGATATTTAGTTTATCAACTACCATGCATATTTCTCTCACTTGTAGTTTAGTTAGGAACTGACTTTCGTCTATTAAGGCACAGTCAACTTTTTTTTCATTGTGTTCTTTGTTTATGACATCAAAAATATTTGTAGTGGAATTGTATGTATGAGAATTCTCTGAGAGACCAATTCTGGAGCAAATTGATCCTTTTTTAAATCGATGATCATCAGCAAATGTAAAAAGAACAGTTCTCATTCCTCTTTCTTGGTAGTTGAAAGAGGACTGTAGAAGAAGTGTAGATTTTCCAGCATTCATTGCTGAGTAGTAAAAATATAATTTTGCCATTTTTTCTTAAATTATTTCGCTTTTTTTGAACAGTTATTCTCTATTGTTTTTAAAACAGTATATCCAACTTTAGTTTTTTCTTATCTTTTGTTTTCAAATTCTTATTTATTAGTGGAATTACTTGTTAATTATTTCAAATATGAATTTCCGGGAATTATCAATTTATTATAATAATTATTTTTAATCTTAGTTAAACCTTATTTTATTGTGTGAAATAGTTACCTATATATAGATATAAATTCGCCCGCCAAAAAAATTCATTTTCAGATACTTGAAATGAAATTAATATTATTTTATCTAAGTGGGGACTTGAGTGAAATATATATTGGTGATATGTTAATACCTTTTAGTTCAAATTTAATGAACAACTATGATTAGTAGTCTTGAAAATGGGCCTACTGAGGAGGATCTTGAGTTATTACTGGGGGGATGTAATAAGGAAGAACAATTATTATTTGTTGATTTGAGGGAAGAACCAGATGATTTTGAAGAAACTAATTACCAGGAAAATTTCAATAATTTGAATTCAGGTGACTATATAGAAAGGAATGATAATAAAAAAAATCAATATGAAGCTGGTAAATTGAGAAAACATAGAGCTAAGCCAAAAAAAACAAGGCCAAAGAGGAAGAGAAATCAATTTAAAGATAATTCTGATAGAATTTCAATAGATTCTGATGAATTTGTTGTACCAGATGATGAAATAATTCCACCTGACTGGGAATATAATTATGAAAAACCAATTGTGTGTCAAAATGTTACATTTTACAACAAAGTTGACAATATCTTAACTAGTAAATTTGAAAATGTTGGTAATTTTAACAATAATGGAAAGGAATGTAACTGTAGTGAAGACTTGGATGAAGATTTGGACGAAGATTTGATTAATAATCTGGTAATTAATAGAAGTGGATTAAAAACCAAAAAATATCAGATTAAAATGAGTGGAATTGACATTGATAAAGATTATATTGATGATAAAGATAACACTGCCTTAATTGTTGAGAGCCACATGGTGAAGGATAATCTTGATGATGAAGAGCAGGTAATTTATGTAGATAAAAAATTGGATTCTTTTTTAAAGCAGACTGATCAAAGTAAAGTTATAAACAAAATTAAGAGTGATGATTCTGAATTAATTATTGATAAAAGCGACGATTTAATTATGAATACAGAAACTTTAAATTTTGGAATCTTGAATATTTACTTCAAAATAATGAGTATTTTTGAGGGATTTGAAAAGTATAATAAATCCCAAGATTACATAGAAAACTCTTTAAACCTTGAAGAAAATGATATTTCCACTTTATTAATAATATTCAAGTCTATTGATATTGAGTTCAGCAACTTCAGCAATAATAAAAATAGTTGTAATAGTAACAATAATAGCAGTAGCAGTAGTGGTAACTTTGATTTAATTCAAATCTACCTGGATTTATTTTACAAGAATATTTTAAATTTGTTTAGTAAAGTTCAAAATTTTAATTCAGCTTTTTTAAAGGAGTTACATTTTGAAATGATTGGTTTTCTTGAATCAAAATATGAGGAAGTAATTAATTTAGACTCATCCAAACTCGATAATAAAGCGATATTTTTGTTTTTAAGGGTTATTGGACTTACTTTGTTTTTTGAGCATTTACTAATACGAAGTATAAAGATTGAAAAATCTTCAGAATCTAAGGTCCAAAACATGAATGAAATAGTTCCAGTTTTTTTTGGTAATGAGAATATTTTGAATAAAAATAATGTATCCAAGATTCTCAGACAAATTTTGAAAAAAATGTTGGATCATTTATTAGATTTGGCTTTAAAAGATAATTTGAAAGACAAAATGAATGATTTTCAATGCATTTTGATTTTAACTTTGTTTTTTAATTTTAAACTGAGTGGTGACTTAATTTTTACAATTATTTCAGAAAAATACCATAAAGAATCCAATTTAAATTCTGAAATCTTTCTCTTTTATTATTATGCAATGATTGTCTATAGTAATATAACCGATTTAAAATTTGATATTTCCAAATTATTTGCAAAATTTATTTTCGAGTTTAAAAATAAATCTTCCAGTAAAAAAGATTGCTTAAGCCACTATTACTTATTAAATGAGTATTTAAAAACAGTTAGTGTCTATCAAATTAACAATATTAATTGTGGAAATAAGTTTGAATCATTATTATACTGGCTGAGTGATTCAAATTTTCTTTATAATGTTAATAAAAAAAATGAAATGAACATTTTTTTGTCAATAATAAATGATAAAGAATCCAATTTAGAAATCTTCTACTCCAATATTCATTTAAGTTACTCAAAATTAAAGGAAATTTACCATAAAATAAGCTGTTTAGAAGGAAAATTTAAAAGGATATTATTCTTGGATTTTGGTCAAAATGATGATAGTACCTTTACAGAAATAACTGGTGGTATTATATTGCAAGATGATATTAAAAAAATTGATATATTCGAATTAACAGAAGAAATTTATTTTTATTTATTCAATTTATTAATAAATTTTATGAAAAATTCCAAAGAATTGAATTTACTTTTAAAGTTTATCCATATCCACTTTGATTTTGAAAAGGCTTCAAATATTTGCAAAAATGATATTACAATGCATTATTTGGTATACAATTCCTTATTTACGGCTTTATTAGCGAATTCTAAAAAATTTGAATTTGAAATTCCAATTTTAGATTTGTATGAAATTTATTTGGATGAAAATGATAAGATAAATAACTATCTTTTAACTGAAATGGTGTTAAATTGCAACAATACTGAAGATAATCATTTTATTAAGAAAATTCAATTGAATAAGAATTATAAATTGCTTATTCAAACTCTATTAGGTTCTTCTAAGTTTGGACCTCATTTTGAAATAAATTTCCATATTGATATAATTTATAATATTATTACTTTAATTGAATCTTTGGATGAAAAAAATTCAAAATTTGATTATCTAAGAGATATCAATAAGCTAAAGTTGAATGATTTACTTGGTTTTAATTCAAATAAAATTATCCCAAAAAATAATTTCAATAAATATTCATTAAATTCGAATGAATTATTTTTACATTCATTATTAATTAGTAAATTTAATTCAAATGCATTATTTACACACACAATTAACACCGGTACTAAATTATCACTTACACTTAAAAAAAATAATACATGTAAAATTCATGTGGATAATAATAATAATAGTAACAATAAATTACATAATATTGAAAATGAGTTAATTAAGGTAATGATATATTTTAAGATAATAATAGAAGAGATATTGGATATTTATTTTGATTCAATATATAAAATATCAGATGATAAATTAAATCAAAAAAATATTGATTTTATTGACGAAATTTTTAATTTAATAAACAATTTATCAATTTTTTTAGTTTGGAATTTGTTTGAGTTAAACGATTCAACAGTTTGTAATTTTTTAAGATATTTCTTCGGCTTGATCTCAGATAAATTATTATATTATACTAAATATTTTAAAAACAACAAAAATAATGGTGGACAAATTTGTGAATTGTTTATTTTCCATACTTTCAGAAATTTGGGAGAATTTATTTTAAAATTTTTCGATAAGTTTAATCAAAATATTACATTAAAATGCGAAATCTATTCATTTATGATTGTTTTGTATTTATTAATGTTTAATATTAAGCATTTTAGCTTGAAATATCATTACATAGAATATTTCAAATTGGAAAAGAAGGTATTTGAAAAAATTCAAATATTAAATAATAATGACATATTTGATATTTCTAAAATTAAGAGTAAAAAAAAAATTGTTGGAAAATTGAAGAATAATAATTTGATTAATTATTATATTAAAAAGAGAGTTTGTAATAATTTGAGCTCAATTTATAAATTGGTTGGAGTAATTAGTAATTTGTGGAAATCAAAAATTAAGACCATATTAGATTACATTGAATTTTACGATTCATCTGATAATGAATCTTTAAATTCTGAATCTAAAACATTTAATATTAACGGGTTGATATTAGAATTATATTTTTACTATTATATTTCTTATTTAGATAATGAAGTTTTGCAAATAATTAATAAGAAGGCCATCACCAATTCTATTAATTTATATTCCAGTAATAATATATTTGGGTTATTAATCAATTTTATCTTAAAAGGAATAAGTGAAAATCATATTAATAAAAATACTACAACTATGGAACTTATTTTGAATTGGAATCACATTAATAATTCGGTTAAGGGATATATAAACCAATTAAAAAATGATTTATTGATAAATATTTGGATTAATTATGATTTTATACAAATGATTATGATACCTAGTAGTTTCTCATGCAGATTCATTTATATGAGAATAAATTTCTGGGTTAATATTCTAAGTATTCCGCTTTCAAAAATGTTAATTAATTGCAATGAGGATTTTAATAATGTAAGAATTACTCTCGAATATCCATTAAAATATTTTAAAAAGCTAATAATATTGAAAGATATAGACGTTATTGAAGAAAATCTGGTAAATTTTTCAATAAACTTTATTATTGATTCTGTAAGATTAATTCATTTGTCTTACTTCAAAATCGTTTTAAAAATGTTGATTTCCAAAATTCAAAATACTGAAAAGTATCATTTAGAGCATGAAGAGTTGACTAAATTGATCTTAAATTTACTAAATTATATGACAGTAATATCTCAAAAAATAAAAATTGAATTTGATTCAAATCAAATAAATTCTAAATTTGAAATAGACGATAACATAAAATCTGATATTCTTGATATCATTTCTCTTATAATATCTTACCTAAATCAGGTATCCAAAGTGGTACATGATATTTTAATCAATAAAAAGGAGCTCATTCATAATTATTATAGCAATTCCTTTGATGGCAAGACATTTTATCAAATTAATTATGAATCATTAAAGAAAAAAACTGAATGGATTAACTATTTTATTTATTCTAGCAATTTAAATTATTCTAATAATTCCGAAAGTCAAGAAAAATATAATATACTTGAATATATTCTAAAAAATAGTGATAGATATTCTTTATCTGTTGAGTTTCAAAAACTTCCAAAAATTTTTCAATATATTAAAAAGAAAACTTCCAAAAGGATTACTTACAAATTTTAATCTTTAATCATTTCAATTTTTCGAAATGGTCATTTTCTAAAGTGAATAATCAAATATATGAAAGATATTTACCTTAAGTCTTAAATTATAAATAATTTATAAATAGTTTAATACAATGGAACATTTTTTAAAAATAATTCTAATTACACTTATAAATCTATTATTCTACATGCATTTATATTTGAGTATTATAATAATAATGACGTGTGAATCTGCCCGCTCAAAATTTAACAAAACAATATTTGTGAGTGGGGCAATAATAATAGCAATAATAATAATAATAATAATAATAAAGGATTACTTAAATTAATATATAATTGACTTTATTAATATTTTTAGAATTTATTTAAATTGCTTTTTTTAATGAATTTAAAATGTAATATGTGATTGTTCATTGTTTTTGACTGATTAGATTTACAAACTATTATTAGTCGAATTACTATATTTAAGTGAATTAGTGTTTAAGTATATATTAAAGAGAATATTTATTGTAAAAATAAATTATTAAAAAAAAAATGTTACCCCACACTAAATAAAAAGATACCGTGTAAACAGGAAATAAAAATTGGAATTAATGATTAAGAATAGTAAAATAGGTTTTTTTTTTAAAAAAAAAAATAAATAATAATGAAGTTAGGTTATTAATTAAATACTAATCTAGTAAGAGTTTTATTTATAATTTGGTATAAAGAAATAAATTTATAGTAAATAAAGAAAGCTAATAAATATTCATACAAGAAAATAATTTGAATTATTTACTAAGAAGAATAAATACTGATCATATTAAAAAGATAATTTTTCTATTTATTGTTTGATGAGTTCTAGACACTTTAGAAAGATTAGGATTCCAATAACAGTAAGCTATATATTACTTTTATTGTGGGTAATATTTACAGAAAATGCTTATGTTAAAGGTGATGAAGAGTTTTTATTGGGTAGGTCAGTATTGGATTTAGATAAGAAGAATACATGTGAATATTATGGAGAACAGGATGATATATTTTCTGATTCATTCCACTCAAGAATATGTATAGTTCCAGAAGATGGTTTACATGGAAATAGAGATCATAACCATAATCCACGAAAAGCATTTGTTACGAGTATTCCAAGTAATAAAGGAGTATTTAGTAATAAATTAAAGAGAAAGGAAGATCATTTGAGTTCTGTAATTACTGAAATGAGTGGTGAATCTATGAGAGATAAAAGAAAAAATGTGGATCTGGAAACTATGTTTGGGATAGGAAAAAATAATTACAGATTAACTAATAATGAAACCATTCAAAGCTCTAATTTAACTAGTTATGCAAGAACCCAATTAGTGAATTCAACAAATAACTATGCTTTATTTAAACAGGGACTTATGGAATATCAAAATAAAAAAATATTAAAATACTACTTATATGATGTATCTAATAAAAAATATTCAGATAGAATAGTCTATCCAGAAGACGTTTTATCTCCAAATTCTGCACTTAATTATTTGGGAAATTATCTTCAGGTTTATGAAATTACTAAAGTTTCCAACCCAACAGTAGTTTCATGGCCAAATAATCATATAGTTTTCGTGAATTCTCAGGTAAATGCTGATGGCTCATTCAAATTTGTAGTATATACTAGTTCAGGACAAATAGGATTTTTTTTTGAAATAGCTAGTGGGAGTTATAAAACAGGATGTGGAAGTTATTCTAGAATTGACAAAACTAATTTTGCTCATTCAGCAAATGCTTTAATTCAAGTTCAATTAATAAGAAGAAAATTTGGATTTAATGTATTTATTGATGGTGCTAGGAGAACAGAACTAGATATTATTGATTGCATTGCAAGTCCTCCAACTAAAGTTGAGGTAACTAGTGGAAATGGATCAAAAATATTTCCAAAAGTAGAAGATTGTAAAGTATCCCAATGGACAGATTGGTCAAATTGTTCAAAGACATGTTCAACAGGTTCAAAAACTAGATATCGTTCAGTAATTATGCCAAGTATGAATGGTGGATTATTATGCCCCAATTTACTTGATTCAACTTCTTGTAATGCTGATATTTCATGTTCGCCATGCCAATATTCAGATTGGGTAGCATGGAGTGAATGCTCAGTTACATGTGGATCAGGAACCAGTGTTAGGACAAGAAAGTTAATAACGGCAAACTATTTCGCTGAAAGCTGTATTGAAACATTTCAATTAAAAAATTGTAAAGGAGTTTCTTGTGCTACTGATTGTATTTTAACAGAGTGGTCAGATTGGAATGACTGTAGTACTACTTGTGGTGTTGGAAATCAAATTTCCACAAGATCTATAGTTCAACCAGAGGAAAATGGTGGAAGTTGCGACCATGAATTGAGTAGAATTCAAGAATGTAACATTTCAGTCTGTAAAAAGTCATGTGATCCTTCTCCTTGTTTGAATGGTGGCGTCTGCAGTGAACTTCCAATGTCAAATTTCGTATGCATATGCCCGCCATTTTATGGTGGAGAAACTTGTGATTCATTTGAATTTCCCTGGTGGTTTTATTATGTTTTGATTGTTTTAATAGTTCTGGTTATTGGAATAATTTATAAGACTCAATTTTCCAATATAATTACTCCAAATACAATGGATCCTTCTTATATAGGAGGAGGTGATTATGCTTTCAGTGAGGGCCCCGCTCCTCCACCTCCAACAACACAACCTCAATATTATCAAAACATGAATAACAACTATTACTATGGATATTATGGAAATGCTGATGAAAGTTATCTAGTAAACAACGATGAAGGAAACTGGATGTACTAATCAATTTACTCCATTTTTTTCATTCCATCAAAAAAATATATATTATTTATATTAATATAAGTTTTTTTTTTGTGGACAACATCATTGCATGCATGCAATGATTAGGCGGCAATCATAACCTGCCAAATTCAGAAATATCTGGATAAAATGCAATATATATTATTATAATTGGGAAAAAAACAATGAGTAGACTAGTAAATAGGGAGTTAAGTATTTTAGAGAAACATCGGTTGATTTAGTAGTTTTTAAAGTATCTATCTATATTACACGTTTTTATTGAGCTTTATGTTTAAGCAAGATTTAATAATAGTTTGAAATTAATATCAATTAAAAATCTATCATTTTAAATATGCTCTTTTTATTTGTTTTAATTTTTGTAATTCAGAAATATTCAAATCTTAAAAAATAGCTAAAAAAGATCAAGATAGAAAAACTCAGATTTAAAGCTATTTAAAAGCGATTTAGGTATACTCTCATTTCTTAAATATAAGATGGGGAGACGCATTATTTTGAGAGTTGTCTAAAGCAACAATAATTTCCTTAATTAAAGAAAATTTACAGATTGGGATTTGCAGAGTATCTCTTTTTTCGTTAGAAAGTTCAATAAGGATTCCGTGAGAGCTTGCTTTGACTTCTCTAATATTGCTGATATTTACCAGCCAAATTATTTGAGACTTATAAAAATAGTTTCTTCCGGATGATGAGAAGTTTGAAGAGGAAGAAAATCCTGCTCCAGCCCCTTCTCCTGTTACCTTGCCACCAACTCCGACTCCACTTGATGCCCCAATTCCAAAACTTGAATTCATTCCACCAATTCCGTTTCCATTATTAGCACTACCCCCACCTCTAACAAAGCCATTTCCAAAGCTTGTTGAGGAGTTCCCTGTAAGGTCCCCTATTGAAAAGCTGGACATTAATTTAATAAGAACAATCGTTTTTGGGAAAATAAGTAAAATCAAAGGCATAGAGTAGTGATCCGTTGGAATAATAAAATACTGGTCAAGATGTCTAGCAAATCTTGGTCCAATAATATCTCTAAGTAACGCATCTTGAATTTCATAATCTCCTATCTTGCTATAATGAGAGTAAAGCATTCTAGGTATTCTTCTTCTATAAACTCTTTCTTTATATCCTCCAAGTGGTTTGTTAACTTCAGCTTGAATTCCATCTATCACATTATTTAGAGCTTGCCCAATATGGTCAATTGGTCTCACAACTGATGAAGTTACACCCTTAATAAGTCCAGTACAAAATCCTGTAAATCCACTCTTTTGAGCTCCTTCTATTGGTTTTGTGATCACATTACCAAGGCTAAGTATTCCTTGTGTAAGGTTATGTCCAGCTTGCACAAAACCTTGACGGAGGCTTGAAGTTTGCTGAAAATTTTGGCCTTGTATTAATTTTGAAGCATTTCCAAAGGAATTTGCTGAATATATTGAAGAGCTGTTGTAAAGTAATTCTCTCTGCCTTGAATTTATATATTCCGTGTCTAATGTTAAGTTTGAAAGGAGGTTAGTAATATTTGAATTCACCATAGAGATTGTAGAAAATGCCATATTTAAAGTATTCTTCCCAACTTGTAAAGGTACAAGTGGAATATTTACAAAAGAACTATGTCCTAAAACAGTACCAATTCTCCAAAGTAGTTCTGCCATATAATATTCATAAAAAGCATTTGCAATATTTTGAATAGTACCAATAGAATTCTCCAAATTATGTGATTCTAGCTTAATTGGAGCTCCTCTTAGCTCCAAAGCATTTGAAACTGTTAAAATTCTGAGTCCAATTCTAAACCATTCCGGGATATAATTCAGTTCAGAGAGAGGGATGGAACACCAAACATACAAATTTAAAGCTCCAATTTTTATCTTTTCAATTGAAAATGTCATATTTGGCTCAACTCCTTCTAAAACTTGATCCTTAGATAAAATACTTCTTATGTCCAAAATATATTGCCTGTTTAATGTATATCTACATTCTTCCACAAATTCATTCAAAATCCTATAAATATTAAAGTCAAAATTCAGCTCCAAATCATTAATCTCACAATCAAAGTTGTAAATTATTGTTTCCCATTGAGACTTTGCATTTGAACAGCTCCATTTAACTGTCATAAAAGGATTTATATCTTCTATTGGTTTCTCACTATTTGATCTATTTGCTAAAAGGACATATGGAGCCACTCCATTAGATCCTACTATAATGGAATTATCTAATTCTGTACTGTTACCATCTTCCAAATTTTGGTCTTCTATTTCTGTTGAACCATATAATTTACTTGAATTGTTTACATAAAACTTTGAATTTGATGAAATGTATTGATTGTCAATCTGTACATCACCTATTATAAACTTATAAGTTTCTATAATTCCATTTCTATTCTTTTCCTGTTTCTTAAACTGAATTGTACTTAACTCTAAGTATATTATTTCTGCTTCTCTATTTTCTGAAATTACTGATATTCCCAATTGGGAAATATCCAAAGTAATCTTTCTATAGTATGTATATATGAGTGACCACACGTCATTATTAACAAACTTATTAATTTCATACATTCTTCTTTGGTATAAATCTTCAATATGCATCTTTTCTATATTCAAATTATTTCTTATTTCATTCTTTTTTCTATCATCTTCATTATCATTATTTCTAATTGGTCTGTTGTTATTACGAAGTAGATTTAATAGTAAGGAGGAGTGGTTTCTTGGTGGAAGTATATCTATGTAAAGACCATTATTTCTGGCTGTTATAGAAATAGTAGCTATTGGGTAGTTATTCATTCCATTTCCTTTCTTTGCATCCTTGTTCAAAAAGTATCTAGAATTCAAATATGGATACATTGTACATAGCTTAATTATGTCTGATTCTGGTAATGATAAAATGTACCTCTTTGATTGGTATGGGTTATTTTGGTTATATCTAAAATTCATATCAAATGCCAATATACCAGAAGTTCCATAACTTCCTCCTCCTCCTCCTATTTGATTCTTGGATTCAGAAGCTTCTAGTTTGGGAATAATATACAATCTGCAGTTCCTTGAATTATACACAAAAGGAGATGACCAAGAAATTTTTAGAGGCTTTTTTTCTCCACTATTTATTATGTATCTAATAGTAATGTTATCATTTAGATCAGAAAACATACTACCAGTATTTGTCCCAATAGTTAAAAGTCCTGGTGAAAAATGGTTTCCTCCTGATGATAACAAAGAAAGTTTTCTTTTCTTCTTTCTTTCTTCAAAATTATGCTCAAAATGGTAAGTCTCAATATAAATCCTGGATAAATAATCACAATAATTGGTAAAAATAACTCCATCCCATTTATTATTCATAGAAAAGTCCTTCATTATTTTTAAAATAAATAAACCATTTGATGCTATAATCTCAATACAGTAAGTCTTTGGATTCACAATTATTCCGTCTTGAATTTGGTTTCCAAACATTTTTGGTATATGCATATAAAATATTCCGTTACTTTCTGATGAAATTAGTATGGGTTGAGACCACTTTGGGTTCTTAACTATAGTATTTAATTTATCCTCTCTTTCTTGGTTTACTTCTGATACATATCTACTTAGAAATAAAAGAATACTTTGGTCCTTGATCATACTTTTATTATTTTCTGAGTTGCTTGAGTTACTTGATTCTATACCTCCTGATCCTGACGATAACGGTATTATTCCTGACCCAGACTTTGATTTTGAAGCTTGTAAGCTACTGAATTGATTTGAATTAGAGTTAAATGATAAAGAATTGATTGGATTTTCTATTCTAATTGAAGTAACAAAGTCATTCTTGTTTGGACCTAAATGTTTCCTTAGTTCCATATTGGTATAATTAGAGGTGTTCTTTTCCATTGAATTAAAGAGAATATTTGGATCTATTTGGGATATGGAATCAGCCTTGTCAAGATTATCAGAACCTGAAGAGAACATAAATGAACTCCAAATAAACTGATCTTCTGTCTTGTTCTGAACAATAATGTGAGGGGAAATGGTAATGACTTTGCTAGAGCAAGAAAAATCATTATAGTAAAACAAAAGACTACTTTTAACTGTGAAAAAGTAGACCTTTCCTTCATTTACTATGGGAAATGAGTATGTACCATTAATTGGAGGAATTTCTAGTAATCCTATATTGGAACTACAATCATCATAATTTTTAATTCCTCCACTATTGTAAATATTTGTCTCACTGCTGTTTATTACCTCAAGAATTTCCTTTTCCTCCTTAAGGTATATCTCATTATTAATTCTCTCCCCAAGATTTCCATATTTTTCTTTTAAATTATCATATGAATTAAAATATATCTTTAGATAATTGTGTCTATTATTTAAAAGAAAGATCTTTTCTTCATCCTCAAGCTTATTTTTCATCAACTGTTTACTATTTAAGTTTGAAGAAGAAATAGAAGAAGTATTCTTCCCTCCTGATATCATTTTTTCATCTTGCTCATCTTCATTTTGACAGTTTAAACTTTTAGATTTACTTAAAAAGAAAATACCAGATTTTGTGTTTATATAAGGAAAAGGTGAATTCTCAAAAATAGGTACCACATTATGATTGGTCTTGTTAATAAACCAAGTGCTTATACTTAAAGCAATAATGTTATTTTGCATTTTACCAAAAAGAGACCCAAATTGGCTTTTAACTGACAAATTTCTATTGGTTTTGTCGATTATAGTACATTTTAAATCAATTAAAGAGTTATTATTACAATATAAAGTAAAAGGAGTCTCAGTTTCTGACATATTCAAGTCCAAAGGAGATGACCATTGTGTGAATAATAAGTGTTCAGTTCTACCAGATTCTGAATTAAACTCAAACTCATTTAAACTGTTAGTTTCTAACATTATTCTGACTTTGTACTGTAATTTCATTTCATTAGAAAGTTGGTATATATTATAATGATGCATTGGTTTGAGCCTAAACAAAACATTTGAGCATTTATGAAGGAGATTCTGATTTAATGATCTAAACTTAATATCCATTATGGCTGGAGATAAGTTAAAGAATGAAAAACTTGGATATAAGAGAATATTTCTAATTGGAATATTCCCTGGAAATAAAGATTGATAAGTTTGAATATATGACTGGAAATAAATTGCATTCTCTTTAAAGTGACTTTCAGATTTCTTATTATTCTTAAAATCTGGATATAAGTTACAAAAATGGGTTTGAGAAAGATTCAGATTTTTATTGGATACTAAAGGAGAATGAGTCCATCCTCTAGATTGAAGATATGAAAGATCCATCATATTATTACTTGGATTTGTAAATCTGCTTATTAAATTATTCCAAAAAGAATAGTATAAGTCAAGAATAAACTCTCCATTAGAAGTTTTGAAAATCTTCAAAAGTTCATATGTAATTTGGTGAAATTCTTCATTGAGTATATTTTCATCATTGTAATTATTCATTAATTTTGAATATTTTAGAAAGATCTCTTTATCAAAGAGCATCTGGTCAATATCATTGTCATTATTATATTGAGAATGGATATTATATATCTCCAAAAATCCAATAATGCATGGCCTAAAAATAACTTTACAGTAATTATTTAGTAGAGCAATTTGTGGAACTGACATCATATAATCATTAGGCAGAAAATAAGAGTAATAGAATCTTTTCTGTTTAAGTCTTTGGTTTAAATTATCATTTTTATGTTCAAAAATGTCTGTTGTATCATTTTCTCCATTATATATTTGATGCATAGAGTTTAATATTGTATTAATAATGTCTGTATTATTCAGCCATAAAGGTATCGACTTTGTTTCATTGTAACTTAAGTGATTATCTGTAACATATTCTGAATTTTCTTTTAACTTTTTAGCTTCTTCTTGTTGGAGAAAATCTTGCTCTTTTGAAAAACTATTAACATTTTTATACTTAGATTGATTATTAGGTACCTCTTGATTTAATATTAAATTTGTTAATTCTTTCTCTACTGATACATTAGAAATATCAAATAATTGTATTGGAATATTGTTTTCATTTAAAAAGCAAACTTCTAAGGGAATTCCTGTCTTATTTACAATTCTATTATTAGAAATAAGGCAAAATAATTTCTCCTGAGAATTGATTGGTATTACTTCTCCTATAATATTTTTGTATACGTAATTTGGATTATTAATCTTTTCTTTTGAAATAAACTTTTTTGAAGATCCTCCTATTGCACTTTTTCCAATTCCAGCTTTCTTTAAAAGTTTTTTTTCAAGATTCTTTTTAATTCCATTTTGGAAAGACTTGATTGATGATCTAGAGAAAGATTTTGAGATTGATTTAGTGAAGGATTTGTTTAGAGAGGGTGTAAATATTGCCGATGAAGCTTGGTGAATTGGATCTATTTCATTAGATCTTGCCAAAGTTCTTTCAAATTCCTCATTTTCCAAACCAGGTGCTTCTTCTTCTCCTAACATGTAAGAATCAAGTTTTAGATCAGAAAATAATCTGGCATAAGTTTCACTATCTTTAGAGATTTTGCCTTTAAGATAGTATAAATTATGGAATGGAATAATAGTATCGATACCTGCACTTGAGACAATATTATTTTGAAAATGTGTAAAACTAAGACCACTAGGAAGAGGTCCAAGTACTTTATTACATATATCATCATGATTCTCCAAATCTTTATAGTATTTAAGAACATTTTGAGCGAGATTATAAGACTTATATACTGTCAAGACTCGAATAATAAATTCCAGATCTAAATTCTTGAATTCTCTCTTAATTCTTAATACATCAATATCAATTGGAGCTGAGAATATGCAAAAGAGTTCATTAGGAAGAGAAACTTTAAGAAGTGGAATTTGGGAGTTACAATTGTTGATGTAATTGATGGAAATGGAAGAGTTAGCAGAAAAAGGTTGATATTTGACTTGGTTCTGATTTTGGTCATGAGAAGAAGCAATATCTATATTTGAATCAAGCTTAAACTTAATATCATCCAAATTGTTACAAGGAGACAAGATGAAAAGTTGTTCAAAGTAAAACTCTCTTTCATTTTCTTCTAGTTTCTTTCCCTTGAGATTAAAACAGTAATATGGGAAGCCAGTTAGATTAATATATTTGATACATGTCTTAAAAGAGTCAGCTTTTGTACCTTCTAAATAAATATCACTGAAGTTTTCAAGGTCAGATTCTTGTATCATAGGTTTTGAAAGGCTTGATAACTCAATTACTGGTTTATTACGATAACTAGAAGTGATTTTAGGTTTTTCATTAAAACTTCTTAAATCAGAATAATCCTTGTATGAACTTTTGTGAGAATTGTATGTGAAATTTGAATCTTGTTCATCTTTAAAACTAGAATAATAGTTAAAATATGACATTAAAGCATGTAGAATGCTTGGTTTTATATTGATTAAAACAGTTTTTGAGAAAGTCAAGTGAAGATACTTTCTATGTGACTTCTTGAAAGGTTTAACATATGGATCATAAAGAATTAAATGATCATAAAAATAATATACAGAAAATAGGCATCTTTCCAAAATTGGTTCCAAAATCTGATTATTTATATCCAATATACTTATCTTTATATTAGCATCCTTAATTGTATGATTGGTTTTTATTGGTATGATTTCAATTCTCCATTCAGGTATTGACATTTCTAGATTTAATATTGGAAGATATCCAAACTCATTTTCAAAATTATAATCATGATCATCATTCTTTCTATTACTTTTTTCCACGTTTCCTCTATTTTCATTATGATCACTTATTAAGTTAATAGAAAAATTGTCTAAGCTTACTTTTAAATCATAAATTCTTCTAATTGGAGGAGGACCCAAAGTTTTGATTCTAGATTTATTTTCCTCTAGGTCATCTTCAGATTCTTGTTTAATTAGCCCCCCATCGTCTTTGTCAGGTATCGAGTCACTTTTTAAAGTAGAAGTATATAGAGGAGAAATACTTGGACCATCAGAAAAGAGATTCTTTGCAATATCTAATAAAATTGATGAAAGAATAGGAGAAATTGATATTTTTAAACCATCAATTTTGATTAAGAATAACAATTCACTTAGAGATATTATAGTTGAATAAATTTCGGGTATATCTTTGATGTTACTTAAATACCTACCACTTGTTATTATATTAAAAGATTCTGCAATAATAATTTTTTTTTTGTCTTGAAAAATTCTGGGTATTTCATAAGTTATTGGTAAATATAAATGATTCTGATCAAATTTAAAAATGGGTTTTAATAAACTATTTGAGAAGTTTTTCAAGTTTAATTTTGAGTTTGAACTTTTTAATTCTTCTGTATTGAATTCATCTCTTTGAATCTCTGTAAAGTACACCAAGCTATTTAGTAGATTTAAGTTTCTAATGATTGTTTCGTTATAGTAAGTAGTTATACTACAATCAATATTAGTTTCCCAAATAAGTATTAATTTATCATTTAATTCCTCTATCTTTTCAGCATTGATTTTCTTTTGAGGATGACTGGTAAATCCAAAGATTCCATTTTCTATTTCTAATTTGAATTCAAATTTGAATACTGATTTTTCATTAATCTTGTTTAAAAGTAGCTCAAATTCTTGAATTATATTTTTTTTGTTATCTCTGAAAAATCTACTTGTGGAAGATTCCAATGCTTTGAAATCCATTTTAAACAAGAAGTTCTCATTCTCTTTTAAATCATTATTTGGATTTTCAAAATGACCAAAATTACCAGAATTTTTGAATATTTTGGGATCTTTAGGATCGTTAGAATCATAGGAATTACATTTTCTAATCTCTTGGTTTCTTTGATCTTCGTTTACTACAACTTTAGAAAAGGCTGAAGATCTCCAACTATGAGATAAGTAATAGTAAAAGTCGATAATGCAGTTAAAGCCAAAAAAGACTCTGGGATTGAAAGCTTTGAGTAAAATATGACTACCATATTTATTGGAAATCTGACAGATGAATTGTATTGAACACTTTTCTTGATTAAGCTTTTGATTAACCATATTGAGAGTATCTTTTATTGAATTATTATATATATTTGTATTATTGGCATTTTTATCATTTAATTTTAAAGTTTCATTACATAATACATCTCCTAATGTAAATCCGTGGATTATTCTTCTAAATCTTAAGTTGCTTGTTAAACGAATATCATCAAATTGATACTTTTTGGAAGTTATTGTAATACTTGTAAAGTCATCATTTTCTCCAAAGTGTAATAATCTTGATCTAATTTCACAATCTATTAGTTTCACCAACAATAATGGAAGAGAAGTACTTTCTAGGCCTTCTTTTGAATAGCTTGCATGAGAAAACGAAGTTTCCAAAGACAGTTTGGGTAATCTAACATTAATTAGTATGTTTCTTTTGTTATTTCTTTTTATGTTTGATCTTTCTTCTCCAATTAAAGTAATTTCTTCTTTCTCATCACAATTTTGAATTGTTTCTAAATTAGGCATTTTCAAATTACTACCGGAATTCAAAACCTGAGTAAATGAAGCTCTTTTTTGATCCTTTTGATTGAGAAGATTCTCTGATATTACATTAAGAATAAAAGTAAGTTGTTGACGAGATAGGCTTAGTTCTAAAGGAGACATGCTCACACTTAATAAAGAGATCTCTTTACTAAATTGATTTGAATAATCCAAATTCTTTAAATCACAAAGTATTCTTCCAATACTCATATCTGGAAAACTCTTAGTAGAACCAAATTCAACTAAAGCATTCAAATCTGGTAAAACTCTTCCTTGAATAGCTTCAGATCCTCCTTCCTTTTCAAAAATGTCCAAAATACCCTGATTAATTATCAATATAGTAGTCCAAATCCTCTCATTTGAAGATTCAAAGAATAATCTTTCTTTATTATTCTTATTCTTTTCCTCTTGAATATTGTAAAATTGTTGAATTAAATTGGAGTTATCTACTAATTTATTATATACCTTAATATTTCTTGTAGTAATCTCACAATAAGACTGGGTATCATCAAATAATTCCACATCATACAATATAGTCTTGAATCTTGGGTAGTCTGAGATAGACTTCTCTAATAAAAACAAAGATTCTCTATTATTAACTCTAGATAATATATAGTTTGAAATTTCTGTATTATCTATACTTGAATATTTTGAATTCAAATCTTTTATATTTTTTTTAATTGAATCATTAATAATATGATCATTTTTTAGATCTTCTGTCTCAATAACTCGTCTCTTAGAATCTATGTACATTTCATGTAAAAGATCCTGTAAAGTATCTTTGTATCTTTTTAAAGTTTCATCAAATACATCCATTGGATTCACATAACTTTCAATAATATCAAAATTGTCTTGAAATTCATCTTTTTGATTGAAACTTTGCAAATCATGAGAAATTGGATGGTTTTCTGGCAGCTTTATTACTGAATTATTAATGGATAAGTAATATAAGAAGACTTTTTTTGCTGTCATATCTTTTGCAACCTTGTAAGATTTACTAATAAGAGTATCCAAAATACCATCATTAATATATTCTACAAATTCCAGAACATCTTTAGAATATAATATGTAACATATGGAATCCATATAACATTTTAAGGCTATATTAAGCTCATCTTTGTATTCATCTTGAAAATCATTGACTTTGTAATCTTCAATATAGTTTTCATCCTCAGTATTGCTATTATTTTTAGTATCAAAATTATAATTTTTATTATTATAATTATTATTAGAACTGTTCTTTAAATTATTGTACAAATTAATATACATAAGTAAGAGTGGATTACTTTCATTTGAGTCTTCTGAATCAGGATTGAAGTGTCTAGTTAAGATACATTTATTATTGATAGTAAGTGAACAGTTATTCACTGAGATCTTTATCATTTTGTCTCCAGTACTAAATGTATCCATACAAATACAGATATTATTAACTCCTGCCGTAATGTAAATTTTCTCATCTTTGATCATAGATAAAGATCCACCTTTAATAATATGAGTTATTCTAATTTTTGGACTTTTTTTATAAGAATTAGTTATTATAGACTTATCATCTTTATTTTGGTATCCCTTCTTTTTTGATGTGTCAATATTAAAAGAGAATTCTGGTAACCCAACTTTGTCACTTTCAATATTGAAATTAGATTCATCTAAGTCTGGATCAAATAGACCAGAGAACATCCAATCTTGATAGTAATACTCGTAATCATTGTTTAGGTACTCCGAAGAAGGATCAAAAGAAGAATTTTTATTCATTTTAAAATCACCATTACATTTATGATCACTATCCTTATCTTGATCACGAGAAAGATGATATTCCATTGAAGCATCCTCAGAGAAATCTGTATTAGTGTTTGAACCAGATGCAAAGGATTTTCTATTCTTATTTAAGGAAATTCTGCTTAATGTTGGACTTAAATAGGAGTTACACATTATGGAATCTAAACCACTTTCTTTGCTATTATTGGAATTATGTGATAAAAAATATAAATCATGCAAAAACAGGTAAACTCTTTGAATATGTAAAAAACTAAATCTTGGGGGCATTAGAATCATACAATGAATCCAGCTATTTTGGTTATCCAAGTTAGCTAATATGAATCTTAACTCCTTTTTTAATTCTTGTTCTCCAAAGAGTCTTCCATTAATTTGGAACTCATCTAGTAAACTTTGAGGATATGAATCCTCTTTATCAAATTTATTAAATTCTTCATTATTTATGCCTGACTGAATTAAAAATTCTCTCATATTTATCATAAATTGTAATTTCCCATAGTAATCAAGATCACAAAGTCTAAATGTATTACCATAAATTGAAGTAATTTCATTATCATTCACCAATCCTGCTTCTATGCAAGTATAGTAGAACTTATTCAAATAGTAAATCTTGTCCATAGTTTTTAAGTGAAATTGAGCAATTTCTGAAACTTCTTTTTGGTAAGACTTTACACAGTCTATTAAGCTTAGTATTGTAGGCTTATCCCAATAAAACTCTATTGGAGAGGATACTATTGAAACTTCTAGTAAATCTTCATCAATGTTATTCCCATTTAAAGTAAAGAAGATTTCAAGAGTACTATCATAATCTTCAATTGCATCTTCAAAAGCATTGTCATTATCAAATGATGACTGCTCCAAACAATTGTTATGTTCAGAATTCCTGGAATTTTGGGTTTGAGTTAGGCTTTGAGTCTGAGTCAGGTTCTGGATCTTTTCAGAATGATTCATAGTAACTAGGGATTTTTTGTCCAAGTTCTTGTATATCTCAGAAATATCTGAGATTACTGGATCATATTCAGAAACTGTAAGTAGAAATGGTTTCCTAGTGTATGAAGAATACAGCAAAGCTCTGTATAGATTGATCTTTCCTTGATAAATTGAATCTGTAGAGTCAAAAGATAAGTAACTTGAGATACCCTTAATAGATCCCTGTACTAGATCAGTTTCTTTATCATTTGAAAGAATTGTAAAGCTAAATATGTCAGATTTGATAAAGCATTCAATTTTCATTGTTTTATTCATCAAAAGAAGCACGTTCTTAGCTATTTTTGACTGAACTTCTTTAGGATTTTCCTCCATTCCTTGAATATGATTATTTTGATCGTTCTTAACTAAAACATCTGGCTTTGGTGATTTAGGTAAATCTTTTCTATTTGAAAAGTCTGAATTATTATCTAATATTTTTAATTTCTTAAAAGATTGTCTTGATTGGTCTCCAGTTAAATGATCACTATGCTTAGATCTTGAGAACTTTCTTGTATATAAGGTATCAGGTGGAAGATAATAGTAGCCCATTAACATAGGCAAAGACAATGAATTATAAAAAGATAGAGGGATATGCATCATATACTTGATTGTATCGTCATTTATAGTCAAAATAAACTGTTGTAAGTTGCATTTTATAATGATTGAAAGATTGTCTTTTTCAGAACTGATCTCCTCTTTCTTCTGATTGTAAATGATTGTGTTAAGTAAAACTGGAATAGGATGAAGAATTGTAAACTCTTTATTCAATTTAAAACCATCAATAATAGATTCAGAATCTTCTTTTAATTCATTAATATGAGAATTATCTGGGCTCAAATTTAATATATTAGGTTTTAATTTCTCTAGATCATGACTATCTACCTTTAAATTCTTCTTCAAGTAATTAAGGTACTTAATTTGAGTATTTGAAAATTCCACTGAAATATCCAACTTATTAAGCTCACATATGGTTCTTGTATTAATAAAACAGTTTCCAAGAAATATCTGAATAGAAGAAAGAGAATTTGCTTGGTCTTCAAAGTCACTAGAAATTATGTGAAATATTGGAGAAGATATTTCTATATCAAAATGTATATAATCGGGAAAAGAATTATTTGATGATAAGTATCTTACATTATGACTCTTCTCAAGAAGATTCTCAACAAATTCATCAGAATCTTCAATTTGATTTTGATTCCCAATAACTATTTCTTTATTAATTTGATAAAAGTTTTTCTCTTTACCATGAATATTCTTTGAATATCTTTGGTCACAAAATCTAGAGTCTGAATTCAAAATATCTTCTTTTTCTTTTTGAATCTTTTCTGGAATAATGATTACAGAATTATATAAATAGATCAAAGAATAAATATCAGAAACAAAGTGTGGTGTAATGAAGATCTCTAAAGGACTAACTTTCAACACAAACTTTAGAGAATTTCCTTCATGGCTTACATTGTGGGTAAAGTAGATAAATATTGAAGATGAACTATTCAATTGATTATTTTCAATATAATTACAACTTTTCCCATCTTTTTCATTAGTTCCTGAGTTCTTTGAATCAATTCCTGAAATAGTACGTAATATTGACCCTAAATTATAAATAGAAGGAGTCTTAATTTCTCCTCTTCCACTCTCCATATTATTGGTCGCTTTTTCATTGTCTTTAGCTTTTTTTTCACTAATTATATCACTTCCATGATTGTTATTGAAAAAAAGAATTCTTTTTTTAAAATGATAAAGAGACAAATTATTAATGTAAGTAGAAAAATTCCAATCATAACAATCTTTGTCATTCCTATCAATCACTGAATGTATGTTAAATTGTATATATAATTCGTGAAGCTTTAAAGATAGATATGCTGATTCTATAGAAGGGTTAGGAATAGATTCCATAAACTTTATATTAATGTTTCTATTTGTATTAATATCATTAATATTCATTTGATTGTAGAAATTAGTGGATAAATCCGACTTAATATCACCAAGTATTGGCTTAGTAACATCATCAAAGACTGTTATACCAAAATATGCCAATCCAAAAGTGATTGAAAATTTGGTAGGAGTTTCAATTTTCTCAAAATACTTTTCATTTGTAACAGCTGTCATTATTACATCCATTTCTTCTTCTGTGATCAGTCCATTATTAGAAGATACAGTAAAATCACCTTCAGAATATATACCTCTTTGATGCATCATATAACTCGGGGAGGAAGATATATCTCTTCCCATAGCAGAATCCTTATAAGCATTATTATCACCACCTTTTGTTCCTGTTCCGATAATCTTTCCAATTGCCCATTGTGTCCAGGATGTGTTGTTACCAATACTTTCAGAGTTATTTCTGGCTCCAATAATTAAGTTATTTCCATGAGTTCCTTCTCTGTCTGTCTTAGATATTCCAGAGGCACTATTAACTATCAAATTTCCGTTTTCCATTTGAAGTGATTTTGCATCAGAGGAGATATTTCTTAACTTCTTTCTAGAAGATGCCTCAATAATAATCCTGTTAATAGCTTCTTTTGCTTTGCATCTCCATTTAGTTATATGCCTAACACTTAATACATCATCAAGAATTTGTAGTCTAGATAGTTCCTCTTCATTTAGAGGTTGAACTACAACTCCAAAGAAATTGGCTTCGTTACCTTCATTATTGTATAGCCTAATAGCCTCTAATCTTAACTTTCTTGAGTACAAGGAAATGTACTCATCTTGAGTTGTTGTTTTGAGAGAAACTGGATCTAAATTCACAAGATGAGAATTTTTCATTAAAATTTCACGATACCTTTCTTGTCTCTCATTTAAACTTTGTAAACTAAAAATGATTGGTCTTAGATGGCTTCTTCTTAAAATGATTGTATGCTCAGTTATACTATGTACCTGAAGTATTCCTTTAAGTTCGTTATTTACTGGTGAATGAGAAATATTCAGGTGAAACGTTAAGGGCTTCAAAATATACTCAAGTCTCCAGGCTCCTAAGCTCTTTTGGGAATCATTATCATCATATATTAACAAATACTTTGATTCTAAGGCTTTAATTGTACTTTTGTCATTTAAATTTTTCTCTTGATAAGTCTCAAGTAATTTATTTCTCACGTTCACTATGTTCACCATTTCATAGCTTGGTTTTTCATTTTTCACCTGGCCTTTACCATAATTACGAGTAGGACTATGAGTAGAGTTACGAGTAGGGCTATGAGTAGGGCTATGAGTAGGGCTATGAATAAGGCCATGATTAGGACTATGATTAGGACTATGACTATGAGTATGACTACGAGAGTGATGATGATGTCCAGCACTAAATTGAGAATCCAACTCTTTCAACCCTCTTCCTCTCCTGGAATTAAAGTTGAAAGAGTTTGGAAAGTACTGACCAATATAAATACCAACTTCATTAATCTCAATGATTTTGTAGAGAGCGTTTGGATCATCCAATTTCTGGTTCCCAGAGCTCTGGGAATTTGTATTCCGATTACCAAAAGAATCTGCTGTTACTACAAAACCTGACTTAATCATAACTCCCATAATGATATCACTTCTTGTACTTCTTGAGTGGTTTATAACAAGCTTCTCATCATTTGACTGAAACCCTACCATACAAACGTGGATATCTTGAATCTCCAATTGAATATTTGCAACTATCTTCTTAATTATTCTCCAAAGTAAATTGGTCCCATTTGCTGAATTATTTGTGTCTTCTGAACCTCCTGCTAAAGATTGAGAATCCTTACCACTATTATTATTAGTACCATTATTAAGCTCTTTTCCGTGCTCCTTAGGTAGATTCCCAGTACTTTTCGGAACTTCATTTGGATTATTGCTCGAATTGGATAACTCTCCATTCAAAAAACGCTCGTTTAAACGCTTCTCTTTAAATTGAATCAACTTTTCTTTTGCTTCTCTGAGTTCCTTTCTTAAAGTCTCCTCATCTACATCACCATAATCTTTTGGTCTTACTACAACATGTATTTCTTTGAGCTTTATTACCAAAGGCTTGTAACCTAAGGAAGTCCAAGGTATAGTAATAGAAACATGACCAATTTGACCAGAAACTATTGATAATGGAAGATGTAAAATATCACCAAGATTTTCTTTCAGTTTTAAATTCTCCAATACCAAATTCCCTGATAATACTCCAAGTCTTAAATTCTCACGACTCAAGTTATATACATATGGTTCCAAATACCTTCCAAGCAGTCTCTGTAGTATAGTTTCCAACATTTCTCAAACTTAATCTTTATATACCACATATATATATATTTTCATGTGCTCCAATATAATTATATAATATATAAATTAATTATTACTTATATTAGCCTATTTTTTTTACCATATCATTTGCAATGTACTCTTCTCAACCTTAAAAGAATAAAGAAAATATATTTTTTCTTCAATTAATTCTTCAAATTGGATTGAAATTTACAAGCTTTGATTTAAGTCTTGCTGGAAATTTATAAACTTTATAGCTTTGTTATTAAATTAATAATATTGTTTAAAACTGAGAAAAATATTAAAAACGAAATAATATATAACTTTCTTCAAAATCTACATTCCTTATATAATTGAACATATAGTTAATTGTGTTTACGTCAAATATTTAAACAAATACTCAAATTTTGTTTATTTTTATTTGTTTTTTTATTAAAAAATATTTCACTTTTAATTTGAATTTTTAGTCAAATTTAACTATTAATTTTAAAAAATCCCCTCACATTAATTTTCCCCTCTGGATATACAAAATTATTTTATACCGGCATTTAAATGTGTGCATGCAAAATTTTATATGAAAAAAAAAAAATCAATAAAGTATGACCAAAAATTTCTACTCAAAAAAAGAATATTAGAAATAATAATTATTACACCAAAATTAAACAGAAACTAACTAAACGATAAATTCTAATGAAAATACTTTTAAAAGCCACGTTTATTAAACATCTTATAAAATAATTACTCATTTATTAGCAGTAAAACCCTAAATATTTCAAATTAAAATGAATAAGGGGATTGTACTATTTTTGTTAGAATCACTTATTGACCAATAAAAATCCATGATTCCCACTTTTATTATTTCAACAATATAAATTTTAGTTTATGTATTCAAAAATAGAATTTTGCGAAAATATTTTGTTATTATCAGAGTTATTTTCATTATATGATAGAATATTCTGAGAAATTTCACTACAATTACAATCTTGATTTACATGTTTACATATAAATCTTATAAAATCGCGTTTTATCAGCTTAATTATAGCCAGATCAATTGTTGAAACTGTTGGAATATTACCGCCAGAAAGGCTCCAAGTTTTTTGTATGAAATCCAAAATTTCATCATAACTTTTATGTTTTGACTTTTTTAAGAGTCTAACAATAATGGATTCTAATTTACATACAATGTCAATCATACCGGAAATATAACCATTTAATAGTTGTCCATTAATGGAGTGTCCCATATAAATAAGTGATGAGGAGGAAGAAGAGGAAATTGAGAAATCTGAACAAGTTGAAGAGATTTTTGCTTTAGTGTCATTATATGTTGAATTATCACAACTGTGAAAGTTTGAAATACATTTCTTTTTTTTAGGGTTTTCATCAGAATCTGATTTTGAATCAAAAACATGTTTATTAGTTTTTAAATTGTGATCACTATTCACAGTTTTACCATTTTTCAAAACATTAGAAACATCAAATTGGTTGAGAAGAATTCTCAAAGAATTTTCATTGTCAATAATAACACTTCTAAATGTATTACTATTTTGGTTTTCTAATAAATCTCTAGCACTCCTAAGTATCATTGATTGATTAATGTTTTCTACCCTGTAGGATTCATTGAACAAAATGCCAAAGTTATCTCTGTATATAAAACTGCTAGTATTAAACTGGCAATCAATATAATCACAATGATCATTAAATTCCTGGCAATAAGTAACAATATTATTATTATCACTATTTGTATTGCAATGAATAGAAAAAAATAAATCATCAGATCCAATCATGTTTGACATAGAGTTAAAGTAATCCTCGTATTTATCATCATCCAAAATAATATCTAAGTTCCAAGGATACTTAATTTGATAGATGTTCTTAAATGAATTATCAAAATTGGGAGTTTGAAGATATTCATGATAATTAATATGATCGAATTTTTCAAATAATTCATTAAAATTGATGGACTTTAAATAAAAATCATAACTACATCCTCTTTGTAAAAATAATTCCTTAGAGAGTATTTTAGGACAATACTGAATTTTCCTTCTAAATACTCCAAAGTCCTCATAATTTTCCATTACTATTTCAACAAGAATAAAGGATGTATCCTTATTTAGCCAGGAGTTCCAATTAATAATTTTTTCTCTTGTAATTTCAACCTCCATTTTAATATGATCATTATTTTCTATAATTTTAACTAATTTTTGACTAGGAAGAGACAAACTTAATAGAATTCTTGCAACCTCAAACATTGGCAAGCAAGTCCGATTAACTAATTCTCCCAAAGTAATTTCTTGGCCTACTTTCAATTCTCCCATTCTTAGCAAAATTATTGAAGCTGATAAAGAAGAAATTATACTAAAGTTAAGTAATTCACCAATTAACTCCTTTTCCTTATCAACTAAAACTTTTGCCTTAAATCCTTTAGCTTCTAAAACTGCAAATCCATTTTCCCACAGCCAATTAATCTTTCTATGAGGATATTCTTTTTTATATTCCAATTCAAATTTCTTCATTTCTTTTTTTATCTTATCTGGTATATTAACCTCCATGTAATGCTTATTATTACTGTAAGAAAAAAACTCCATAGAACTGTATTTCTGATCAATATCATTACCCAAAGGAAATTTACTCATTAATACTGGAGTTGCCACATAATTGCTCATTTTTCTCCAATTAAAATTACTTGTTAAAAATACTTGAAATTCATTTTCTATATTCTTTCTGGAAAACATAGATCTCAAAAAATCTTCCAGTAGTGATTTTAAACTATTCAAAGATACATTCATTGAATTCCCAACTATGCTGTCATCATCCAAATATGATTTGTTCGCTCCCTCTCTCACATAACCTTCCATATTTAATTTCCCTGGAAAACTATCTATAAAACAAGTTCTGTCATTTTCTATAGACATAAGTAACTCACTAATTCCTATTTCACCACCCAAGTAATCAAAGTCACTATCCCCTTCCTTATTCTTCTCTAAACAAAGTAACACAAAATATTCCAAACATACTTGTAAGCCAATGCATGCACTTTCCCGCATATCTGTCAAATTGTGGTTGGCGCCCAAAATATTAATATTAAGTAATCTTTTGCATAATCTATCTTTGTATAATGAAATTATAATTTCAAAGTTTGGAAGCAACTTTATAAGGAATATACTAGTGATTATATTGTTAATAAGAATGTTGCAAATTTTTGAAAAATGTCTCGATTCAAGGATTCTCTCAATAATTGACATTGCAATAGAGATGACCTCGTCAATTACAGGTAACTCCTGGTAATTCAGGTATCTACTAACAAAGAATTTATTAAACCAATCAAAGACAAACTTTGAAAACACTTTTAGAGTTGAATTTTTGTTTAAAGATTTTTCTTGGGAACATGTTGGAAACCCACCAGTGGAATCTCGGTTAAGATTTACAAGTTTTTCATTTTTGAAAGAAGAAAAAATGCCGTGAGCTTGAATAATCCTGTTGTCAATAAAAGAAGTTATCCACACAGAAAGCATGAAAAGAACAAGACTATGGTTATTTGGTGAAATTGAATTTTGGAGATGTAAGATAAGACCATCATAAAAAGCTCTATTAATAATTTTCTTTAATACTTGGTCATTTTCAAATGAAATTTTAATAAATCTTCTGTATCTTTTTAAAAGTGATAGTATTATCTGAATACTAAGAAATCTATCACTCATTCTTATTGAATTATTTTTCTCTCCTTTTAAAATATCATCATTTTCTATCTTCATTACCTTTGTAATATCTTCTATTATTGATTCATATATTACATAGGCCAAATATAAAAAACAAGATTGTCTAGATGAACTAGCTGAAATTGATTTATTGCTTGAATTACTTGAATTATTTGTATTAGCTCCAATTGAACTTGATAACTTTGAAATATCTATATGAAGGCTCCCTATTGGAAATTCTAACTTTTTATGGTGGCTACATATCTCAGATTTTATTAAGATCTTATTCAAAACATTATGTGAGTTTGATCTCAAAGTATCCTTGAGAAATAATAAATAAATTGATCTCAAAGCACAGTAATTATCGTTGTTAATGTAAGATCTAATACTTCCTTTGAATAAAGAACTAAAATTCAAGGCCATATCATTTTTATTTAATGATTCTTCTTCCTTAGTACTAACCTCTCTTTTACTCAAAAACAAAATACCACAAATGCTTTGTTTATATGAATCCAAAAGCTTTCTTGATAGAAAGTAAAATAATACACTTTCCAATAGTTTAAAGAAACCCGTATGTGATCTTTTAGGAAATATTTTGACAACTCTTTTTTCCTCTTCTGATAAAATACAATTAATTAACATACAGCTTTGCTTTAAATCTAAAAATCCAAATAAACCTTCAAGCCTATTATAATAATAGTATAAAGTTCCCCTTAAAAATGGCTCCTCTATTGTATTTTTATACACTGTTTGATCGATTTCTTCCTGTGGAAACCAAAATAATCCAGAAACCTTACAACTTTTATTCAAGCCTAAAAGGCTTTCTTCTAAATCTTTATATGGATCTATGGTTCTAGAGGTTCGATCTAAATCTGTAACTTTCTTTTCAATTTTAATGTTTTGAGTCCCTTTAATACAAATCCTTGAATTCAAAAAGTGAGATGAAAACGAGGAAGAGGAGGAAGATGAGGAGGAGGAAGAAGAAGAAGAAGAAGAATTATTCGATGAACCATTTTTAAACTTGGGAATGAAGTCCTCATTAACAGTTGATGTGTTAGTTCTCCTTAGGGAAATCTTATTATTTGAGTTACTACTCATAATCAAAATAATATTGTTAATTACATTAAAAAGAATCCTATTATAGTTCTTACCAGGAAACTGATCTGCCATTATACTGCTGTTAATAATATCAGTTTCAATAGAAAAATGGTTCTCCTTTCTACACTTAAGCAAAGATTTCCTTTCAAATCTTCTAAAAGTTCCTGATAAAATCTCTTCAGCATCATCGGCCTCATCCATTTCTATTATCTCTTGCTCAGTATTCACAATCCTCTCAATACAATTGAATAAATTTCTGTCACTCATTCCTGTTGAAAATAAATTTCTGAGACAAGCCTGAATAAAGAAATCTCTCTCAACTGTAATAATATTTAATAGGGCAGCCGTGAATGATGAAGAAAGAGGAAAGAATACACACTTATAAAAGTACAACAAAGCTGTGATGTTCAGATCTGGAGAATTGGAGAATATGTGGCAGCTATTTCTGTCTAAATAACCAAAGATCCGAATTAGAAAGTGAGACAGTACACTAAATTTTGCAAACTCTTCCTCTAGAACCTTTAGTAAAAGTAAACTTGGTAACGTTCCTCCCAATAAACCTGCATATAGAGAAAGGATACCATCAGAAGAGCTTGAATGGTTATTATCAGAATTAATTTCAACCTTTTCTGAGCCATTTGAAGATTTACTGAATAGATCAGAAAAAAATTTATCATATGTTTTATTATTGAAAAAATCTTTCAAGGTACTATTCCATAGTAGGAATATATTCGCATGTATAAGTATCCTAGGAGCTATTATATCAGTGCAAAAATGTTTTAGAATGTTTCTACAATATATATAGATTTGCATTGAATTATTCTGAGGCTCTGAAACATGAATTATACTTGTATATGCATCCATTAATATTTTATTTGATAAAAATGAGGGCATTACATACTTAATCATTACATGATCGCTTTGGTTATCTGTTACCTGTTTCCCAAACAAAGCTGTCCATACATTTTCATTATTTATACCTCCAATCCTATAAATATTCAACATTTGTTTTATAGAAATCACTATCTTGAAGTTCCTATCCTCTTTTTGGAAATCTTTACTTTTTTCTCTAGTTTTGACATTCTGATTTAAACTATCGTCTTGGTGATATTTAATTATATTATTATCACAATTTTGTTCTCTATCCTCTTCATTTGCCTTTAAGTAATCATTACTTAAACCGTATTTAAGCTGATTTAATAACTCATGATTAAAAATGTTTGAAAAGTGAGAATTCACTTTAGAATTAAATATTCCAGATCCACTACTCATTACCATATCGAACCAGAAATTATTCCCAAGGTTTCGAATCTCACTTTCTATGTTTTTATCCACTCCAAATACAGATTTAACATATTCGTTTTCACTATGTTCTAATATTGCCTCCAGGGAAGATAATGGAAGTGGAGTAAAACCCGAAGGAATGGACTTTAAAAAGTATATCAAAGGCTTTAAACAATTTTTTTCAATTTCGTGGAGAATATCACTAATATCCTTACTGATTTTGCTAACTTCTATATTTTTTGCAAATTTCTCCTCCCATTCTTCCTCATACTTATCTTTGGGCATCTTAAATAGCTTTCTTATACCTATGAATTCTTGACTTGCTATATAATTGTTCTTTATCACATATTATAAAAATAATTTCATCCAAGAATTACGTCGAATTCTTTGACATTTGGTTAAACCTTCCTGCCTCTTTATCAACATTTAATGTATAAATATATATATAAGAGCTTTTGCTCTTGCCAATTTTGCAAAGCTGATGCTCGCTCTCAACTCTTTAAAATTAAAACATGAAAATTAGCCAGTTAAAAACTTTTAGTTCGCCAAGAAATCATTCCTCTGATCTAGGATTAATTAGTCATTAAAGTGGTCAGTCCTTCCTTTACCAAAGACCGTATATGTTTCCTTATCTTTCTATAAACAATTCTGATATAGCTGACTCAAGAAATCCTTTAAGAACGTTATCACACAAGAGTAAAAATCAAAAATACGTATATTTATAGTTTATATATTTTCTTTTCTTTCACCTCACTTAACTTTTAATTGATTCCTTTTTATTACTAAACCTCTTATTTCCCTTTAGTCGAAATTCAACCCTTAAATGAGCGGGAAAATTTTGGCGCCGTTTCTTAAAAAAAAAAATGAGACTAATACAAGAATATGCAAAAATAAAACTGTTCTTTGTTGAATAAGTGTAGGGAAGAACGGATTAGAAAAAGAAGGTGTGAAAAAAATTAGGAACTAAGAAATTTAATAACGATACCTAGACATACACAATATTTGACACGATAAATGGCCTGTATTAGAAGAGCCACAATTGATGATGTGTTCACAATACAACAGAACAATTTATACTGCTTACCAGAGAACTACCAAATTAAATACTACTATTATCACTCAATGACTTGGCCACAACTTTTGGATATAGTAACAGATTCGAACGACCAGAACAAATCTGTAGGGTATGTTCTTGGGAAAATTGAAGATGATTCTAATCCTTTACATGGTCATATTACATCAATAGCCGTTTTAAGAACACACAGAGGATTTGGTGTGGCAAAGAAGCTTCTTAAGCAAAGCCATCATGGAATGCAGAGTATATATAAAGTTCCGTATTGTAGTTTACACGTAAGGGTTTCCAATTATACTGCAAAGAACTTGTATCAAAAAGCATTAAATTATAAGGTAGATAGTATAGAAGCCAAGTATTATGCTGATGGTGAAGACGCATATTTCATGAAATTTTACTTTGATAATTCAAAGTAGTGAATAAACTATTACAATTAGATATCTTGATTTGATAAATCAAATCTAATTTATTCAAAATGATTGATTTAGATATCTAAAATAGATACTAGAATAATAATAGTATTATAAAAGCGGTGATTAATGTTTATATTATGGACAGTTTTCTTTGAAAAGAATTGATATATATATATATATATATATCAATCATTGAGATTCATTACTATTAGCATTGGGATTATCCAAAGTATCTTTTTCTGTATCATTTTGATTTAAGATTGAGATTTGATTAAACTGATTATCTGTAGGGTTGTTACTGAGACTTTCAATATTTTCATCTATTAGATTAATGTTTAGATTTATATTTTCATTCTCATTATTTTCAGTGATACCTGTGAAAGTATTGCTTTCAGCATTACTCTTTATTTGTGGGATTGTCTTTGAATCGATAAGCTGGTGGAAAGTCATTGATAAGTCACTATTCCTCCATTCCCAAAGCTCACATTCTTTTGATTTAAAATCAGAAATCAATTCGGTTCTGTTACTACTAATCTGAAGTATTTTACCTATTAGAAAAAATAGAAAATTAATTGAATGTCTACAATTAAAAAAAAAAGAAACTAAACTTACCTCCATTAGAGAATGGATTCCAAAAATTAAGTTCTGAGAAAATTTCAATTGGTTCTGAAAAGGACTTTCTAAAAATTTGCTGCTGTTTTTTTAATAAAGACTCAGTTTCTCCCAAAGATTTCTGAATTAAATGGGAGAAAAACTTTGAAGCAAAATTCTGTTCTTGAACAAAAACTTTATCAATATTATCATTCGGTTTATTTGGAAAAGTATGGAATAACCAAATAATATCTTCTATATGACATACTAATCTGGCATCACTACAATCATATACAAAGGTTTTACAGGCAACATCGTCGTTTTGGCATACTACTCCTTTTGGAGTGTTTCTTAATGAAAACTTGGGAGCTTGAAATATTTCTTTTAAAAAATACAAAAACTTAATGTTAAAAGAAAATAAAATAAAAGGAATTTTTTAATTAACTTACCAGAAATAAAAGAATTACTATTAATTTCGTACCCTTTCTTTAATCCTTCAGTCCATTTAAAACCACTATTAATAAAGTAACCATATACATTAGGATTATATGAGGATAGCTTTTTAATAAACATCCTTGCTGGACACTAAAAGAAAATAAGTTTGATTACCTTATTTAATCAAAAACTTACACTATAGATAAAATCTCCAATCATTCTTGCATATGCTAAAGCTACTGGATCGTCAATTATACCATTCCACTTTTCATCATCTCTATTTTTTCCAACCTGAAATAAGTTAAACCCAGAGCTAGAAACAATCTGGTTATTTTCTTTATCTCCACTCTTAATAATATCATTTTTTGACTCAGTCATACTTTCACTAGCTTCTTTTTGAATTTCAAGTGATTTTGTTTCTAGGTTAGATGATATTGTTTCATTATTATCGTTGGAAGAATAATCACTTGTTATTTTGGTTATGTTTTGCCATTCAAAGTTATTATCAGTATTATCGTAACTAGAAGCTACTGAAACAGAATTTGCAAAGTTATTGTTACTATATATTTTCATAGCCTCTCCTGCTTTTGGACCAAATACTCTTGAAACTAGATACCTGAAAGCAAAGTTGCTGGTTGCAAGACTTCTTGAAATGGCTGGTAAATAGGCAATAAAAGACCTAAAGAATTGAACTCCTTCTGAATTGGTCGTACTGATGATGACATTCATATTTTGAGGAATAGATCCAGATAATGCAAGATTTCTACAAGAATCTTTAATGATAAAACCATCAACTATTGGTGACCATGAATGAAGAGCTTTGGATGGATTAGATCTTACAATCTGTGTTCTAACCTCTTTTTGAATCTCCAATAACTGCTTTGTCGTACAGCTCAATATTGTTGCCATACATTTTTCAGATGCAATATTTTCTGCCATTTCGCCCATAGATTCTGCTTCTTTAAGATTTGTTTCATTTTGAGAAAGAGCTCCAGAGTGGATGATTACACCTGAAAAATACTTATTACTTTCTTTAGTAACTGAATGACATAATACAGATTTAGCTCCTGCACTGTGTCCTGATAAAACAACTCGAGTGGGATCACCTCCAAAGTAAATAATGTACTTGTTAATCCATTCGAGAGCTAGTCTTTGATCAAGAAATCCCATATTTCCAGATGAAAGGTTTTTTGCTCTTAACCACCCAAGAATTCCAATTCTATAATTAATTGTAACAATAATAGCTCCAGATTCTGCAAGCTTTTCTCCAAAGTTAGTTTCGGAATTGGAGGATCCAATTAAGTATAATCCACCGTGGATATAAACATAAACAGGTTTTAACTGGGACATATTAGATTGTACAATTGAAGATATGGAGGATTTTTGTTTATTAAGATTATTCATTAATGTATTATTTACATTTGAAAGCATATTAATTTGTGTATTATTAGAAGAAACATGCTTTGTAACAGTAGAAAACTGGTTAAATATCTCCTCTATTTGAGTAGTTGAGGTGAATATATTTAAGGTTAAGCATGCCTCAGATTGAGTTTCTGGTTCTGTTCCTCTACATAAAAAGGTTTTTTGACTTGTTTGCTGAGTATCTGAACAATCCTGTGGGCAGGCGGAACCTTTATTTGTTGATAAATCATAGCTTTTTGGAATTTTTGATGTTCTATCCTCGTCCATTATTGCAGCTTCAGTAATTGATAATAACTTTGCTGGCTGGAACCGGTTTGCAACTCCATATCGAATATTATAGAATGACGTAATTCCATTGTTTTTTTTCCCTATCAGCTGTATACCTTCAATTTCAATAGATTCAAAAACTTTAATCTTAAAAAAAAATAATATTAGCAACAAATTCGTTATTATTTTAAAATTACTAATCTTGTTCATTTTAAATAGTCTTATTTACATTTACTGTTCATACACATATATATTTTTAAATATATGGGTGTGAATAATAAATATATTGTTTATTATTTGTTTAAAATTATTATCTTGATTTTTTTTGATTATTACATTATTTAAATTATTATCTTCTTTTTATCTAGCTAATTTAGTTTTCTTTTTTAAATTGGTTTTATATTCTTTCTAATTTTTTATATTTTTTTCCATTTTTACAATTTACCCAATTTCGAGATTAATAATTTTAGTCTCAATTTAATTTTTTGTCATTATGTGGAACAGTTTGCAATAATAAATGCAAAATTTGTCATGCAAATTACATGCATGGCGCCTAAATTGTGGGTAATACCGGTATAGGAAATAGGAAAAATAAAAATATTTCTTGGAAATTAAACAGAAATTAAAGATAAAACTAAATTTTGTATTTTTTTTATTTTAATAATGATAAAGTGAATATAAATTGAGTTTAAGTTATTAAAAATGGAAGGCGAACCAATACATTCAAAAATAAGAGACTTAACCAAAACAATTGAAGAAAATCAAGATCTTTTAAGCGACCCACAAAAAAGATCCGAATATGAAGAATATGTAATGAAAGATGATGAGTTATTCGAAAATATTAATGAGTCTGATTACCGTTCATTTTCACTTCTTTGCGAATTTGGATCAGTTAAAGCTCTTATAAATGAAAAAAGATATAGCAAGATATATAGACAATCACAGGGTTCATTGCTGAGAAAAATATTAAAAAATTGGAGGGAAAAATACATGAATAAAAAAGCTCAACAATTTGATAGATTTGAGGAGGAACCCAATCATTTTTTCTCAAATGGAGATTTATTAAGTTATAAGACTGATGATGAGTTTGTAAAGTTGAATTGGAATGGATGGTTTCATGACCATTTTAGAGTAAACATTTTTCCAATCAATAACATTAAATTTAACACATTACAAGGTTTACTAGATGAAAACAGTAATAATGAGCCTCTTACAAAGAGGGTTAGAATTGTAAACAATAAGACTAAGAATTCAAATTCGAATAAGACTAAAGTTCTTGAAGATGAAAATGTTCATGATACTCAAAATATTAAAATATTACAGGAATTCAAAAGCAAGTTATTGAATAAAATACAAGAAATAGACATAAAAAATCAGGGTATCGAACTCTGGGAACTTGTTTTAGACAAAAACCAGCAATACGGTTTTCCAAATACTTGTTTTAATTTATTCTCATTATTATCTCTTTTAAAAGACTCACTTATTTCAATTACCTCTCCAAATACTGTAATTCAAAACGATTCAAAAGAAGAACAAAAAGTTTTGGTTTTTCCAGGAAGCTCGAATATTTCTTTAGATTTAGAGAAGAATACTGGAATTATTTCTAATTTTACATTTAAGGTCTGGCAAGATCTATGTACAAGATATAATTAACAAAACGATCATTAACTGATTATAACTCAAGTAATACAATTACTACCGATATTAATAGTAATATTTTCACTAATCTTCTACTTCTAACACTACTATTTAAGTAAACATAGTTTTCAATAAGCAAAGACAGGAATGAACAAATTACTCTGCTTTTTTTTAACTTCGAAAGCTTCAATATTAATGATTATTGAATTAAGTATCTGTTCTTATTTTAATCATTAACAAAATATTAATACTATTAATCATGTTCTCTTTTTTCAAAGTAAATGAGATATTTTTACTGATCTGTAAATATGAGCAATGAGATAGATACATCTACATAAAATATTGCAAGTCATTTATTGATAATCCAATAACTCAAAAACTTTTCCAACTTATCAATTGATGTTGGTTGCTCTCCGGAAGTACACAAATATTTTGCTCCATCCACAATTTCTGACACACCATTAATTTGCTTTAGCCCTTGATCATATAATACTCTGACCGGCCCGCCTAAAAGTCTGACGTTCTGACAGGGTAAAAATTAAGGTAATGAAATAGGAATAAAATTAATAACTAAACTCACTCTGTTAATTTCATTAAAAAGCTGGTTCATATTTCTGATATATGGTTTTACATAGTAAATGGTTCCTTTATCATATTTATCTCCATTTTTATAAAGCCAAATAACTTTGGCTTTTTGTAAGAAATCATTACTACAAATACTTGTATATGAATGTTTTTTAATTGGAGAGCCAAGAACTTCATGTTTTCTCTTTGTGCTCTCAGTATATCCGTCCTCTCTGTATATGTATTCTCTCCCTGCTTTTCCTAATCCGTTTCCATCTTTGTCAAACCTGTATCTGTGCATACCAGTGTAAAGTTTAGGATCTAAAAGACGATCAAAGACGTTGCTCTTTGATTCCTCTGGCATTGTATGGAACTTATTAATTAGCCTTGTTTGCTTCTCAGTATCTGAGCTAGGAATAATTTTTGGTGGTTCTTTAAAATCATTGTTAAAATTCTTCTTACTTTTTGAAGAATGCTTTAATTCGAGATTTCTTTTTTCTTTACTTTCCAAGCTCTTTGAATGCCAAATTAAGATATCTTCTTCTTCAGGAAGGTATGTTATTTGCTCAAGCTTTGTGCTATTTAAATTTCTTGTTTGCATTTTCAATTGTTATTTCTTCTAAACAATTAATCAATTACAAATTAATAAAAATAGATTTTTAAATACCATAAAATAAACCATAATAAAGATTTATTATGGTTTATTCAGATGATTTTATTCAATTAACAGCAATTACTTTTTATTTTTAGTTTTTATTTTTAATTTACAATTTTAAATAATAAAATAATTTTATTATTAAGATATATTCACACGCACACATTTATATTTAAATTTGCATGCCAGAAAAAATAAGCCATGAATAATAGTTAAAATTTCAAAAATAGTCAATTCTACTTATCAAATAAGGGTGCAGTTTTATTAAAATTTAATTTTGAAGATTCTAGAACATTGTTTTTATAATTGATTGATAAAAAACATAAACCTATTCTTGTTTTTTAGATATTCTTTGATTCAAGGAATAACTGATAGTGCTGCCAATAAATTATTTATTTATTATTTAATATACTAATAATTGTTAATCTTTAGTAATATTTGCTATTTTTTTCTAATAAATTTTTTTTTTCAGATTTGGATACTTTTAAGGTACCTGAAAAAAAAAAATGTTTTATATGAATACAATTATAAATAAATTATCAGAATTCACTTAAAATAAATTTTAACTAAAAATTCAAGGCATTTAAAACTCTGAGTAAACTTTATAAATAGCTTTTTTTTATATTTTTGATCATAAAAAAATTATTATTTTTTAACCATTCAAATTGAATGCATGTAAACATACAAAAATTACAAAGCGGGACTATATTTTTGGCGCACGCGGTTCTTTTAATGCAAAGACGGCGCCAAATAATTTAAGTAAAATAAAAAGGAACTTGAGACAAGCAAAGGTAAGGAAAAAGAGTAGCGCCTAAATGAGTACCAGGCAAAAAAAAAAAGGTTAGATTACAAGAATTGAATAAAACACTAACTTTAGGACAATTTTTTTGTAGTTGAGAAGCTGGTTTAATATATTTAACAATGAAAGGAAAGTGCATCAAAAAGAACGATTCACCACTTACACAATTAGAAAAGGATGTCGAGAGATGCTTCCAAGACATCGAATCATCAAGTAATGACGAGGAGTTGAAAGCAATAGTTCAATCAGTAGTTTTCTCAACTGCAAAGGAAATTGATTGTGGTTCAAGAAAGGCAGTTGCAGTATTCGTTCCATATGCAATCTTCATGGCATATGTACGTAAGATTCAAGGTCGTATCATTGCTGAATTGGAGAAAAAACTTAAATGCCCAGTTGTTATGATTGGCCAGAGATCCATCTTACCAAGGAACTATCGTAAATATGGTTTTAAGTCAAGACCAAGATCAAGAACCCTCACTGCTGTGCATGATGCATTATTGGAGGATATTTGCGGACCAAGCGATATTGTTGGTAAGCGTCTTAGATACCGTGTCGATGGCAGCACTTTATTAAAAGTAATCCTCGACCCTAAAGATAAGGATAAGGATATTGCCGATAAGGTTGATGTTTTTGGTGCAGTCTACAAAAGACTCACTAACAAGGAAGCTGAATTCTCCTTCCCAGCTACAAACTACTATCCAGGTAGATTAGGAATTATAGCTTAATTATCAAGAAGCTTGGTACTTTAGAATTTTAGTTACTAAAAAGAGGAAAACATTTTCACACATAATCAATTTAGTCTTTGGAAGACTGATAATTTTATTATTACTAGTTTTATTCTACTTTTATTTTTCGCCTGCATCTATTCTATGTTTCTTGCCACTAGATGTTCCTAATTGTTCTACTGCGTCTGATTCGTTCTTATTTTTATTACTTTTAGTACTTTTATTGTTTGTATCCAAGTATAGATCTTCTTTTATATCTTCATTATTTTGATTTTCGCATTCATCTTGACTACTTTCATTTGAATCGTCATTTTCTTTACTTAAATAACTTGTCAATAATTCATTAACTTTAATTGACACATCCTCCAGCTTTTCTGAATTTTTTTCTGTTTCTAAATTTGATATTACCTCAAATACTTGTCCGTTTATTATAGTCTCAGTCTTTACAGTATTAATCATTTCAGCATATTATCACTTAATTGAGTCTAATTGTTAAGTTAAAAAAAGACAATTAATAATACATCCGTCCAGCAATAAATTGTTGATTTTGTGTATTTTGATTCAAATATCCTCCTTACTAACTTTACAGTTCTTAATTTAAACTTAATAACAATAATACAAATTACCAATCCAAAAATATAATTGAATTTTGCAATTTTTCTTATTAATAATTTGCTACCTACTGGCGCCAAATTTATCCACATTAATTTAATTAATGCATGCAATATAAGGCAGGAAATTGTAAATTCATAATAAAAAACATAATTGTGATAATTTAACAAATAAATAAAACATTAATTAATTATTATAATTTATGCAAATCTATATATTCATATATTCTAGAACAAAAAATTTGATATGGTTTTAAGGTTATTTCTCATTCAAAATTTCATCATATTGAATGTCGTTATTGACATTTTTTGACCATTTAGAACAGAGTTGGTCAAAATTGACAATCTCATTGAAAATCTGTGGGTCTTTTCTATTATTTCCAGCTTCTATACATAATTCAGACTTGTAAATGCATTCAATATTTAGAAAGCTGTTTAGCTGGAAAAGGTATTCATGGTCATTGTTCTTATAATAGCTTCTATATCTCCTATAGTCAAAGTTGTCATATTTCGACTTAAAGAAAAACGGCTTTTTCTCTTCTGGGTCTGATAAATTACAAGAAATACATCCTTTTCTAGGACTAACTGACCTACTCAAACATTCTGGAACAAAGTTTGAAGCTTCTTCTCTTGTCAATTTCCTTATATTTTTTTTGTTTCTTCTTACTCTTTCCTGGAGTTTCTCAGCATCCGAGATTATTTCTTCTTGAATTTTAACTTTTCTTAGTCTTTCATCAATTCTTTTAATATGTTCGTCCATAATTTTCAGAATATCTTTGTTCCTTCGAGTTTTATTAGACGATATTACTTTTCTTTGTTCTTTATCTTGCTCATTACTTATTTCATTAGACTTTGAAAAAATTTCTTTTGGTATTATTTCAGAGTTTGAGTTGTATCCCATAGATTCTTTTCTTTTTGTGATCATATATTTGGATGGAAGCTGCCTTCTCTCCTTTTCTAAGCTCCACAGAAATACATTACCGATACTATTTGAAGCTGCAATTGACAGTATCGATGTATTAATATTACGGTCAAAGCTCCAATACGAAGGAGAGACATTTATATTCAAGTCATGAAGCTGATTATTAATAGAAAGCTCGTCTCCTTTTAGTAAGTGAACTCCCTTAAGTACAAAAAATCCGATGTCATCAGTATTTAAGTTAAGTTTGTCTTGGATTTCACTTTTTTTTGTGTTTAATGATGATTTTATAGTATAAGTTCTCCATTCACCATTTGACAATCCACAAAATATTAGAGGGAAATTTTCGCATAACTCACTATCTATGTTTCTTCCAAATAGTAAAAGAATATAATTTGGTATTACAGATAAAGTAGTAATTCTTAGATAATTATATCTTTCAGATGGTGAAACAAACTCATAGTTTCTGCTTTTGCTGAGGCTTTGAATCTCATTTTTTCCAAAGGAGTAATTCAAATAATTGTTTGTGTTTATATCATTAGATTGATTATCAAAAGGCTTTAAAAAGTTACTAACTTCTTTTTCCAGAATTGGCATGAAAATTAAAGATAAAAGGGTCATACTATCAATTTCTGAACTATTTTGACTTACTCTAAGCTTAAAATCAAAACAAAACAATCCATTTGGACTTTTTGTAGAAGAAACTGCTCTGATTATATATTCTTTGATTTTTGATTGGTCTTTTCCTTCATTTATACAAGTTAAATTCAAGATTCTGAAAAATTCAATCTTGTAATTAGTACAAATCATCTTCCCTCTTTGTTTGATCTCGCTCCTATTGGATTCAAATAGATATAAACAAGAACTAGAATTTTCAGACAGATCATTAATATTCAATTCACCATTCTCATTATTAAGGCAATCCATATCCAAGCTTACATTTTGACTATAATCCTTCTCATCCACCAGCTTCTGAATAATTGTTTTCCTAGTTGTAACCACCCAAATATAGCTAGACTTTAATGGGTAGAATCCAATTCCATTTTCAAGAATTTCAAAGCTAGATCCACAATTTTCCAAAACAAAACTGTTAGAACATATAATATTCAAGGGATTTCCTGTTTTTTCACTCTCTACATTCAGCTCAAACTCCATTCTACTTAATGAAATTAAGCAAAGATGTAATTTTGTCTCTTCATCTTCATCTTTGGAGGCTAATAGTATATATGGATAAACATTATTTATGTTAAAACAAGAAGTTATATTGGTATTTTTACCATTCTCTATTTGATATATCCACAAGGTTTTTCTAATATTTAAAACACTCAGATCAGAGTTTTGACTATTTCCAAGTTTTTTTCGGATCCTTCTAAGCTTACTTCTTATGAACAAAGTCAATATATAATGTAAAGGAATTTTGCAGGATAATAACTTATTATCAGTGTTGACCACTATGACAATATCCTTATATAATGAGTCTAAGGAAGAATCTTCCAAACTATATTTAAGCTCTTCCATACTTTCCTGTTTAATGATACTGTAGATACTTTTAATATTATACTCAACTTTCTCACGTGTATCCACATTTATTATATTAAAACAAGATAGAAACTCATCATCATCTTCCTCACAAAAAATCTTTATAGTGGAATCTTTTGTTGATCCACAAATCAATTTACAGTTTTGATTAATCAGGATTTGCTTCTCAGAGTCATTCAATTTTACCAGATAATTCAACCATTCCTCTCTAATCTTAAAAGGGGATATTGTGCAGATACTGGTCAACTCCTTGGGATCCTCATTTTTAACCAAAATTAAGGCTTCATTACTTTTTTTAGACTTCCAATAATCTAAATTTAACATATTTTGGCTACCTTTTGGTTCATTGAAGTTTTACAATTTTTATTATTTAACAGATTATTTAATAATTAGTAATCCAATTCATTTGAGAGATATTTCTCTTGTTCATAATAACATAATTAATTAGTTACCTCAATTCATAAAAGAAAAGAGCGATTTTTTTTGATTTATTGAAAACTTGGCAACAATTCTCCTTTTTATTATTCAGCTCAATCAATTTTATTATTTACATATTTTCTTTGTTCGCATATTAATATGTGGGGTATCTAAAAAGTTCCCGCCCAATTCATTAAGTAAATAATAATTAGATACAATATAAAAGAAAAAAATAATAAATAGATGATCAAGTATATTTAATATTAGCTTATAACAACAATGTTCTACTTAACAGGAAGGTAGCTAAGTACTTTCTACTAACTTAATAAGTTCCTGGAATTTTGAATTGAGATCCTTTTTCTCGACTGACTTGGCATTAAACTCAGAAGGGTTCCAGAAGCTAGATATAGGAGGAAAACATGGAAGAGAGTTATTTCTGGCCGATATAATGAGATCCAGGTCAATCTTTGAGCAGAAATCTTTGAATTCAGAAATGACTTCTTCTGTATTCAAAGCAGAGCTTTTGGTAGTTTCAATGTCATGGACATGAATAAACTCTGATGTTTTTAGGTTTTGTTGAAGAGATGGTATAACAGAAATTTCTTGAATTTCAGAAGATTCAATCTTATCATTTACAGGTAGCCTTGTATTTGGTTTATTTCTCTTGGTTTCCCACATAACCGAAGGCCTACATTCTCTCCTTCCAAAATGAGGTTCTGTGGTTTGATTAGGACTTGATGATAATAATTGAGATTGTGAATTATCATAGTTATTATTAGAGCTATTACCAGATCCTATGCTATTCTTAGAGTAGTTTCTTGGAGAAACTGGATCAAAAATGAGTTTGTATAGAGAATTGGATGTCTTATTTGTTTGTGAAGCAGTGATTGTACTGCTCTTTACCTTTTCATTTAAGTTTAGTTTATCATGTAATGCAGGCATGGTACCTGATCCTTTACCTTGTACTCCCCCGATATATCTGGATGATGTAATTCTTAAAGATTTATCGGGATGTATCATTTCCTTTTGTAGTTTAAGTTTCTCAATTTGATTGATAGTTTGCTCTAATTCTTGTTGTAACTGATCAATTTTAGCAAGTTTGGATTTTCGGACAATATTATCCAATTCAATATTTTTAAGTTGCATTTCTAACTGTTTGATTTGTGTCTGTAAATTAGTTCTCGTCTCAATTAGGGTTTTACCAGATAAGGAATTAGTTTTTGCTTTCTTTTGCTTTCTCTCAAGAATAAGAGCTATGTCATCATCCCCATACTGGAAGTTATTCAAATCTCTAGCTTTTTTCTGTAATATTCTTGGTAATGACAAAATGTAATCAGGATCATTCGAATAGAACTCCTTAATCATTGCTTTCCATTCAAGTAAATCCTCATTAGTAAAAATATTGTTTGAGATACTTTCAATTCCCCATTCTTTTTTGGATCCTCCTCTTTGTAAAGTCAGTACACATTTGTTTTCGTCACTAATGTGGGAATCAAAAACCTCACATGTCAAGAAAATCTCATTATTTGTGGAAGGATTAATAATTGGTACTTTGACATAACTTCCACACAAATATTCGGTAAATTTTGGGTGTTCTAACATAAATTCTATTCTATCTTTAGTTAAATGTACAGATTTCATTAATTTTAGGTTAATAGATTCAAGTACTTTATCACATCTTTTTAATATTCTTTCTTGATTCTGATTATCGTCATCAAATAAACTACTTCCTTGCATACCAGAGGAGCTTCTTCTAGATCTTTTTTGTATTTTGGTTTGGATTTGGTCATCGTCTTCATAATATTCTTCTAAATCGGAGTCTGAGTGTCTGGCTTTCCTTTTTGATTTACTTTTTTTTTCATTCTTTCTATGTTTAATATCATATTCTCCATAATATTCTTCATCTTCCTCTTCCTCTTCACCATCTATATTGTCACTTTCTTCAGAATTTTTGGTTCGGTATTCCTCCTCACCTTCTTCATCTTCAGACTGTGAAAGTCTCATCCCTTTTATTTTTCTCTGTCTAGCATTACGAAGCTTCATTAATGCAGAATCCTGCTTATTTGAAGGACTCTTCTTGCTTTTATATAATAATTCATACTTTCTTTTAGCCTGAGCTTCATCTTCGTACTCTTTTGCCAATTCTGCTTCACGCTCAAATTCTGGTCTTTCATCGCTTTGTGAGGAATCTGAATCACTCGTCATTTCCAAATTTTCTTCTTCTTCTTCTTCTTCTTCCTCCTCCTCCTCCTCTTCCTCCTCATCCTCATCTTCATCCTCATCTATATCCATATCTTCATTTTCCATTTCTTTCTCAACATTCTTTTTTTCATCGAAATTTTTTAGTACCCTTTTTCTTGACTTTCTCAATAAATCCAGAACTTCGGTATCGTCCACTTTTTTTGAATTATCATCCATCCTTTCCAATCCCTTTTTTATTAATATTCTTTTTTTTTATTATTTTTCTTATTACCTTGATAATTGACAAAAGTTTTGGCGGTAAATATTCTCACAAAAAATTTAATATTGTATAATTAATTTGCACAACCACATAAATTATTATTAAAAAATAATAAATAAAAAAACTTAATTATTAGATTTTTAAATAAATTTTAGAGTAAAGGCATATAATTAAGATTTTGAGTGAGTAAAACAATGAAAGTAACACGAGTTCCGTTTTTTGACAATAAAGGTAAGATAATAAAGGCTAATATAATTTAACATGTAAATTTTACGTGTAAACTAGAATTAATCAAAGATAACTAAATGGCCAATTAATTTATCTCACTATAGGAAGGCTAAAATATACTTGGGAACAGAATCTGGATGAAGTTATTTTATATTTCACAGCAGAAAACTTGTATTTTAGTGAAGAAAAAGTTATGGAATGTACAAAAAAAGTACTCAAAGAAAATTTATGTGTTAAAATAATGTGTAACAGGCTTAAAATACAAAATAAAGCCACCAATTCTGATATCTTTGATGTAAGTTAAAAGATTCAAGATAAAGAGAAAAAAAAGACAAATAAGACTTTTTTTTATATATTAACAAATTTTTTAACTTATTGTAAACTCAATTAAAATTTTTAGAATGATCTTTTCGATACAATTGATACTTCGGAATCACTTTGGTATATTGGTAAGTAAACCTTTTTTTTTACTGATCTGTTATTTTTTACTATTAACTAAATAAATACTATTTGTCATTATATTGTCAATACAACTATGGTTACCATTCTACTTTATCCAGAAAATAACGAACTCATTGTACAGTTATCAAAGATGAGAAAAGGATCTGTTTGGAATTCAGTTATTAAAAGTGATGAAAATTCTATTAGTTATATTGATGTCGTAAGTTTATTTTTTTTTTTATTTAACTGTTTCATATTTACCTCAAAAACTATAATAGGAAAATATGAAAAAAGAAATGATGTTAGAAAGATTCCAAAGAGAGGTAAGTTGAACAATTAATTATATTCAAACTAAATATACATATATATATACATTTTACTCTATTATTTGGTCTAATAAAATGAATTTCACCTAATATATTATAAAAATTGTTTTTAAAAAACTATCCAACAGAATCCAGGATTTGATTTCTCAAATGCTGAATTTAATGGAAATATACCAGATCCACGTAATTTTATGGGTGGTCTTAGGCAATATTAGATTTTATCATTCTATACTTAATTTTTATTTTCTTTTTTTTTTTTTTTTAATACCCTATACCGGTCTAATAGTTATTAAATTAAAAGGCGGGAATTTTAAATGATATTTTTTTTTTCATGATAATGTCAAAAAAAGATTAAAAGGTGTAAGGTTAAAAGAAATAATTAAAAAACGAGATAATCTAAAGAGTGAAATTAAAAAAGAGCTTAACGTTCAATACATATAAATGCTTTTTTTTAATTAGCAAATTTATATTGGTATCATTACACATAATTATTTTTAGTAATATTTATTCATATTAACTCCAACTATAAATTTAAAATTAAGTTTAAGGAAATTTTTGTACTTTTAAAAACTACCATAAAAAATGGGGAAAGGAAAAGCTATTATGAATAAGGAGAAAAATGCTAAGGAGGTTGAGATAAACCAGGAAGATGAGAATTACTACATGGAAATTCTAAATTACTATAAGAAAATTAAAGATATGATATTAACAGGTGACTTATTGAATGATGAACATAGTTGTGAAGTACTAATAGACAGAATTATTGAGGATATGAAGAAAAAAGATGTTGAAATTTTTTTGATGAGTGATCAAAGATGTAGTAAGATATTTGAGTTAATGCTTAGTATAAATATATTAAGTATTAAGAAATTAATAGATTCAATAAACTTTGATATATTGGATGAAAAAGGTAAAATGCTTGAGGAAAATGATCTTTTTAAGAGATTAAAGTCTTGTATTTCTAACTACATATTTATTTTGAATAGTATATTAAAGCATGTAGAACAAAGTATTTTTGATTTATATGGATCTCATGTAACAGAGACAGCACTAGAAAGCTCTGCAATATTATTAAGCTTTTTAAAGCAGAAGAAAATTTTCAAACAGGATAGAAGTTTAATATTGAAAGAAATTTTAGAATTTGTTAAAAAAATGGGAGATACTTTAGGTTGGGTTTCAATATTAACAAATTCAACAGCAAGCCATGTAGGAAGAACTGTTATAAATATTACTATAGGGAAGGTAACTATGAGTATGGACAATATGGAGACATATATATTGGAAAATGTGGGAAAAAGAAATCAAGCTAACAAACAAAAATTTAGTGGAAAAAATCAAAATAAATATAAAACATATGAATGCAGTAGCATTCATGAATTAAAAGAATTAGTATTTTCTCCTAAAACTGATAACTCTTCACTATCATCCCAACTATTACAATCTTTAAAAGAAGATTTTGAAGGTGTAATAGGTGATACTTATGCATTACCATCTTTAATATTGTTTATTAGAGGACTAAATGAAATAAAATCGCAAAATAATACTGAATTAGTCAAATTATTTAATATTTTTTTAACTATTATTATTACAAATGGACAGGAAACTGAAGAAGACATCATTTCTGGATATGAAAATAAGATTATAGATTCTGAGAAAATTTCAAGATTGCTCTCAAATTTAACAAGAAATTGGATAAATTCAAACTTAAAGAGCAGATTATTAGAACTATTATTAGATATTATACCTTACGAATTCTTGGTTATTTGGATAAATTCACATACAATTTCAAAGGAGAAATATGATCAGATATTTTTGAATGATATCATAGATTCAGAGTATGGACATTATGTTTTTTTAAATCTTTTAAAAAGTAATAGAATTAAACGTGAGGAGTTTATTCCAATATTAAAATCTTTAGATTTCTCAAAAATTACAAGCAAAAAAGAGTTTGTAGATATTTTGATTTCTCTAATAGATAATTGTAGAAGATTACAAAGTGAATACAAATACTTAACTAAAAAGTTATGGAAATCAATTGAAATAAACTCAAGCGAAGATTATCAATATACATTTTCATGCTTAATATTTCAGAAAAAGAAGAGTGAGTTGATAATAGAAGAGGAAGAAGATATTAGGTCCAAATCAGATACTGATTCTATTGAAAAGAAGTTAAAAATATCTTCTCAAGGTTGTTTAATGATTAGCTCTTTATCAAAGTTTCCAATTGATACAATTCATCCATTAACTTCTGGTATTACCTATTTTATTAGTAAACATAAAAATGTAATGCTTAAAGATTTACTTGAAACTTCTTTTGGGATTAGGATGATCGAAACTATTATTTCTTCTTCTAGCAATATTCCTCAATCTCTTAAGAGAAGGTGGATACAAAGTTATTTTGGTAATTTTTTAAATCTTACATTATCAGGAACATGCAACTATGCTATTATTGCAATGTTTTATGCATCTGACCACCTTTTTAGAAAAATGATAGTAGAAGAACTTCTTAATGAAGAACATGGAGGTGGTAAAGATATACTTATGAACAAGAATTTTAAAATATTTAAAAGTCTCAAAATTGAGAGCTTTAATAAGAAAGATGACTGGACTAATGTCAATGAAAAAATTGATAAAACTAGGAAATTATTTAGTAATATTATTGATGAAAAAATTGATATTCTTGACAATAATTTGGAGGATTCATCATACAGTAATGTTTCCAACACTAACAAAATTTCAAAAAAGAATAAAAATAAAAGAAGCTCCAGTACCTACAATAACATTAATAATAACAATAATGATTCAAATGATATTACTGATGATCAAAGTATGGGAAGTATTCTCAAATTTATTAAAAAAAGTAAAAAATGATTTCAAGTTTCCCGCCGTTATTTTATCCACATAAATACTGCATGCATGCAATTATTTTTATTGACTTGAATACACGTAATTAGAAATAGGAATATTTGTATAGATAGAAAAGGTTTATTTATAAAGATTATACTTTGAAGATTTAAATTTAGATTTTTTTTAATAAATTTTAGAAGTAATATAAAAAAGAACTATAAATGTACTATGATTCTATTGTCTTAATAGAAAATGTAAATTCTTGATCACATCCAATATAGCTATCACAAATAATCAACAACTTATAGTTTGTAATAATACCAGAGTCTTCAATTGAGTTGAACCTTAAATTAACTTGATTACTTGTCTTATTAAGTTGTATCCTTCTTATACCTAAGATTTTGTCTTCATGATCATCATTTTCATCATTAATATTCTTAGGTATATTCGGATTACTCTTCTCTATTAAAATAACCCACCAATTTTCTTCCTTTTCAAGTGGATAATAGCTCAAATTTTTAACAATACACGAACTAATTACTTGACCTTTAATATTATATTGATTTTTCAAACTATCTTCCTCTTTTACTTCATAGTCATCTTCAATTGAACTAAAATCTCGAGAAATATCAATAGACAAATTCAAGTCAGATTCAGTATTGCATTCAAATAATCTTTGAGTTTCTCCATTTTTTAAATTATTTGAAATTTCAGAATCTACTCTTCTTCTTTTATTGGTCTCACTTAAATCAATACACCCAAGAATGCTATAGTCAGTTTCAATAATTGGAAAATCATTACAAACTTGAGCAATTTGGAATATTTCTTTTTCATTTAAAGAAAGTTTTTTAGTTAATAAATCATCTCTATCATTATCATTCATATTAATTAAATCATATATATCAGAAACACCATTTTCTTTGAAGACCTTAATTTTATCCCTATTCATTAGCATTGAAAGTTGCATTAATTTGTCGTTTATTGGATTACTTATTGCTTGAACAAACATTTGTGAAAGTTCCATTATTCTTAAACATGTGTTAATCCAACCATAAGAACTTGAAATATCTACCATTGCAAACAATAAATCCATTACAAATCTCAATATATCTGTCAAATCATTTCTAATTAAAGGCTTATTCAATATAAATTTGTGGCGTTTTATATATGAATATAATAATACTTGAATCTTTCTTGAAGATAAACACTTATTTTGATTGAATGATGACTTAAAAACTTCATTGTCCGACCTTGGATTCAATTGATTCAAATCTAAATCTTTACATAATTGGTCTAAAATATGGCTATCGCCCTTTCTTACCAAGCATTCTTCTTGTAACTGAGGAATCATAGAAATTAACTGAATCAAACTGTCATAAGTAACATTTTCACTCAAATTTTTGCTAATAAACTCTATAGTAGAGACTCTCAAATTATAAAACGCTGATATTAAACTCAAATTCAGTGATACTACTGTGTCATCACCTTCATTATCATCTTCGTAATTTTCGATATTCTCTTCATCTTCATTCTCTTTACTTTCAACCTGTATACATTTAGCTTCGGACAAAGAATCTAATAGACTCTCTAAATATTCAGACAAGTAATCTGAAATATGATTATTAGTATTTCCTATTAGTCCATAATAACTCGGATTCTATAAAAAATGAAACATTAATCAAGAAAATTATTTAGTTCATGTATATAAATATATATTATAAATACCACACTTGGCGCCAAAACCTTTGTGACTAGAAAATAAATCAATAACAATTTATCTCAGTATTTTGGAATTTTTGTTGTTTCTTTATATAATTTGAATTTAATAAAATAATTATAACTTTCAGACAGTACGAATATGTATATAAAAATATATACAATCAGGAAAAATTATCACAATGTAAAGAGAAAACAAAATAAATGTTTTCTCACATTGAAATAATTACTATCATTTATTAAAATAAATTGTCATCATTAATTAAATTTATTAAACTCAAATAATTCATTATTATTAGCCATTTTCATTAATATAGTCACAAAAGGTATTTGAATATAGTGTGGAAATATTTGAATATATATTATTCATAATTATATAACATGCACTTTGAAAACTAAATGAACTTACCTTTGAAATTCTTCTATAAAACAATGTCCAAGTAATCCAATCTATGGTATCTTGCTTAGTCTTAATAGTTTTTAAAGCAATTTCTGTATTTAAACAATCAATAATACCAAAATCAATATTTGATTCTAAAGGTAAAGAATATTTAATAATATATTCATAAAATTCTTGCTTATTTGAAGAACATAGTAAAGTGAAATTGGAAGAGGAATTTAATTGATTTTTACATCTGCTTAGCATTTGATGTATATCAAATTGAGAATAATCAATAGTTTTTCGTATCTTTGAATTGATGAATGATCCTCTATTTTCTTCATAATCAATCTTCTTTGTGTCCATTACAATAACATGATCAAACTTTAGTGTAATAAAATTCTTCATATTTTCACAAGCTATAATAATGTGTATCTTTCCATCCGAAAATTGCGATAAAATATACTCTCTTTCTTTATATGATTGATTTTTATATAGAAAACCAATTCCATTATGTAATGAAAACTTTAATAAAGAATTATATTCGGTAATAAATTCTTCTTGTTGATCATTTTCTGACATAATAAATAAAGAAAGCTCATTAGCTAAGCTTAAACAGAATTCGTATTCCAAAACAAATATTAATAAAGTTTTTTTTTTACCTTGAGATTGATTATTTAATTGCAAAATTATGTTGTCTTTTAAGTATTTTAGCATCATTTGAAAACGACTTGAACGGTAATAAGAATCAAAAGCAATAATTCTCTTATTAATACTTTCATTGAATATGTTTTGATCAAAAGAAAATACATTTTCTCTTAATATTCCCAACCATTCTGAAACTTCATTTGCATTAGAAATACATTTTGAATATGCAAATATTCTTATTTTTAAATTCAATGGAGTAATAATATATCTAATTCTTGAAATGGCTGACTCAATTGCAGATCCATTTGAATTATTATTAAGAAACTCAATACCATCTATTACTAAAAGTTTTAATCTCTTAACAAGGTCACGTGTCTTTGTTAGTTTTTTACCAACATTATTATCCCATGTTTCAATATCTGAAACTATTATACTTTTAGAATTTAATTCTTGATCAATTTGAATAGAAGTTTTTCCTTTTAAACCAGAAACTATTTGATTCATACCAAAAATTGATTCAAACTTTGAAACATAATAATCAACTTTATCCTTATTACATGATAAAAAAAGTACTTGAAAGTTTTTTGATTGAAATTGTGAATCTTTTTTCATTTCCCTTAGAATACCAATGCAAGTACAAATAAACTGACCATTTCCAGGAGGTGATGATAAATAAAAGCTTTTGTCTGAATTATAAATCAAATTAAATAATTGTGTCTGAATACTATTTAATTTTAATGAACTGTAATCTTGAATATTACCTTTTTTATCATTATCCTCAATATTAAACATCTTTTTTAAATAGATTTCAAAACCAGAACCAGAAAATGCTTTCTTTACTCCAATTGGCTGTAAATCCAATAATTCAGTATTTTCATATTGATTCTTTGGAAGTATTATTTTATTTTCAACTGGTATAGAAATACTAGTTTCAGAATGTAACCATTTATCGGCAACAGCCCTTACAAATATAAATGGAGGAATTATATCGTCTTGGTCATAACTTTTTTTAATACCCTTCTTTTCTAAGAATATCTGGTAACTTAAATAATATTCATCTTGCATCATTATTTCATTATCAGTATTACTATTCAATTCATTAAAAGATGGTCTAATTATTATCATATCTGAAAAATATAAATATTCACCATCACAATCTTCTATTAAAATCCAAAATGTTTCACCAGTATTTATCTCGTCAGTATTGACATCTCCTGTCATAGATTGACCATGAACCTTACTGTCCCATATAAAATTGGGCTTTATCACCAAATCCAATTGTAAAATCTTTGAGTCTATCGGAACAATAGTCCCAGACATTTCCAATCTTGGAATCTTTCTTATCAAATTATACAACACAGGACCTAGTTGAAATGATTAATAAAATTGTTGACTATTTTTCTTTTTACCGCCCCACAATGTATTAAATTTTACCGCCCATTTATATTGAATTGCATCCAGAAGGAAATTTAAATAAATCAGACCAATATAAAAAACTTTAGCATCAATATAAAAAATAAAAACTGAACAAATTTCTTCTTAATTATTAAAGATACTACTTTCCATCTTAAATAAAAGAAGTACTGGTAATACTCAAATAATTAATAAATAAAACTTGTTATAGTTTTTAAAATTTTTTGTTTTCAGACATATGCTTGTCATTTTGTTTTTTTTTTGTCATCATTTCTATTAAATTTATGTATGCAATTTTTGGCGGGTTGTTTTTATCCAATAATTCATTTTTTATTGGAAAGAATACATAAATGGAGTCAAGATAACAAAAAACTTACCTAGTTTAGAAGATTTGAGCATTTCACCTAGTTGATTACTAGTAAAATCATAATAAGTATTCCAGCTAATGTCTTTCTTTTCTAGTCTCTTGACAACTTCTTCAGAAATACCTTTAAATTGTCTTAAAGGCAACATAGCTTCCCAAGATCTTCTTTCTATCATCTATAAAATCATTTAATTAAAAAAGAAATTAAGATTATTGAAATTAATTATCAAAATTAAGAAAATATGTTGAATTAGGTTAATCAGAGTATAATGTTTATTTCTTTTCAAAATCCATATACAATATGAATATTTCAATGGTAGTGACAAGAATTCTAAACATTTTATCATCATATTAACATATTTCCTTCTTATTCAATAATTAATTTAAATATTAACTTACCGTTGCAATCTTAAGTGTTTTTCTAGCTAATATTGACCATCTTCTTTTAATAGCCAAGTTAAAAATAGCCCTGAATATTCTTGGAGCAGATTGAGCAATAAAGTGCAAATCTGAAAGAAGGGTTAGTTTCGCATTAATCCATCTTGTTCCAGTTATATAAAGTTGAAGCAAAACGTTAACTTTAGTAAAAGTATCAAGATCCACCATATTACCAATATTATCATTATCATCAACACCAGTGCTGGACCCAACTCCTTGTATTGGTATCGGAACTTTATCTACAAGCTTTTCCAATTCAATCTTTTCTTCACTTCTAACAATAAGAAATTTGAACTCTTTGCATGTTGAAAATAATCTGAATAACTGAATTTCTGACAAATTAGGAACTAATTGCTTATCAAGATCCTGAATTGTTTCTGGGGACAAGTAAAAATGAGAAGAAATTCTTCCTAGAGTTAGTGGTCCAATATGTCCATCTTTATAGTTATATTGGATCAATTTGCAAGCCTCTAATCTATCAAGAGCTGTATCTATTAATTTTGTTAAGTAAGATTCAACTGCATTTTTAAATGCTAAATCTCTTTTTTCATCAAGAGTATCTTCATCATCAGCTACTAAATCTTCACTCTGTCTGTTTTTGTTAATAATTTCATCAATATTGAGGCCATATAAGTTTGGATTTCTTATGATTCGAATATACAAGAAAGTTTTTTTAATCCATTTTAGAACGTCTTTTTTATTTTGAAGATTTCCAAGAGATATCTCAGCATTTATAAGGTCTGGTAATTTTGGAATAAGTTGAGACTCTATATTAAGTTGTTGATTTAGTAAAGAAAGATAGTAAGTTAAATGATCAAAATCTGTTATCACAATTCCGTGGCCATTATTGTCGTACTGGGGCCTTCCTCCTCTTCCAATCATTTGTAACATATCTAAAGGTGAAAGTTCTGTCCATTCTCCTCTTTCTGGCTGATAAATTTGAGTGCCTTTAATAATAACGGTGTGAGCTGGTAAATTTACACCCCAAGCTAAAGTTGCCGTAGTAACTAGAACTTTAATATGTCCATCAGAAAACAAATCCTCAACAACCTTTCTATCAGATCTCACTAATCCAGCATGATGAATACCAACTCCACAAGGTAATATTTCCTTAAGATTATTTGATTTAATGTTACTCAATTCATCCAAAATGATTTCTCTGGAAACATTATTATTACCAGGAAAAAAGAGGTTAAGCATTCCACTTTCTGTTGCAGTATCTCTAATGAACTTTGCAGTTTGTATTGTATCTTTTCTGGAATGAACAAAAACTAAAATTTGATGATTTGTTATATCTTTAATTACTGTATCATATACAATACTATTCATCAGTTGTAACTTTCTAAACCCCTTCTTTGCTTTAATGCCAATAAATGTTTGTAAAAGTGGAACCGGCCTGTATTCTGGACCGAAATGATAAAGTCCTTTTTTTGGATTAACATCTAGAAACTCTGCAACATCTATGAAGTTAGGTAATGTTGCTGATAATCCTACTAATCTCGTAAAGTTATTCTTGAATCTAGCAACAATTCCTTCCAATATGGACCCTCTGGAGTCGTGTAACATATGTACTTCATCAAGTATTATTAACTTTAGTTTTTCAGAAAGTCCATCAGTAGTTTTTCTGGTTACTACATCAAATTTCTCTGGTGTAGTGACAAATACTTGAGTCATTTCTATGAGTGATCTACTGATCCGCGTATCACCAGTCATTTCATTTACCAGAATCCCAAGAGGTTTTAGCCGAATCCTAAAAGATTCTACTTGTTCTGATACCAAAGCTTTCATTGGAGATATATATACAATCTTGAATTTGGAAGTATCCAATGTAAATTTTCCATTATTTTGAGACACAATAAACTGTGAAATTATATTTAAAATGCAAAGCATAGCAATATTAGTCTTTCCTGATCCAGTTGGAGCACAAACTAGCAAATTTTCTTCAAACTCCTTAAAAGCTGTATGAAAAACTTTACTCTGAATTTCGTTTAAGTAGGAAACTGAGACACATCTAAAACACTCTCTACTCCATTCTGGAAGCTCTTCTATAGAAATTAATCTAGATTTTTCCTTCATTTGTCTTTTTAATGGAGGAATGGTAATAGAGTCATAGTCTGTATTTTCTGTACGTTCTGATCCCTGAGGAAGTACTACTTTTGTGTTTAAATTCAAATTTAAATTCTGTTCCTGGTAAATTCTGTCAAGATCTAAAAGTTTTGCTTGGTATCTCCTGGAATACAATGCGCTTTTATCTCCCTCATTAAAATCACCAATTTTTACTGAAGACTCTTCAATGTACTTATTTATTGACTTAAAAAAGTCAGAGTCTTTATTTTTCCAGACTGAAGGTTTACTAAATAAATCCAAAACTTCAGATCCATGTTGGTGGTCTCTCATTCTATCTATGATCTTTTCCCTTTCAGAATCTGAAGGTGCTTGACCAAGAATTGTACAAAAATATATACTCCATCTGTTTTTTAAAACCTTTTTGATCCAATTAAAATGTTCATAATTAAACAAAATAACCAAAGAATTCTCACACTCTTGGTCATCCTCTAAATTCAAAATAGAAATAATTTTTCTTTCTATATCTAAAGATTTCTCTGCATCTTGAAAAAGTGAATAGAGCTCTCTTTGTAGCCAATAAGCATCCAATTTCCAAATATCAATAATGTCAGGATCTTCATTTTCATTCAAGTGATCATCTTTATTTTTCAGTCTTATATATCCAATATGTTCCTGGTTTTCATTATTTCCAGTATCATTAGTGTAGCTATCTTCATTAAGGTAATTCTCGGCTTCATCTTTTCCAATATCTAGAGTGGCATCTTCTTCATCATAATATTCATTATCTTCATAATAATCTTCATTATCATCTTCCTCATCATCACTTCTATCACTGTCACTGTCATCTTCACTAATATCATCTCCATCTGAAATATCACCTTTTTTATTATCAGAATCACTTTCATCAAAAATTACGGCGACTTCAGAGGCTTCCTCAGTTTGTTTATATTGAAAGTCAACAGTTTCTTCCATATTAAGAGTAAAGTCAACCAATCTCCTACTCTTATCTACTATATCACTGTATGTAGTATTATTTAATTGAATAATAATTTCTTTGCATTTCTTACGTTTCTCCTCATCTCTTAATTCGTCATTCTTAAGCACTAAAAGTAACTCAAAAGCTATATCTTCCAGTATTTTACTTGGCTGTGATCCCAAAATATCGGCCAAAATTCCTAATAATTCATCATAAGCAAGTCTTGTTTCCATAGTAGTTGGAATATAAGAGCTTCCTGTATTTCGCAAGTCTAAATCTAGGATATTGCCAGAATCATTTTCATTAACAATACTCCTATTTGTTCTTTTTTTTACCTGCTTTTTCTCTCTTATTTTAGGTTTTGATCGTTTATTGGCTAAATCTCCCATTTTGTACTTAATCCTTCCAGCCAAGCTCTCTGCTTCGCCCGTTGGTACATTTTCTCGGTTTCTTTGGCCAGTTTGAATCACCAAATTACTATTAGCCTTATACCCAAATCTTTTGGACATTTCATAATCATCCACCATTTTTTCGACATAATAATTAATGAAATTATACTTTTGTTATACACGTCTCCAATTAACTTATTAAATCGCAAGGAAACCTTATAAAGTAAATAACTAAACTTTTAATGGTTTAATGAATACGTTCTGAGTATTTCTTAGCATTAATTCTATTTTTTTAAAATAACTTCAAAGCTTTAAAGAATTGTTATTTTTAGTATTAAATCTTATTAAAAACAATTTAATTTAAAAATATACTATACGTGGAAATTGTCATTTTTTTACCGGTTTTTGAGGGTATTAATCATTTTCTTACTAAATTTTGCCGGTATAGAAGTTTTGCAATAATTTTTTTAATTGTCATGCATTACATGCATCCACATAAATTATTATCAAAAAAAATATATATTTAATTTTAAATTAATAAAAATTTCCAGTTACTAATATAAAATTGATTTATTTTGGAATGTATTAAATTGTTTAAATCGTTCTTTTTTTTTTATTTTTAAGAGGAATTTATGAAAGATGTAAAAAAATACTTAAAAAAAAACATTATCGTAATTGAATAAATAAAATATTAGTATTTAAAATCAATTTATTTATATTTAGAGATTTTTGGTTCTCATTCAAGTTAAACTATTTTTCATTTAGAATATATACTACTGTACAACATTTATAGAGTGTTTTGGCGGGAAGTTTGAATATGACAGTAATACAATATAGTAATTAAATTTTGTCAAAGAAATGATTTTGAAAGGTTGGAAGTAATGAAGGAATGCCACTATTCAGTTTTACAGGTTGATTACAAAGCAACTTTTGATGAGATTCGTCAATCATATAAACAATTATCATTAAAATGGCATCCTGACAAAAATAGAAATAATGTTGAAGAAGCTACTCATAGATTTCAACTGATAGCAGCAGCTTATGAGGTACTGAGTGATCCTAATGAGAGAGCTTGGTACGATTCTCATAGAAAGCAGATACTATCAGAGGGAAATACAAAAATGTATAATGAAAATGATCCAGATTATGATCCATCTGAAATGAATTTATGGAAGTATTTTTCAAGAGATGTTTTTGAAGACTTTAATGATGAAAAGAATGGATTTTATACGGTTTATAGTAAATTATTTGAGGATATTATAGAAGAAGAAATTAAATATCTATCAAAAGATTCGAGTGATTATACATTTTGGAAGAATGCTAATAAATTTGGAGATAGTAAAACAAACCTGGAAATTGTTATGGAATTTTATAGTTTTTGGAGTAATTTTTCATCTACACGTACATTTTCTTGGAAAGATATATGGAATTTGAATCAAGCTCAAAATAGGCAAATAAGAAGAGCAATGGAAGCTGAGAATAACAAGGAAAGAAAGAAAGGTAAAAAAGAGTACAATGAAACAATTAGGAAGCTTGTAGAGTATGTTAAGAAGCGTGATCCAAGAGTCATTTCTTATATGAGGAATAAGTCTGAGAAAATTATGAAATTGCAGAAAGAGAAAGAAATACAGAAAAAAATGGAGGAGGAGGTGAGAAGGAGAGCAAGAGATGAAGCTAGAATTGAAGAGATGAAAAGAATGGAGGAGTTGGATGCCGAGAGAAGGGAATTGTACGGGAATGATTGTCTTCAAGAAGGCGATCGAGATATTGAATGCTATGAGACTTTCATTTACACTTGTAAATTATGTAATAAAACTTTTAAAAGTGAGCAACAACTTAATTCCCATATTAAGAGTAAGAGACATATCTCCAAACTTAATGATTTGAAGAAGAATGACCCAAAAAAGTTTGATTCTTTTATGAATAAGGTCGATAGTACAGAAGAAACAGATGATAATCAGGCAGAATCTGATTCTTTAGATAATGAAAAACAAAGTGAGAACATCTTTAATTCTAGGTTTGGACCAGAAGAAAGAGAAGAAGCGAGCTCTTTAGACGATGATAGGAAACTTCCAGAGGAGAGGGTGGATAAAGAAGAGGAAAACGAGAAAGATGACGAAGACGAAGAAGAGGAAGAGGAAGAGGAAGAGGATGACGAAATCAGTGTTGAAAAGATCACAGAAATGATGGACAATTTAAACAGAAGGAGCAACAAAGGTAAAGGCAGGTTAAATAGTTTTGAGGACTCAGCAAACATGGAGGATGGAGTTGAAACGGTAAAAGGTAGTAAAAAATCAAAAGGGAAGAAAAAGGTTGATAAAACCACAAAAAGAAACACTAATAATAATAATAATAATAATAATAATAATGTTAATAATGACAAAGAAATTATGTGGAAATGTTTAGTTTGCAACCAAGTTTTTGAGTCAAGAAACAAGTTATTTATTCATGTAAAAGAAAAAAATCATGCTCAAATAAAGAGTAACAGCAATTATAAGAATTCAAAAGTTAAAAAGTAAGATTATTAAACATTAATTATTGCATAATATTACTTTAAATTTCCAGTAGTTTTCACTACTTGAAGTTTTGTTAATTTCTGGATTATTTTTAGACAATCTATCCTCAAAATTTAGGTTATCTTCGTCTTTGTATCCAAAAGAAAGAATATCATTTGAATTTAAAATCTTGTTCTTAATCTTAACATTATTAACATAAGTCCCATTAACAGAATTGCAGTCAACAAGACAAATTTGGTCTTTACCTTGACTGTTCTTCTTAACAAATATATAAGCGTGATTTCTAGATAGCTTCAGTAAATTCTTATTTGGAGTTGTTTTACCAGGAAAGTCACAATCAGGATTTCTTCCAATCTTTATTCCGCTATTTCCAACTTGAACCAAAATCTTTTTTTTCGAATTCTTGCTATTTGTATGTATATGTTCCAAAATACAAACAGGGTTCGTAAAATTTCCTGAATTCATTATAGTATTCTCAATACTACTGTTTATTGATTTTATTCTATTATTAATATCCTCAATTTCACTATTTAAGTAATTAAAACTACTATTTTGTGTATAACTTTCCTGTGAAGATTCAATCTTTCTAAACCTTTTATGCGAGTTCAGAATCTCGTATTCATCATCCTCCTGTTCTATTTCATCATCCTCTTTGGATTTTTCACTTTGAATATCTTGGCTTCTTTTCATTTCCACAGAATCCTCAAACTCACTACATTCTATTGAATCTGAATAAAATTCTTCTTCTTCCTGTAAATTAAACCCTTTCATTAATCTAATTTTCCAAAATGTATTTCCTGTTTATTCTTAATTAAATGTTTCTTATCTTTCAATTCTAATACTTATTACTTTTACTTTTTTACCGTTACCTTATGTATTTTTGTGAGGCGCAAGTTCCCGCCAAAACATGTACATGTCACGCCAATCCACTTAAAATAAATATATAAAATACAGAAATAAAAATAAAAGAAAAATTGAAAAAACTATTAAATTAGGTATTCCTAGGTAGTTCAAGTATGAATGTGAAATTCTCCTGCGAAAAATGAAGGAAAACTCTCTTGTATTTTAAGGTATATAATGCTGGAAAATTGGTGCATACAAAGCCCATCTTACCCTTAGTAAACTTTGATTTTTTTATTTTTTTTGTTATTATTGGAGCTATTAATTATGTTCCTAAGTTTATTGATTTGTCTCTTTACCTTCCCTGAGTTACAATTTTGGTTAAATGTGTTTAAGTAATCGTTGGATTCTGAAATCTTCTGTTCTAAAATATTGTTGATATTAGAGTCACTTCCAAGTACAATAATAGACTTTGAAAGAGAAATTAAGGATTTAAGTAACTCCAATCTTTGAATTTCTGTGGTAAATTTAATATTTTCTAAATCAGAAGAAACTTTTCTAACATTTTCCTGTGTAGTATCATCTGTAATGCAATTATCAATCATTTTTATCACAACTTGGACCATATCTCGTATTTGTTTATTATTATTTCCATCTGAGTCTTCCGAACAAGTACTACATACTACAAGAATATGATTAATTAAAGTAGTATATTCTCTAAGTTGATAAGAACTTTTCGAGAATTTAATTGTTTCCTCGAAGTTATTAATGAAGTTTTGAGTTAAAAACCTAAAAGAGTTTTTATTATTTGAGTTATTAATTCTATATATAAGTTTGGTCAAGAATGAGCATGTAACAATTCCAAATCTTTTTTGTCCGATCCATTTCTTCATTAAATCTTGAGTTATAAGTTGAGCAACTGTACCATTTTCTCCATCAATCATTACAATTAAAGCAATCAAATTGATTGATAATGTCTCAAAATTCTTTGAATAACTCTCCATCTTACTTCTAAGTTGTTTTCCATTGCTTTTCTTATTCCAACGGCTCATTGTCTGAGGCTCAACAATGGGTTTCCCAATGATATGAATTAAAAGTTTAAATAAATCTCCCAAATCATTCAAATGTGTGTTGGTATGTTCCTTTAAAATATCTAAATGCATTAACTTGTTTATAATTGAAGATAGCTTATTAACATAATCTGAAAAAATTGTCAAATTGCTTTTAATAGAATAGTATAGAGCATGCTTAAATCCCAAGCGGAGTCCTTCCAGTAATAATATAATTGTACGTATTAAATCAGTACAGATCTCTCCATTTATTCCATTTCTAGGTTTATATTGCTCAGAAATCAAAGATAAAATCTCCAACATTCTTAATTTATTTTGCATCTCGTTGTTGATTCTTTGAATTTGTAATTTTTCTTGCTCCTTTTGTTCTTTTTGTCTTTCATATTTGGGAGGTAGTGGAGTATTTTCATCATTTAATAAGTGAGAAATTATGGCATCGTTGTCATTATATGATATGATCTCATCCTTGTTAACCCCAATATTATCATCATTATCAGTATTATCCTCATCTTCTTCGTAGTCATCATTGAAAAATTCATGTTCTTTTGAAAATATATTTGGTTTCAATAACTGTGAAACTTCGTCCTTATCCAGAGAAGAACTATGCTTAGAATCTCTACCCTTAAATTCAGTAACTGTTTCATTATCATAACCTGTATCAGCTTCAACTTCAACTTCTGATTCTATATCATCATAATTCTCATCATTTCCATCTATTAAGTTTGAGTGAACATTCCATAAATCCGGAAGCTGAGCAATTTTTCGTGAAAGTTCCAAAAGAAGTTTTGTGTTTAAGTTGCTTGAAATATCCAAAGTTCTTACATTCAGTTGGAATAAAAGGCTTAAACCTGCAAGGCAGCTTGGATAATCATCATCCTCACCAAAATAATCACTTTGTTTTTGCAAATTATTAGATTCATTTGTGATATCCAACTTAATCATTGAATTGAAGAATACATCTAGTCTTTTGCGTTTATCACTATCCGATTTTAATAAAGATGAAATCATATCCAAGATAAAACTTGAATTACAGTCTTCCATTATATAATACAAGAGTAAGCAACTCTCAATAAGGCTAGATGAAATCTCAAATCTAGTCTTTGGAATTCTTCTTTCTGTTAAAGAAGTAAAAAGCTTCTTATTCTTATTAAATAGCTTTTTATTGCCTTCAAAGTTAATAGAATGATTAATCTTGTCAAATAAGGCAGTAATACTATTTGCATAGGAGGAAACCACTTCAATAATAACAGAATCTACACAAGTATCGTCTTTTTGAATATCTGCCAGTAAAAGAACTATATCACTGGTACATTTGCCAATAATCTTCTCCATTCTAGGAAAGATCATTTGGCGATAATTCTCAACCCATCTTTCGTTAGAAGTTCCAAATGTTATAATAGAATCTAGTAAAGGATACACCTGAGATGAAAGCTTTAATACAAGTTGTGAAATGTTCTTCTCTAACCCAATCTTTGAAGAATTGAATGAAACCTGTACAAATTCCAACATTATGTTATGGATCCATTGCACTTTCTTCCAATATATATTTACTTTTTCATTATCCTCTTCTGTTTTGTTTGCATTTAAGTTCGAGTCATCCATAGACACATCAACTTGGTCATTATCATTGAAATCTAATTTATTTTGTTTGTTGTTTGTTTGTTTACTTTCATCAACATACTCTTTTAAGATCTCATCTATTATAAGTATACCCTGTGAAATGATAATAGAATCTAAAGAATTATTTTCTTCTTGAACCAAAAGATCTGAGAAAATTCGAATCAAATGTTTCATTTTAGCTCCTGTTTTTAACATTAAAGACTTAAGAATAATCCAAAAAAGTCCCACCCTTTCCTTCCCAGAAATCAAAATCGGTTTCTCTAAGGTTTCTTTAAGAGTTATAAGTTGAGAAATTAGATTACTTTCAGTCCCTGATAAAGAAATAGTACTTTCATCCCAAAATAAAGCAATTATCATATCATTCATCACAAAAGGAACCAAATTTCTGATATGAGTTTCCAAGTTAACGCTTTGATTGGGAGATTTCAATCTTTTTTGATTTTCAGTAACTACTGCATCTATAGTGCCAAATATAAACCTTGAAAAATCTTGAATTTGATTAATTTGAGAGTTATTAATCAAGTGAGATTCAATTCCTTTACCTGTAATAATATCGACCAATGTTTGTAGGAATATAGTGGAAAATGATGATAAAGGATTTCTCTCATTTAAAGAAGTCTTAAGAGCCCAGTTCAGTGACTTTGAATGACCAGAAATGAAGTTTTTTAAAGTCTTTACAAAAGACTTTTCTGAGAAATTACATTTCTTGGGTAAAAATGCAAAGTGTTTAAGGTGAATAAGTATTTGGAGGATCATTCTTGCTCCAAAATAGTGTTTTTGTGGGGAATAAATTCCTGAAAAGTACTTTTCTTCAATCTCCTTAATTAGATCAGAAATCAATATACTAGATATTTTATCATTCAAAAGAGGAGATTTTAATATATAAGTTAGTAACATAAATAAAAAGCTTGGGATTCTTGGACTGAATAACGATAAATATTGAATTTGAGCAAGAATAATTTCCCATCTATTCTTCAAAAAAGGGTATCCTGGATTAAACATAAGCTTATTCCAGTCCTCCCATTTATCACTAATGCGTACAGATATATCACAAGTCTGAGAAATCTCACAGCATCCAGCAGCCCCATTAATAACAATTCCATCTTTACTTTCAAGAAATAGTCTTAACTTTAGAAATAAAGATAATATAGGGATCTGGGATGCTAATTGATTCTTTTTAGTTTCATTTATTTCAGGTTTGTCCAAAAATCGTGTGTCAAAAACATTCCCAAGTCTTGATGAAATGTACTTAATTGGTAATCTTGGATCATATTCACAACAGTCTTTAACAATCAAATATATAATTTCGCAAACCATATCCTGTAGGTACATCTTTACTCCATAAATCATCCACAGATTTTCAATAGTCTGTTCTATATAGGGTCTTGAAACATTCTTTTTGAAAAATCCAGTCTTAATTATAGCCAAATACCCAAGAAGAAGCCCAATAATCCTGTCTCTAATATCTCCAACAGCTCCAGATGAAGCTTTTCCCTTAATTTCCTTTTTCATCCCCTCCAAATAATGCTTCTCAAGTCCCTGCAAAACATCAGATACTGGAACCTTATATCTATTAAGTACAATCGATAAGCAAGTACTGTATCCTCTCCTTACACACTCTCTCTGAGACTCCAAACCTTTGATAAGTCGGCTCAACGTATATTCTAAATCTGCTCTACCATTTTTTACTTCTGATAAAGTTACAATAGATTTTGCACTTCCATCCTTAACTTTGGGATTATTCGAATTCTTAACAGAATTATCAAGGCAACTTATAATTCCCTCTATAGAGGAAACCGAAGTCTTCTCTTCAAAACTTCCTAAATCCCAAAAGTACTGCAAAAATTCGGGACTATCCATTTTCTGATTTTTTTTGTCAAAATGTCAAGACGGAACCTCTTAAAAGAGAGAGCCCGCCCAAACTGAGGCCTTTATGTTTTTAATTATGGGAAGATAATATAAATAATTTACCTCCAAATTAAATAGCAAAAAAAATTGTAAATTATGATAATTAATTTCCATGCAAGGAAAACTGAAATAAATTTTTAAATAGGAATTTAGCATTGAATTACTCAAACCTTTGGATATTTTCAAAGTCCAAATATGCCATTACGAAAGGTTCCATATCTTTAATGCAATCATCTTCAATGTCGTTTTTGAGGACTTCGTAGTGTTTATCATTCACATTAAACTTGAAAATGATTTCTTGAATATCTCTTGAGTCCATTTCAGAGTATGAAAATAAGAATTTCAGCTCTTCATTTGTGAAATTAATCTCCTGCTTAGCTCCTCCTAGAAATGACCTAGCCAAACCAGTCTTGTGTAGTTGTAGTCTGAACTTCCAATCTTCAATTGTTCCGGCTGCTATTAACCTGAAAGAATACGTATTAGTTGAATTTTCACAAGATGGTTAAGCTACCAATACAAAGAATTCTTACCTGTATACGATTACGTCTTTTTTTTGACCAATTCTATAAGCTCTTCCTATGGCCTGCTCATCCAGAGTAGGATTCCAATGTGGTTCTACTAGAATTATCCTGTTAGCACTGGTTAGGTTAAGACCAGTAGATCCAATATGCTTAGATAACAACAAGATCCTTTTTTCCTGAAGATTTAATTAGTAAAATTGTGAATGTAACTTAACTACTTACCTTATTGTTGTTGAATGAACTGATACTGGTGTTACGTTCCTCCAGAGACTGTTTTCCTTCCAGTCTTTCCCACCCAACTTTGTTTGGAATCAAGATTGTAAGTTCCACCAAATCTAACATTAGTAAGCTTTCCGAAAACACTAAGATCTTATTATCATTAGACTTAAGGAGCTTAGGAATGACCATGTTAAGTATTTGTAGCTTAGTACTTTGTTCTCTTAGAACCTCAATATCAAGCTGAGGCAGTTTAGATGCAGAACTAAATATTAAGGTATTTTGTGAAGGTATACTTGTTTCTTGTTTAGGTGAAAAGTTTTCCAGCTTATAATTAGTCATTTCTTCGTAATCTTCTTCTATCTTATCTTGTCTTTTGTTTTTAAGTAAAAATCTCCAAGACTGGAATTCTGGTTTGAGTAGAAGTAAGGGATGTTTACAAACTTTGAGTAGATATATAATAACTTCTAAAATTTCTCCATTTTTTTGCTTATTTTGAGAAATTATATCTGATCTATTAATTATTTTGGAAATTAAGTGGCTATCCAGGACTTCTATATAAGATTCCGACTGATCTCTAGATAGATTATGCCACAAAACAATATCATACTTTTTTATCTTGAAAAGATCATTAGAGAGCTTCTGAGCTTCGAAATTACTGTCAACTACTTTTACATTGGAAACTATTTGTTTTGTTCTTCTTAATATGAAAGGCTTAATAACACATTTTAGTTTATTAATAGTTAATTCAGAAACTTTCTTTTCTTTTTCCGGTATATTCTTGTTGTTTAATTTACTAATATGTCTAGCATAGTTGTAATTAAATGCTTGGATATTCTTTCCAAGTAGATTTGGCTTAACGCATTGTATTAATGACCAAAGCTCCGTTAAACTATTTTGAAAAGGAGTACCAGTACACAAAATAATGCAATAGCTTCTCAAGGTTTGTACTTCCTTAAAAAGTTTTGTTTTACAATTCTTTAATTTGTGAGCTTCATCCATAATCACAATATCCCATGGAATATTAAAGTCATCATCCGACTTTTTATTTTGTAAAATTTCCTTGAAATAATCTTCAGGAGTAACTTTAGTTCCTAAATGGTTCCTTAAAAATTTACAATTAACATTTCTTAAATTTACATTACGTAATTTGTGAACATCATTTCTTAATGTCTCAAAAGTAGTAATCAAAATCCCACCTATTCTGCTTGAATACAAGTTTTTTAATGCTTCATCTCGTAGGTTTGAAGCTCCATGATAAATAAATTTTGGAATTTTTGGGCACCAATTATCTAACTCATTTTTCCATTGTAAAATTAAACTAGCAGGAAGTACTATTAGTATAAAAGTTGCAATTTCTGACCTATATAAAGCCCCAACAAAAACACAAACTTGAACAGTCTTTCCAAGTCCCATTTCATCTGCTAATATTCCTCCCTCACTTCTTTTGAATCTGTTCCACATCCATCTCACACCATCATACTGATGTGGATGCGCTCTTAAATTTCCATATATCTTTGGTGAAACATATAACTTCCTCCTAATTCTTCCTGAATTACTTTTTAAATAATATTCGATTTTACTTGAATTCCAGTACCACCCAGCATGTAATTGGTAAGGAGGATCCATATGATCTTGCTCCTCGTCAATCTCATTTATTTGATCATTATTATCTTCAGAATCTGAAATCGGGACTTTTGAGAAAAATGAATCGTCAAACAGTAAGCCTTCAAGTTGTTCTGTTTCTGACTCTTCATCAATTATGTGAATTACTTCCTGCTTCCCTTCAACTTCTACCTCATTTATTAGTTGCGTTCTCCTCCTTTCAATATTCTCGGAGCCAGCTTTTTTTTTAGGTATTTTGCCTTTTTCAGATATCGTTACATTCTCTATCTTGTTAATTAAATCATCCAAATTATCTTCATCCACGATTATACTTTCTTTTTTGGATTTATCTTCCTCTCTAGAAAATTCCGTAGTACATTCTGAAAAACACAGATCTTTTTTCTTTCCCATCATTTATAAAAAAAATTGATGCTCTTTATATTATGTTATATAGCTCCATCTCTAAAAAAAAAAACTTTGCTTTCTTTACTATTTATCTATACTTCTATTTGTCTTCCTGGCTAAGTATTCAATTATTACTTTGCTCAAAATTTAAATAATAAAAATATATCAAAATATTCTTCTACTTATTTTATTAAAAATTTCACAACTTTTTTCATTTCAAAACTTGATTATTTACCGGTATATAAATATTTTCTTAAAAAAAAAAAAAATGCGTCCACATGCAATATTGATACCGGTATAGATGCAAGTTTTTTCTAAAAATTTCATGTAATCATTTTTCATGTGGACAAAATGATTAATAATAATTTTTATGTAATAAATTTATCGCTATTTGATTAAATCAATTATTTTTTATAAAAAATATCTATGTGTTTTTTGATGTGTAAATATATGCATTAAAAAATATATAAATGTAATTAATAATGAATATACTTGAAAGTGAATGGTACAAAAATTGTAATTGGTATCATATATACCCAATAGGAATATGCGGTGTGGAAAGAATTAACTCTGAAAAAATTGAAAGAATAAACAAATTAGAAGAGTTGGGTTCAAAATTATGGATTGATCATTTAAAAAATTTGAATATTGGTGGAATATATATAGGGCCTGTTTTTGAGTCAGTGGCCCATGGATATGATACAACAGACTTATTTTCAATAGATAAAAGGCTTGGAAGCAATGAAGATTTTAGAAATTTGATAAAAGTGTATCATTCAAATGGAATTAAGGTAATTATTGATGCTGTATTTAATCATGTTGGTAGAAATTTCTTTGCATTCAACGACATTAAGATAAATGGTAAGCATTCCAAATACTGTGATTGGTTTAAAGGCTTGGATTTTTCAAAAAAGTCTCAAAAGGGCGACAACTTTACATATACTCCATGGGAAGGTTATTATGAGTTGGTGACTCTAAATCACGAAAATTGTCAAGTAAGAAAATACTTATATGATGCTGTGGAGTTTTGGTTTAATGAATATGAAATTGACGGATTAAGATTAGATGCTGCTGACTGTATTTCTATTGACTTTTGGAGAATGTTTAGGGATTTTTGCAAGACTAAATTCGGAGAAAAATTTGCTTTATTAGCAGAAATAATTCATGGTGACCAAAGACTATGGGTAAGGCCAAACCAATCTGCTAGTATTAAATATGAATATAAAAACCAGCCATTCGATGGGGTAACTAATTATGTTTTGTGGGATGCAATATGGAAATCTCACCGTTTTAATAATCTTGAATTGCTTGCAAAAGTGATTTCTCAGCAGAATGATTTGTTGATTAGTGGATGGATGTATAATTTTGTCGATAATCACGACGTAACTAGAATAGCAAGTCAAGTTGAAATTGAAGATGATCTTTTAACTATATTTATACTCCTATTCACTCTAAATGGATCTCCTTCAATTTATTATGGAAGCGAATTCAAATTTAAAGGAGTTAAAGGCCATGGGAGACAAGCAGATTTCCAACTTAGGCCAAAACTTACTCTTAAGGACCTTGAATGGCTTAATTCTGATAAAAATGATGGATTTTTAGCTTTAATCAAGTTTGTTTCTCAAATCAGAGGTCATAAAATTATAGGCAAGGTTTTAACTCAAGGTGAATACTCATTACTATTAAATACAAAAACTTTGCTAGTATTTGAAAGACGTATTAAAGAAGAGTTTATTTTAGTGGCAATTAACATTCATACAAAACCAGTTGAAGAAATTGAAATAGATTGGAGAAACAAGGATGGGTCTTGGAGAGATATTTTATCACCTTCAGATACTTATTGTTCTAAAAATGGAAAAATCAAAATAAATGTACTTTCAAATTGGGCAGTTATGATTTCATCATATGTTCCAAAGGTTTCTTATATTCAATACAAAATTAAAAAGTTCAAAAAAGTTTTATACAATATTCCTACTTTGGATAAGGGTGAGTTAATTACTGTGAATAAGGAGAATACTAATTAACGAACAACATTCAAGATTGACTTTATATTCTTTGAATACAAATGAGTGTATAGAAAAAAAGGAATTAAAAGGTTCAAATCATTAAACAAGTACTATAAGTCTAAAACATAAAAATTTAAAATAACTTCCAAATAATGAATGGCTTAAGGTCTTTGGTTTCAAATAAATTAAACAATAATCAACTTTTCTATTTATATTTCGAGGTTAATCCTCCAAGAATTGAGAATTTCTCACTGATTGAAGAATATGAATACTTCTCACCATTAATTATATAAGTTGACATATCATTATTGAATTTTGCAGAGCTTCCTAGATATGAAGTTCCGCTATAAATTTCAGGTGAAATATTGGACATTTTTGAGCTCAACCTGTCAGAATATGCAACAAAAGCAACAATCACAGTAATATCATCAGGCTTTCCACCTTCAATATGTCTATTGACATCAATCAAAGCTCCTTCACTAAAAGGTGTTACTTTTGCCTTTGATCCTGAAGGAACATTATTTGCAGCTTTTAAGGCATAAGTAAGTAACTCTTTGGCAATATAATCTGCCACCATGATGGGGTTATCATCAAAAACCCTACCATACCTTCTTTTTGCTTGATTCGCAATATCAATAATATCTTCATCAAAAATATTATCAAATATCCCATCAGTACCAATAATTATCAAGTCTCCTGGATTTACATCAACCCTAAAAGACTGAACTACGTTTGCAGCTCTTTTTAAGATTTCTTCATTTGAGCAGTTAATGTCTGGCATAATAGTAAGTTGGTGTGGACAGTTAAAGAAATGTTGCTGAACTTTACTTCTAGCAGTAATATCATATCCACCAACAGTTATATTTAGTGGTAATCTTCTTCTAGGATCTCCAGTAATAGGTTTTCTGTCTATTGGGTTTTCAATAAATGGTATAGGTGGAAGATTCTGCGGCTCAATATTTGAAGGTCTCAAAACAATCATTTGAGAATCGCCAACATTTGAGACCCAAAGTTGGTTACCATCAAGAAAGCAAAGCAAGCAAGTTGTAGATCCATAAGAAGCACAGTTTGAACAAGATCTACATAGTATATGTTTTAAGAACTCATAAGAATAAAATGGAATCGAATTTTTATGAAATATCTTCTGTGACACTGAATCAAACTGTACTCTATTATTTTCTCTAATATTACAGAGCTCAACGCAATTTTTTAGTAATTCAGAAGGTAACTGGCTTGGATCGAATCCCTCAGATTCTACAGAAGACACTCCATCAGCTATTCCAAGTAAATTCCATGAAACTAACCATGAATCTGCATTAATACTACTTTTCTGTTGCTTTAATTCATGCTGAGAAGAAATTGCTGCTCCAAAGAAGCTGAGCTCATCAGCTCTACTAAAATCCAACTCCTTGGCAGTATCCTCCAACATTTTTTTTGCAAAGCTTCCCTGTTGAAAACAACCACATATGAATTCGCTGGCAGCATTCCACATTTTCAAACTGATCTTAAAATTTTGAAAAAAAGAAAAAAAGGAAATATGATAATATCTACTCTTGATTTGGTCTATTATTCAACTTAAAAAAATTCCAGATTGTAATTCAATTCAGCTATTTTTCCAGTCCAATTATTATTTACGTAAATTATTTTAAAACTATCTGCAATTAAAAACTTTATTCAGTGTAAAAGCATAAGAATACATACATTAAAATAAATGTTCGCCTATTGACCACTTTTTTTTTCAAGTCCCCATAAAACAACTATTGTTAATAAATAAATATGTTTAATTACTTTTTCCTATTACTAGTTGTAAATTGGGAATAATTAATTTACAAATTTATATTTATTTACTTCATTAAATATATTATATATTCAACTGTGAACCTCAAAATTTTTTTTAAGTCAATTACCAAAAAAAATGTATTTTTTTAATGGCAATCCTCATAAGTTTATTTTTTTTTACACATATATAGATTCATATACAAATTCATGCACATGTTGGCGCCAAACTTTTGGCGCCGGTTTGGCACTTATTTGGTATTAAGTAAAAATAAAAGTAAAATCAGATAAAATTTGGGAGGGGAGAAAGGGAAAAACAAGTGGGGGAATTGATTGAAATGGTTGGAAACAAAGAGATTTGAGTGAATACGGTGCTTAGAGTAACATACTATATTATTTATAAAGAATGTTGCAACTAAAAAGAGATAATCTGCAGATGAGTATCATTTCTCAGATCTGTGGAAGTTTTAGTGACATTTACATCATCATAAAAAATGAATTTTGTAAATTTTAGGCTGGAACTTTTACTGGAATGAGTGTTGTTGATATTAGATAAAGAATTAGAGTTTAAATGGTGTAAATCAAAAATATTTAGAAAAGTATCTGGAATAAAATAATTGTTAAAATCAGGTCCAACAACTTTACTGACTGGAAATACTGAAATGAAGTATAGAAAATCTTCTCGTGAAAATGTTAAACTTTTAAGGAGATAATTGTTGAAATTGGAGTTATAAAATTGCGAGCAATTATTGTCTAATGAAATAAGTTCCCCATGCCCAAGAAGAGTCAAAAAATCTTTTGATAAATTTGAATTGGAGAATTGACCACAAATCATGAATGAAATTATGTTATGGAAGTTTATAGTGATTAGATTATTTTCTATCTTATCAAATTCGATTTGAGGATTGAAAATTAGCTCGCTAATAAAATTCTTCCAGATAATCTCTTTTATGGAATATCTTAAAGATTTAATACAAGATATCTGTTTATTAATAGAGTAGAAATAAGTGAAGTTGACATTTGCAAGAATTAATCTTTTAAAATTTGAGAAACTACCTTTCACATCAAATTCCCAAAAAATAATACTTTGCTTCTTAAGATTATAATTATCAGAGACCTCAAATCTTATTTTAGACCTGTTTTCTAGATAGACATTACCACGAAGATACGAGTACCATAAAAACATATTATTTAGATCAATTTTGAAGAATCTTATTATTTTGTTAAAGAAAGGTGTAAATAAAGTCGGGCCAGTTTTGTGAAACTCCTCATACTTTCTAAAGTTTTTTGAATTCCCAATTCTTAAAATAGAATTTAAATCAGATTCTTCAAAATTGTGATTTACACATATTATATCACATTTTGAAGCCATTTCCTTGAGATAATGAGCACTAAGACGATTACATAGTCCCACATTTCCAACCAATATATTAACACAATTACTAGTTTTCATTATTTAAGAAAAAGTATATACAGTTATTTTTCAAAGTACATTATTTTTATTCAGAGTTCTCCATTATTTAACCAGAGTGAAATAAATTGGGGAAGAAAATGTCAAGAGTAGATTTTCTTTGATTTTAATATTCAGTGATAATGGTAATTACAGACTTTAAAACATTCTATTAATTGTATTTTTTAGTCATTACTGGCCAATTATTCACTTATGATTATTCTGCCTTATATATAATTCCAAAATGTAAAGAAATCTAATATTTTAATAGGGAATTAGTTTATATTAATTAATTTATAGGTCTGTGTATTATTGCTAATGAGTTATATACCGATCATGTATTAACTATCACTTTTCTATTAAAACAAAAACTCTTTTTCTATTAAAATAATAATTTTTTTCAAAGAAAAATTATTTTATTTAATTTCACAAATAATTCATCTTTGACTTAGTTTTGCTCTTTAAAAAAACCTTTTTTATAGTTTTTCATTGCCCTTTATAATACTACAATTATCGGGTGGGGGGTAATGTTATGGCGCCAAAAGTTTTATTAATTAATATGCAATATAAGAAATTGAGGTCGAAATTTGGTATAATATTAAAAATAACTTAAGATTATAATGATTATTGAGCTAATTGAGGGTTTTGGTGCTTAAATACTTTGATTTTGCATATAATTTGAAGCTTTATGGTCTAAATAGCGTGTTATAAGTAAAACTTCAAAGTAAACAAGTTTTGTTAAGTTTAAGTCTGTAAGATGGAAGTACCAACAAGAATGGGATTTAGCACTGGGATAGGAGCCGGGTCTGGAACTGTTTCTGGAATAGGATCTGGGTTAGGACTAGGAACAGGAGTTGGATCAGGACAAGTCGGTGGTGGAGTCGGGGGGGATCTTGGTGCAGGAACTGGATTAACAAAGTCTCAGGTTAGAGCTTACAAGATTGAAGCGGGAAGCGAGCTTAGAATAATTGCTCATCAGAGTCAACCTTGCACAATTAGACTGTACTCATCGTCATCATCAGGCGCAGGAGCAATATCAGGAACAACAGGAGGGTCTCAAATAAACGTGATGACAACAGCAGAGATATTTGGAGCTGAACTCCCTCCAGATGTGGATATGAAGATTGCTCCGTTGTCTAGAATTGCAATATATACTTGGCATGGATGTATTTTACAAATAAGAGGATTGGTACAACAAGAATATGAAAGTGTGAATAAAAGCATGAAAGAGTATATGGAGGTTATTCAGGTATTAGACAATAGAAGAAACTTTTCAAAACTTCACGGAACTTTGGGTCCAAGAGTTATGGTAACAGGATCATCTAATTCAGGTAAATCCACCTTGTGTCAGATTCTTTGTAATTATGCAGCAAGAAGAGGATATACACCATTATTTATAGATTTGGACCCAAGAGGATCTACAGATAAAGCGAATATGCAGTTTCCAGCAGGAACTATTGGAGCAACGAAAGTTGACGAGTTTTTTCTTCATGGTAAAGAATTAAAAAACCCACTATCATTCTTTTTTGGTCATTTAAATGTAACAGATGATCTCCAGTTATACCTATATTTGTGTAGATTGCTAAGTGGTGCTATATCATTAAGAAGCCAAAACAACCAAGATACCAACTCCCAAGCCTCAGGATTTATAATGAATGCTCCATTTCAGCCATCCAATGATCTTTTGAAAGAGCTCATTTCAATCTTTGACATTGATGTTGTAGTAGTAATGGACGATCCAAGTACTCAACATTACTTAGCAGATCAGTACGACTATAAGGAGCCCCAAAGTTATGATGTCTTAGAAAAACAACATCTAGAAGAGTCAGGAAATGCCAGTAGCTCAATCTCGGATCAAGAAAATAATGATAATAAGCTAAATAACGAAAAGCAGTTTGAAAAACTACCCAAAATTTCTGTTGTTGGAGTCTCCAAATCAGATGGAGTTATCAGTATTACCTCACAAAGGCTTACGGAAATAAGAAGAGAATGTTTGAAATCTTACTTTTTTGGTACACCAGAGTTCCCGCTTAAACCTCACACAATTAATCTCAAAGTAATACCTATGGGAGATGACGGTAAGTCACTAATTAATACCAATACTCTTGTTTCAAGTACCTGGTGTCATCTTGTTGAACTCCAAATTGCTTCTTTACCTGCATCAGCTTTACCAGCAGATCAAGATGTATCTATGATTGACAATCAGGCTCAAATTCTTCCATATAATAAACCTCTTAAAAATTTAGTTAATACCATAGCAGGAATTTGCCATACAAAAAATTCAACTTACGCGCCAATTTCCTCTCTGGCAGGTATTGTGCATATTAGAGCAGTGCATGAGGACAATAATGCCGGTATAGAAGACATGCAACAAAATCGTCCACAAATAAATAATGCAAATATGACATTCCCTACTATAGAAGTTTGGTGCCCAGGATTGAATGAGCATGGAGAATTTCCATCTCATTATATACTTGTAGGCAACACACAAAAATTAAAGTTTCATTTAGAGTAGAAGTGTAGAATAGAGGAGGGGAAAAAGTAAATCATTTTAATTCATTTCATAGCAACATTCATATTAGTAAGTGTTTTTTCTTTTAATTTTTGGCGGTTCCTAGCAACAGAAATATAACATTTTGAAGAGAATTTAAATCTAATTTTTAATTATTCAAAAAAATTGCTAGTATTTGAATTTTCGTTATTTTTAATCAAATCTGAGTCCTCAATTATGGGAGTGAAATTTTTGTTGTGGTCTTGTACTTGGTGATTTTCATGCTTAACTTTTAGTTGTTGAATTTTGTTATTGGAAAGTGTGGATGTAATTGTTTGAACTCTGCAACTATCATTTTGAGCCGTTAACATATCATTATCTTCTAGTACAAATGCTCTAAACACATTCAGAATATTTTCATTTTTTATTTTTTCGTGGATAGATTTATCATGTTCTACTTGATTTAATGCATGTAAAGCTGTTTTGGTGCCTAATTTAGATGTTTTCAAATTATCACAGTTATTTTCACACTCTGGCTTAGATATAGAATCCATAGTAGTTATTTCGTCATTTTCAGTAGGTTTCCAAAAGTCATCACCATTATTATTTTGAGAAAATATTCTCTCACTCCATTTATCAGAAATCATATTTTCAAAATTACTCCTTCTTATTGCAAAGCCATTCCCTTGGTTGTTACAAATGTTTTCGTTATTAGTTAGAGGTTTTTGAGCTTGATAACTTAATTGATTGTTAGTAACAAATGGCTTGCTAACCCTATTTGCAATTAAAACTCCAGGAAAATTAGGAACCTGAATATTTTGAGTATATGGAAGTAAATAAACCTTAGATTCTCGTCTCTCAGCCAAACCATGAATTAAATGGCAATAGTAAGTATTACAATCTCCACGTTGAAATTGCTCACAAATCTTAGTCTTGTACATTAAAGGATGATAATTAATTTCTTCATAAGAGTGAGCAAAAGGGCACCCACCGCCCCTATTACAATGAGAAATTGAGCTTTCATCTTCTTTAATAATGATATCAGGACACAAAACCGGAATATATCTTATAGTACTTTGGTTTGAGAGGTAAAAAGGGCATCTTCTCGGCCAATAAATATTGTGAGAATACTGACATCTAGTAATTCCAAAATCACACCCCATTTGCTTTGACCTTCTACAAGGCTTTGTTCTAAATCTACATAAATCATTATCACTTAACAATCTTGGGCACGCCATATTCTTTTGAGTTTTCTTCTTTATATATTTATTCTCTAATTTATTATTTGCCAAAATTTTTCAAATCAACTTCTTAGTATTAGCTTTTTAAATTGTTCCAGTTAACAGTTAAAGATTACTTTGAAAATTTGAAAAACTAATCAATAAAATATTATCTTTAGCAACTTTATTTTATCAAAATTTTAAAAAAATATCAACAATAAAACATTACACTAATTAAACAATGATTTCTTTTATTGTTAATATTATTATTACTTAACACTTAATATTACTTATTAATTAATCCTACTATTTGATTTTTTTATTCCAAATACTTAACTTGCTTATTATTAATTTATATAATATAATATAATATAATATGTGTAAATTTAGATTATTTCTCATTTTACTTGACATTTACTTTCCCACACTTTTATTTCCTCCTTATAGTACTTTTACAATGTTTTTTCATTTTTAATTATTTTTACTTGAAAAGTTGGCGCCAATTTGCTTTTTCCTTATTTTAACAATATATTTTGTATTAATTATTTATTAATACACAATTCACTCTGATTGAACTTCAATATTTTAGAAAACATGTAAATTTTAACTTAAAATATTGTTTCAGAAATTTATCAAAGAAATCCTTTACTAATCATTTTTATCTATTAATTTTTTTATCAATTATAAATGCATGACAATGACATGTAAAATTTAGGCGGGAATATTTTTTGCAATAAATAATAAAAAATAAATACATCTTTAATTAAAATTACAAAAAGAAAAAAATAATAGAGAAACCTATTTAAAAATTCTTGCTTATTTTTCTACCATATTTTTAACTTATTAATTCTTTGAGCAGTTATTTTTTTGAGAGAAAAAAGTTTCAAGTTTAAGAAGAATAAAAACAAGGAAAATATATATTTATTTATATTTAATCTATTAATTTATGCTTCAAAAGAAAAAGTAAAAATAATTTTTTTTGATTAAAAAAACTAGGCTTTAGGTGAAAAAAAAGGAGATGAAAAGGTAATTTAAAGGCTTAAAAGCTAAAAGAATTGAAGAATAGAGATCTTGGTATGAAATAAAAATATTAACAAAATTTTTACTCTTTCTCTCAAGTAAATTAAAAACATATAAAATAAACTGATGTTAAACCAGTGCCAGGATTTGTTCTAAATATCTTGAAAATAACTTATACATGAGTAATTTGGTTATTCAAAGTTAATCAAAATTTGAGAATGGGTAGAAATCCAAGAGAGGAGATTTTTGACAGGAGAATGAAAACCAATATATATGATGATACCTCTCTGGAGGAGATTCGTGGAAGAATTAGAAGAATAGATGGACACAGAACAAGTAGCTTATCAGATATTAAGAACTTTCAAAACAGTATTGATGTATCAACCCTAAAAGGAAAAGATAATTCTACCATCCTAATATCAGAAAGTACTTTGTTAGAATTAAAGCATAAAGTGGATGAATCTGAAACTCAGAAACACTTTATGAATGCATTAAAGGAGCGATTAAAAGAGACAACTCATGAAAAAGATATATTATTAAAGAAAACACAGGCAGATAAAGAAACAATACGTAAAAATAACGAAGAAATCGAACTTCTCAGAGAGGAAATTACAAAGTTAAATGGCAATATATTAGAATTAAAGGGGATACTGGAAAGTTCAAAACAAAGAATTGCAGAACTGGAAAGTTCTAATGATGGAAATAACATTATGACAGAAGTAGATATGCAATCTAGAATTGAATCTATGGCGGACTGTACCTTTAGAAACAAAGAAATTAAAACACTTCAGGATGAGCTGATGTTTAATAATGATCTTTCATCTAATATTTCAGAGGCCTCCAGTAAAGTAACAGTAAAAAGCAATATAAGACATGTACTTTTTAATGATAAAACAGAAAAGTTTGTAGGAGATTTAAAGGTTGGAATAAATAATTTGGGAACCAATTTTGACAATTCTGAAAATGTAAATCAAAAATCTATTAGAGACATCAGTAATAAGCTACAAGATTATGAAAATGAGAGTAATGCTACCTCTAATAGCCATAAATGTCAGATAAGTACTAAGCACAACTGGATGAGAATGGTAGCTAGACTAAATGGGTTTATTTACTTTAAATCAAAGATGATACTGATAAAACAGTATTTGGCAGATGAAGAGATGCAATTACTAGGAGATGTAAGCTTAGAAAATAACAGTAGTAATAACAATAGTAGTAATGCAAAGATTGGCAAAAAATCCATTAATATTGGGTATTCTGGTCCAAGTGAAAACAAAATTAGAATGGTATTTTCTCCTTTAAAAATTGAAGTTAATGAGATTATATATAGGTTAGAGAAGAATGGAGAAGACGACGAAGAGTATATATTTACTGAGAAGAAGCATTTACTATCCAAGCTTGATGAACAAATTGCAGTATTAAAGGAAAAAATTGAGATAGCAGGTTCTGTATCTAGTAAGACTTCAATTAGTTCTAGTAGAGTAATTTCATTTTCAGATATTGCAACAGAAAAGGATTCTATGCAATCCATTTCTGTGATTAATAGTTCAAGATCTTCAAAGTTTTCAGAAAAAATGAAATCAAGCTTTGACAATGTCTTTATGATTAATAGAAGACTTTTATTTATATTGGCAAGGTTAAAACTCTGGATTTTAGAAGAAACCTTATATGATGAGCAAGTTTTGGATGGATCTATTTCAAGCAAAGATGAATATGATCAAAACTCCTCAAGAAATTTATTGGACTACTTTGAGAATGCTTACGAGTTTATAATTAACAGAGAAGACAATGAAACTTATCCTATAAATAATAATGATTACCTAAGTATTGGTATTGTACAAATGCTATATATTTTGAATAAACAATGGGAAAGATCAATAAGTAACGAGAATAGATTACTTAATCAGCTTCAAGAAATGGTGAGAATTTACCATAGAATGAAGAACTATTTATTAGCTGCCCCAAAGAATAGTTACCATCAAAATTCAAAAGATTTAGAAACAGAATATTCCCTAAATAATTCAGAAATAGACAATTTCCATCTTTCAAACGAGAATAACTATGTTTTTGAGTTAGAAAAAGAATTAACAAGTCTGGGACTTGGGATTTTTTCAGGACGTGATTTGAATGGTGGTAACAATGTAAGCAGAAGCATAAATAATAAAGAAATTGAACAAGCAACAGATACTGTAATTGCTCTAAATTCTAAAGATAAAGCTAATAATCATGAAACTAGTGGTAATATTGATGGTTTGTTGAGTAGAGAACAGGTGAATGATATTTTAAAACATTTAGAGGATTTCCCTGATCCTTATATTGCAAATAGAAATGAAATTCTCTCAATTAGAGAATTAATTAGACCATTAAAATCATATGGAAGAAGAGCTCCTGAGCCTTATATTGGATTTTTTGCAATGATGACTCAACGCCTGGATAACGATATTGTACAACATGATAGAGAAATCAGAGCATTCCAAAAAGTTATTAAAGGACTTGAAGACCAATGTGACAGACAACAAGAAGAGCTTGAAGAGCTTCACGAGGAACTGGAACAGCTTTACGAAATTATAGAAACGAAGTATGATGAGCATTCAGTTTTAGAACAGGAAGAAACTGAGGATAATAGTGACAAGGGAGTAGGAAAAGGGGAAGAAAAAAAACCAATCGAAAAACAGGGAAACAACTCTAACTCAAATAATTCTTCTCAAATTCTTACAGATCATAAAGAGAAAAATGAACGTAAATTGTCATCACAAATTAGCGATAAAGAGTGGATTAATTTATGTAAGCAAACTAGCCTAGGTCTATCTGACAAAAAATAGCAATTTGCTTTCTATAAGTAAAATTTAATAAGTCTTATATTTTTCTATAATCTATAATTGAACAAAAAGCATCCTTTAATAGTATTACTTAATTCAAGTTTTCCCGCCAAAACATGCAATATTTTAATGGAACAAATTTTGCATGCAATTATTGCATGAAAAAAAACCGCCAAACGTATTAAATAAAGTATAATAAAAATTATAGTTACCAAAGATAATTAGAAAAAGTAAATAAAAAGTAAATATGGGGTAGAGAAATAATGATGTTATTGGGAGAAAATTGAAAGATTCAGAAAGAAAGTAGAAAGTCAATAAAATGAGTAGATTAGTAACCAGGATTTGTAAATGATTTTGCCCCACTTTTATTTGTTTTTTCTTCTTTAAATTTGCATTTCTAGATTTTTTTAATAGCAAAGTTAGTTTTTAAAAAGAGGAGAGGGTAAGGAACTGGAAGAAAGTAAACAAACAAATCAAAAATATAAGCAATGAGTAACCGGTATGGAACAGAAAAGAGGGAGGGTCAAATAGGGAATGAGGAGTTTGATTATGAAAAATACATGTATGAACAAAGAAGAATTGAGGAGGATTTGGATAATATTGAAGATGAGAAAATGAGTAGAAAGGGTTTGCTTATGAATATTAAAATGTATGATGATTCAATGAAAGAAATGGAGATAATCAAGGATCGTTTAGAATTATGGAAAGAAAGTTTGGAAGGATTAAATGAGAGTATAGGAAGAGATGCACTTTATGTTAAAGAAATTGCAATAAAAGTTGTAGAAAGAAAGGTGGAAGAAGTAATGAGTGAGAGGAAGATAATATTAAAGAAGATGATGGATAAATTAGAGAATTTTACAAATGTAATAAAGACAAGTATGGATTGTATGAGTAATTCAATTATTGACTTTGAAAAGAAGGTTTATAACAGTCAAGAAAATGGTGATTATCTAGCTTTTGATTATAAAAGTAATAATAGAATATGCAAATCGTATTACCAGTTATGCCAAAGATTAAAGGAGTATTTAAGAAATATTAGTCCTTACTTTAAAGATAATTTTGAGTTAGATTTTGGACTAAATATGGAAATGAATATGGGTTTGGGTATAGATCTAAATCAAAAAATTTCTGGAACTCATATTAACCATAGAACTCAAGTTGGGAATAATTCGAATAGATTTGAATGTGAAAATAGTGAGTTAAAATCAATTATTTTGGAGGAGTCAAAGTTGCTGAGAGAGCCAGTTATTCTGTTGATAAACCCTAAAAGAATGCAGACTATTAATTTGAGAAACAAGATTAACAGGCCTGATTTGGAAGAAATTCTTTCTAGTTCTGTGACTTTGAATTCAAGTAATGATAGTTTCTCCTCTAAACAGGAAAGTGATTTGTGTAATAATCACCATTTTAATATGAAGAATGGGAACTACACTTTAAACGGTAGAGGATGTGAATCTAAACATGTTCTTGGATCTAATACTAGTACAGGTGTTAAATTTGAAGAAGAAAAAGAACAAAAACAAGAACAAGTACAGGAACAGGAACAACAGTTAAATAAAATGCAAAAACAAGAGCAAAAACAAGATCAAACTAGAGAAAGAGGTTCTGGTTGCAGTGATGAAGAAAACGGGCATTTTGATACGGATGTTAGCATAAGCATTAAAAGAGTTAAACATAAGCTTGGATGCAGAGGATTAAAAGATAGGTCCAGATCCAAGTCTAGATCTAAATCTAAATCCAACTCCAGGTGCAAATCCAGATCAATTTCCGAGCCAAGAATGGCATTTAAGAAAGAAAGTGAGTTAAAAATAAATAAGATTAGAGGTTTAGTGAGTGAATTGGAATCTGAACTGGGTTCCCAGTCTGAGACAGAGTCTAGGATTTATATTAAAAAAGGCAAGTCAAATGGAAAGGGAAAGATTAGAGGAAGGAGTGGCAATAGTGTGGTTAGCAAAAACCTTATTGAAGAGAAAAGTATTTCCAAAAATAAACCAAAAACTAAGCCAGACAGTCAGAATGCTCGGTTTAAAAAGAAAGGATCTTATTCCAGTTCAAACTCCAGTTTCAGTCCACTTTCCAATCTAGAGTATGATTCTGACTCCAATTTCGGTTCAGTTTCTGATTCCAGTTCTGGATCTGAAATGAATTTGAATGGAAAGTCCAGGAAATCTAAAATAAAACTGAGAGAGTTGATTAAAGACTACTCAAATCTCTATGCTGAGTACATAGTTTCAAAGAATTTGTCAAAAATCAACACTTATTATTAATTATATCTTTAATGATTGGTTCCAAATTTTTTCTAGAAAAAGAAATATCATGAATATTAAATAACTTTAAGCAAAGCTCTGAACCGTTTGATTTAGATTTTGAATCAAAATCTGAAAATTGATCATTGTGAGTATTTAAAGATTCACCTTTAATTTCTGAAATAACAGATTCAACTTTAATTTCAGTAATTTGAAGAATGGATTCTAAACATTTTATAACAAGATTCTGAATATCTAGGCCATGTATGTGATCATTAATATATGAAATAACAATTTGTTTTTTAACTTCTTCACTCTGATCTTCCTTTATATATATATAGCTACTTAATATAATAAATAAATTTAAATTATTAGATATGATAAACTTTTTAACATCTGATTGAAAATTTTCCAAACTATAATGGCTTATCATTTTTAATAAATCAATCTCAAAACTGGAATAACCAACAATAATATCTTTATTATCAGATTTTTTATTATAAACAAAATCTTTATAATCCATTTTGAATAACTCAATTGGTCTATTATTAAATATTAAATCCACATTTCTATTAGAATTCTTTAAAAAATTGCTATAAAAGTTGGTGTATTTATTGTTTTTTTTGTCATTATCTTTTAAAGATAACTCTTCTAATATCCAATTGTAAACTTCTAAATCCAAAGAACTCCATCTTTTCTCTGATAATTTTGAGTCAAAGTTACAAGTATCTGAAAAAATTTAAACAAAATAATATGGGATTTAAATGTTCAAATTCATCTTTTTGATTCTTTTATTAATAAACTTACCTTTTAATATAGTACAAATGATCATCTCAAGAAATATCTTATTTTCAATCAAAGTTTGTTTATTAATCTTTCCTTTATTATAAGCATCTCTCCACTAGATTAGATTTAAAGATTAAGTTATAGAAAAAAAAAGAAAAGTTTCTTGAAATATTAACTTACAATCTTGCCAATTAATGTCGTACAACTTCCTATTTTAGTCCCCAATGATAATCTATACTTGGACTTTGTGATCATATAATCTTGGTGATGATCCACAATAGAAACAACTCTTTCATTAAAACTAATTAATAGATTGGATAAAAATTTGAATTAAAAAAAATTAATTACCTTTAACTTACTTTTTATGAAATGTATCCAATATATTATGATCAACCAATGTAATATAGTGTCCAAAATTCATGTTTTTTTTTTCATTTGTCAACTTTTCCATTTCAAGTATCAACTCACTAATAATTTCATCATCCAAACATATAAATGGTATATCTTCTATCTTAAAATCATTTGTTGAATCTTTATCTTGATTATTTGAAAAATAACTAATTAAGGTAATTAATGGAAATCTTAATTTTAATTCATTTTTATTGCAATTTATTAATGGTAAATGTAACCCATATATTTTGTTCTTATCGTCAAAGTTTATTGTATTATTAATCAAATTTAATAATCTTGAATAAGTAATTGCTGAAACAACTGAATCCTGTTTTTCATTATAGAGAAATTTTAAATATATTATGTTTTTAATAAAAAAAAAAAAAAAAGTTAATTATTTTTAATAATTCTTAGTTTCTTCAATTTCTCAACCAGTTTCAAAACTGTCATATTAATTCTCAATATTTTGACTTTTCACCAAAAAAGAATGAAACTTTTTAATTTTCAACTTACCAAATCAGCGCTTTTGTTTCCAATCACCAAATTATACATCATTCTTCCATCCATAATATTCTTGTCATACTTGTCATTCTCTTTCTTCTCTACTTTATTAAGCAAATCATTATAATACCTTTTTAATTCCAAATCCATGGTTAGTTCTTTCTATCTTTCACTACCTTTATTCTAAATAAGTATAAAACTATGTTTTTTACTTAAAAATATACATATATATATATATATATATATTTATTTATTTATTTATTTATTTATATAATTAAAATTAATTATTCAATAAACTATATTACTAACTTTTTCTATACCGGTATTCATGTGCAAATTTTGCGCAAATTTTTTGTCATACGTGTTTCCACGTATTACAAAAAAATATTAATAAATAATTATTGCATGCATGCAGTTACATTTAACAAATAATTTAAGAATCAGAAATAAAAAAAAAATGCAAATTTCAATATAATTGCATCAGTAAATTATCAAAAATAAAGTATTTAGTGAAAAGACTTTATTCGGAATTAATATGTTTTGATAATATAGAAAATACCCTAATTGCATCATCTTTATCTTCCACTGTAAATATAATTTTTTCTGAAAATTGTTTGCGGGAACTAAGTTGGAATTGGCTATCAGTAGAAAAAGATGAACAACTTTCTTGGCTTAAATTGATTGATGATAATGATGAGGTTGGAATTGATGGAAATGAAATAAATGTATTATTACTCAAATTAAAATTAGTTATTGCTTTATTTTCATCCATTGAAATAATTACTTCATTCAAAGCTTTATTATTAGTTTTAATGATATTTTTCTCATCAATGGTAAATCTTTTACTAATTTGAATATTTTCAATCTTTTTTGGCAACAATAATTGTTTCATAAATTTCTTATCAGAAAATAAATTTATTCCTTTCTTTCTCATTCTTTTAATCCTCCATTTATTAAATTTAAGCATTATTCCTGTCATCTGTGGAAACAAACTTTTCCCGTTTCTGAGACTAATACCATTATTTCCATTTTTGTTAATATTACTGTTCCAGTTTCCACGTCCAGTAGAATTGATTTTTCCATTACCTGAAAATAGTTTGTAACTACAAAATAGGCCATTCCTGGTTTTATTTCCTTTCTTACTATCAATCTTGAAGCAAGATTTATTATTTTGGTTTACATTATTCTCAATCAAATCATCCAAGTAGTTCCATGGTTTGATAAAAAGATGAAATTCAAAAGAACTTTTAGAAAAGGAACTGTTGTTGTACCCTATATCTTTATCATTATAAAAAATAGGATAAGTTTTTTCTGTTGTATTTGTATTAAGATTTTGACATCCATCATTGCTACTACAAATACCTTGATCATAATCATTACTATTTTTTTCATCAGTATCATCTTCATTCTTGTTTATACCTAGAAAATGACTCTCAATATCCAGAAAATTCTCAAACATTGTGGCTCTTCTATTTTTATTTTTTGCTTTTTCTTTGTTATAAAACATTTCTTTAATTCCCTTCCCATTTAATTTCATGTTTTTATCTTCAGATCTATTATTTACATTATTTACTACCATGTAAAGATTAATTCTGATAATATTTATCAATGGAACCATCCAAACCAATTTTCCTGATTTTAATAATGAAATGCTTTCTTTGAATATAATAATTCCATTATATTGATTCAGACTGGAGTCTTCTTTATTGTCCAGTAGTTTGTATATCAGGAATTTTTTTTCAATCCCACTACTAGTTACTGTTTTTTCATTATTCAGAATATTATCAATATTACTATCCAGACTTGATGATCCATTTGTCTGATTTTTAAAAGAGATAAAATTAATTACATTTGACTCTTTTACATCATTTACTAGTTTTAAAGAGTTTATGATCATATTTGCAATGCTATGATGGGGGTTATAAGGTAATATTGGACTTCCATTACATATTACCCTAACAGTTCTAATATGTCTCACTGGAATTTTTGTACGTAAACTTTGAACCACACCTGAAGAAATACCATAAAACAAAGCAAGAATTGCTGCAAATCCTGCTGGTATTATTCTCACTAAAGCTAAAAATATACCTAAAAATACACCCCAAATACCCATTTGTCTGTATTTTTTTTTAGGTACCTGCCAAAAATTAATTAATATACTCATTAATATCAGTAAAGAACGTAATAAACCTGTAATTAAACCTTCAATCAAATTATTTGGATTATCTGCCATATATTTACTCATAAATAATGGTGTACCATACCATATGCTCATTAAACAATCTTGATCCAATAAATAAGTTACCTCAAATAAATGTAATATTGCACTTGAAATTCTTACAACTACTTGAGATGCTACTGCAATTCCTGTTGCAACAAGAATATGTAATCCTACCATAATCTCCTTAATTGAAAAAAATACTAATTTTGTCATTAACTCTGCATTAGATTTTAATACCAATGATTTATTCTCTTTTAAAAAATCTTCAACCTCTTCATCATAGGCTTTAGTTTTTTGTTTTTCATCTAAGTCATAGCAAAAATCTAAAAGATATTGATATTGTTCATCCAACTGTTCTTTCTCTGCTTGATATGATGTTTCTTCAATACTTGAGTTATCTAAATTTTCATTTTCATTTTCATTTTCATTAAACTCATTCTCAATTATTTCTATGTCTTGATATTCCTTGATATGCTTTGAATCAAATTTGTTTGTTTTATTGTTCATCCCAGTAAGTAGTTCACCTTTTCTTATCCTCTTTTTTTCAATATTTTCCTGAATCTTCTCTTTAAGTTTGGTAGCTCTTTTGTAAAGGTCAAAATGGTATTTTGAAGCTAATAATCCCTCTTTTACAAGAATATAAATATCTATTGGATTCCCAATTAGGTCAATGGAACCAATGATTTTACCTATATGGGAGAATATCTGTTTTTTGTACAAATTTCCAATCTGAACAATACATTTTTCACTATCCAAAAATATTGATTCATTTATCACTCCCTTAAATTCTATTGGTACATTTGAGAATGGCATTGAAGATAACCATTGTAATATATTTAATATAAACTCAGTACCAGTTTTATTCATTTTTAAGTTATTTTGTATTTGACCCTGGCCTACAAGATTTTCGTTTATATTATTAGCACCTCCAAATTCAACTCCAATAACTGACTTTCTAATCTGATTTTCTGAATTATTGGGATTTATTCCGTTAGCTAAAAACATCCCAGTTGCTTCATCCAATTTTTCCTTATTTTGATTCTCAAAATTCTGTTTATAACCTACTAAATAACTTGTTTTGATCTTTTCTGTAATATTAGCATGATTTAAAGTCAACTCATTATTAAAATTCAAGTATGGATTCCCAAAGTTACTCATTATCTTGTAGTTAAGTAAAGCCTTTAAATCCATTCCTCCTATTTGGTTTGCAATATTTTCTCCAGTTATTCCAAACCCTTGAACCAGAGGGATGATTTCTCGAACAATAACCTCACTTTCACTCATCTTTGTAATATTGTTCATTATGTTATAATAGTCAGTAAAGTTTACATTTTGGTTTGCTGTTATATTCCATGTACTTTTGCTTGTTGAGCATAAAATCTGTATTGGATTCATTAAAAGCACTTGGATATAAACATACTTGGAAACCTTCTTTAGATTCTCTACTAAAGGTAAACTCTGCAAAGATATAGACTTGGTATTATCCAACTCCTCCGTTGGAGAAAGTATTCTGTTTATTAATTGATCCAAAATTGAGACCATTTCTTTTAAATTATCAATATCTAAATGAATACTTAAAGGATACATCCAAAAATAAAGGTAAGGAATCTCAATCACACCATTACTTCCATATTTATTAGAGATATCATTGGTGTTATCCATTACAATGCTGAATTGTAAATCTAGAAATGATTTCATACATAGTATCTTTTTAATCTTTTTCTCTCTACTAGTTAAATCTGACCCTTCTTGAATTCCTAGTGTCATATATTCTAATAATTTGTTATGAATACGAATAATCTCACTCTTTTTCTTTATTACTTCCCCTAAAGTAGCCACACCAACTGAGAGTAGAGACTCTATACCATAGTAACTATCTTCCTCAATTTCATTCATATCATCCTCCAAATCATTAGTCTTTTTATCAATAATATTAGCATTTTCATCTCCTCCATTTTGTTTGGGAGTAGGAGAAGCAGCTTCAGGTTTGGAGTTCTTCTTTTCTCCTTTCTTCTGGGTATTAAGTTTTGAAAGTCTTAAGAATTCATTTGGGGTTGCTTTTCTAATTATAGTATTTTCAGCAGAAGAAGTAATGTGGTTGTCAAGCTGAAACTCCATAATCCTGAATCTCATATGAAATTTATTATAATTTATTTTGGAGTTCTCCAGCTTAAATCCTATTTTTTGGAATGACATATAAGTTATCTCCTTATTTGCATTTGAAAGAAAAGAGACTCCAAAACCATCACATTTTATATTTATTTCAAAACATATTCTCGTCTCGGGTCTTAACTTATCAACAAACAATAATAGATTTTGACCGGAAGACACTCTGGATAAATTTGAGTTACTGAATTGGGAAAGCTCAGTCTCAAATGATGAAACAGCTGTAATCCTATTTAAACCTTGCTCTTTACCAATTTCCAAATCTTTAAAAGTCTCAAAAGATGCCATATTTCTATGTTCAAGGTTAGTTTCTGTCTCATTGTTAATAGTTTTATGATTTGATGAAGCAGATATATTTTTCTCAGTAAAATTTTCTCTTGGTTTATATCCATAACTTATGTAACTTGGATTCATTTCATTCTCTTTATACTCTTTATTTTCATCACTTCTGTTATCTTCATAATCCTCCTCATCGTAAATATTCAACTTGCCGTCTTTATTCCTATATCTCTTTTGGTTCTTTAACTTGTTCCCAAGAGATTTGAAAATAGACTTCCCACTGTGATTTATAGCCAAATCTCGATCACTAACTCCTTCTTCAAGGTCAGTATCAAGATCAATGTTGGTGTAATCATTACTTTGAACTAAATCATGTCCAAATTCTTCCTCATGATAGATCTTTGAGTTATAAGAGCCTGGTTCAAACTTGATACTTTTATTGGCTAGATTACTATGGTTCACAGCTCTGATCTCATTCCGTCTTCGTCTATACAAAGTATTGTCAAATGAAATATTAATTACCCTGGTACCATTCTCAATAAGCATTACAATATAAATTATGCTGTTGTATTCAGGGATGAAAATTCTGGAATGAGTTAATACCTTATTCAGGTTAAGATTATTCTTGTTTTTATACCAGAAATTAATGTTATGATCATTATATAAATATAGTGGTATTGATGAAAAACCATTAAATGCTACAGAACCACGATGATGATTGTGATGATTATGATGATTTTTAGTATGATATCCCAAGTGAATATGCTCCTTTCTACTCTGTAAAATTGGGTTTTTCTTGTTTAACTTAGTTAATTCCAAATTCTCTAAAGAAACTCCAACAACTAGTTCTAGTATGTGGTCTCCAAAAGGGTCCAGTAAAGCATAGTTAGAATCAGAAATAGGGTTAAAATGATTCCAACATGATGTATTGAGCTGCCTGATGAATATGTTACATGGAGTCTCATTTACTATTGAAAAATCTGGGATTTGAGATGGATATATATTAATTTGGTAAGATGTGGATGAATTAATAGAGTAAATAGAAACAGATGAAAGAATGTAAGTAAAATGTAAATTTCCAATTTCATTTGAAGGACCATCTTTTTCATTTTGATTAATTAATGGAATATTATTCAAAGAAGAAACCAGTCTAACTTGAATATCATATAAATTATCAATAGAAAGAGGTAAAGTTTTATATGGGATGTTATTTAGACCAATATGATACTTGCTCTCATATTCCTCAATAATCTTTGGATCCAAAAAGGTAATTTCAATGATAGAAACATCCTTATTGTCCAAAGGATGAAAAGGAATTGAAATGTTTGGTGGGATATACACCCAACTCCCAAACTTATTGGACTCTCGAATCCAAATTGGTAAATTATGATAATTTACAATAATGTATTTGTTATAAATATTAATCATGAAATTTGGAGATTTGGAAAAGTTGCTAATTGTTGTTACACAATATCCAAGTTTTAATCCAAAATGATTCCCAGAAATGTTATCCCTTGCTATATGTTGATTAATTAAATTTGAATTTAAATTATTCGCTCCATAATTAGATAAAGAGTTGAATTTCTTTGAAGGAACAGTAATAGTTCCAACAATGTTGGCTCTCTCAATATGAACAAAAGGAGAGTGACACTTTCTTGAAAGTTCTGGGTTTAAAGCAATACTTAAGTCACTCTTTCCATTAGTGGGAAGAATCCTAAATTCATTAGATCCTAATCTAAATCTGGAAAAAAGTTGTGATTTTTGTAAAATATAGATTGGAGCGTGTTGTCTGTTATTAATCCAAAACGGAGCATAAACATTTAATCTAACCTTGCAGGTATTATAAGCATTGCAATAATATCCATTCCAAGGAGTAGAAATATCCAAGCCATTATTTGCCTGAGATTCTTGGTAAATTCGAACAGAATTTTTGAAATTTAAACTAGGAGCATTATCCATGTAGTAATTGAAATCCTGTTTTTGTCTTGGAATGAAATCTCTTGATACGTAATCGGTTCTATTTCTCTCAAAAACAACATTGATGCAGGTAGAGTTTGGAAGGAATCCATTGGTTACTACTGCACTCATCCCATTAATTTTAGTAAGATCATTATTTGGCATAAGCTTATATCCATTGTTCAGTTTTAAAGGAACTAGAATCTCTTTATTTAGCTCCTTACTAGTTGAATTATAGTTAATTTGAATTTGAGATGATTTGTAAAATCCAAAAAACTTTCCAAAGGATACATCCAATATGCTCAAGCTTACAGAATTTGGCAAAGATTCTAATAGAATTCTCTCATTGTTTTTTAAATTTATATTTGACTTATTGGAATCATTTAGGTATAAAACCCTATCAATTAACTCGGAAACGTCATCTACCTCACTTTCTTCCTCATCCTCTCCTGATTTACTTCTTTTTCTGGTCTCTAATACTGAGCCAACTCTATCGTTGGAGTTTCCTGTTTGTCCTATAGCAACCCCATTATTACAGCCTTTATCGTTGTTAGCTTCTTCCTTTTCGTTGGGAATTTGCTCAATTGAACCGTTTATTTTGATATGTCTTTCTCTATCTTTGTTAAAAGAAAGTTGGATAGGAATCAATAAGTTGTTCTCTATCACTAATGGAATATCCAACTTTATTACAAACATGAAGGAGTTAGAGTTACTTCTTGTGTCCCTTCTGGAATATTCACAAACCGAGGAACATAGTGATACAGTACCACTCTCAGTACTAATGTTATTCCCATAGCCATTACTACCGTACCCACTACTACTACCACTAGCTCTTTCATTAACACCATTTTCCATACCTTCAAGGTTCAAATCCCCCGCCTGCAACCTCCTTGTCAACTGAATAGTACTAGATCCAAAATAATTCTTCTTTTTCCCAGCTGTATTGGTCGTAAACAGCTTCTTATAACATTTGTTCTGCATTATCTGCTCAGAAGAAGTAAACAAATTCTTATAAATTCTTGAGTAATCATTCATTAGCTTTCTACTGTCCATTATAAACTCATTCTTTAGTACTTCCTCCTCTTCTTCCTCCTCTCCTTCCCCCGGAATTTTTATAGAAACTCTATTCTTTTTTTCTTCATCACTCCTCAAAACTGACTCTAACCAAACATTGTTTATTACTCCCCGCAGTGGAATAAATTTCAACATTTCATGCTTGCCACTTGCATGCAATACCGGTATTGATGTCCACATTGGCATGCATGTATACGTATTAGGATTTAAATAAAGAGTAAAAAAGTCGGAATTGAAATTTTTGCAAAATAAATTCGATTGAACCAAAATATTAATATAATCATTACTACTATAGCTGGTTTTGTTTATTTCTTCGTCTAAAATGCTGATAATATAGTTTTTATCAATATATTTTCTGGAAATTGTCTCGTAGAATTTACTATTATATTTTGAAATTAAAATTGGTTTACTGTTCGTTGGAGGGATGAAAAAGTTGTAGCTCAAAAAATCTTCAACATTCTTTGGGTTCGGTAGTAATCTTAAGATGTTACTTGTGTTGTTTGAGATAAAAACTCGTGAGGAAATTGAAATCAAAAAAGAGTTGTTATTCATAATATCAGTCTTTATCAGTAGTGGAATCCTTGTTTGGTCTCTCTCACTTAGTCCGAGGTAAACAACCTCCATATTTACTTTGTCCAAAGTTATATTATTAAGGTCAAATACATCATTCAAAATTCGAATTCTAATAACTATTGGGTAACTATTTCCATACTCGTCCCTACTAAATGAAATCTTGTCGTTAGGTTTTAAGTACCTCCAGACGTAGTATAAATTATAAGTAGTTTTGCTTATGTTAGAAATGTTTGATATCTCTGATTCCTGAGAATAAAGGTCTCTTGTATCCAAGGCTGACTTCCTCCGAACAAGCAATTTATCAAAGATATTTTCCTTTATAGGTTTCTCTGAGCTGACCTTGTCGGTCCTTCTTCTAGTTAAATTTGAGTTTCTTCTCCTTTTGCTAGTACTTATACAATTCTCTGGAGCAGTAACTAATCTTTTACCCTGGCTCTGATCTGTTTGAATATCTGAGCTTCTTGATTCTAATGATTCTCCCACCCTGTTTCTCTTGCTGTCATCAAGAAACAAAGGAATCAATACTGCCAATGTCTGTCCAGTATCGTTATATAAAACAAAGTCTAAGTTACTCAGATTTCCGCCAATCCCTCCAGTGATCTGCCTATTATTTGAATTGTTAAAATTAAATGTATGGTCATCCCATTCACCAGATAAAGGTCTAGATGAAAGACATTTAAAACTTTCCTCTATATCATTACTATTCCTCCCCTTCATGTTATCAATACCTTGGGAAATCATTCTAAGACTGTTGTTATAAGGGAATACTCTACTCGAAAGAAGTTTAACTGTGTTGTTCAGTCTTAAATAGTATTTTGAGTAAACCTCATTAAAGTTATCCAAACAATTTAACCAATATTTCACATATTCTGGAGTCATTGTCAAATTCATCCAAGTAACTTCCATATCAAGTTTTGGTCTTACTTTTTCTTTTAATATCTTCTGAATATCTTCACCTTTACATATCGACAATAAACTAACATCAAAGGGTTCTAAAATATTATCGTAGAACATAAGCTCGTTATTAAAGATAGAGACTGAGATTTTTTTAAACTCTAAGATTAACCCAAAAAATATGTCCTTTGACTTGGCTAGAATTGGTAAAATTGGTATGCTGTTTATGGAAAATCTTGGGATCAGCAATAATTTGTCTCTGATCTCAAACTCATCCATTAATCTTTTCGAATTTTCATTGAATACTGATAGAAACGGAAAAATCTTCAATAGAAAATCATTGTTTGGAGTTTCATCATTAACATATACCCCAAGCTGAGTCTCAGTTACATCTATAAGTACACCATCCTTATTGGATGTAAGGTTAGTTGGGATATAATGAATTTTCAGCCCCTCCAATTTGAATTGTGAGATGAATTTCCTGTAATTAGTAACTGTTGTATGGAAAATTGAGGGAAATAAGTACACCAAATAATTTATCATCGAGTTATTCTCAATAGAACTACCGTTAGTCTGATAATTATAACCAACATTGTATCTGGAGGAACCATAGTCACTTTGGATTTCCATTGTATCTTGGTTTTCCAATCCCCCTCTTCCTCCTCCTCCTCCTCCGAGCTGGCCATTCTGATTGGAAAGGTCCACAAATAAATTGCTTTGAATCAACTTGTAATACATATCCACCACATTTGTCAGCTGTAGAAGGTCATTAGTGTTTATTTTTATTTCAACTGTCTCCAGAAATCCATAAAGCATTATTATATTCTCCATCTCAGATTTAATCTCTAACTGATTAATTATATAGTCAAGTTTGAATCTTAAAGATGAAACAATCTTTTTCTCATCTCCAGAACCTATATCAAAATTAAATTGCCACTGGTAGGAGTTTATCAAATTCTCAATCTCTATTAAGCTTTTTAAAGCTTGGTCTGTTCCAGGTAAATAGAAAGTCTTCACCAAATTTGTGATATTTGATTCACCTAAAACCTTTTTAAACTGACTTCCTACAGTATTATGACTTGTATTTGAGTTGTTTCCATTTGAATTAGTTGTTATAATACTTAAATTTCTTCCTCCTGTTGATGTATTTTCATTCTTCTTTTGTATAAAGTTGGAATAACTAGATGATAATCCCCCACTTCCAACTTTAGACACTAAAACATTACTAGTAATTAATCCATGTCTTCCTGCCAAACTATGACTCCTCGAAATTCTCCCTAAAGCTTCAATTATATATCTGGGAGTCAAAGACCTCCCAAATTGAATACTTCCTTTGAATATTTCAAAAGTACTTTTGATTGTATTACTTTTCAGCTTGCTATGAGAACTTTTTCTAGTCTCAATCTCAAATATAGATTCGCCATTAAATGTATATTTTAAGTCACATCTTATTACAGCTAAAAGAGACTTTAAAATGTCAACCTTGAAAGCTGAAGTAGCCGAAATAACAGAAGCTCCTGAGAATCCTGTACCTGAATTAGTTTGAGTTTTTCCAGAAGCAGATGAGGTTGCTGAAGAAGATACTGCTGTAGAGGAAGATGAAACTTCTGTCTCGGTGATCACAACCTGGATTGGGTCAGAAAGAGTGCAGGGAAGAATTGCAACAACATCTTTAAACTGAATCTTTAGATTGATTATAGATAGGAATTGAATAATTTGACTTTTAACATAATCATTATCTGTCTCCAAAGGTATTTTGTCCTGATCTGCTTGAGAATTGAAATTCTGTTCATGATCTTCTTGACTTTGGCTATGAATGTCTTTAATTTGATAGCTATTTATATTGGAAGTGTCCGAGTAATCTTCTATTTTACCATCCAAAATTGGTTTTATCTTGTTGATATCTATCTTTCTTTCAAGATGAATTGCAATAGACTTGAAGTAGAAAGTGATAATCCAATTTAAAATGATCCCATAAAGATCCCAATATACAATGAATCTTGGATTATTAATCTGAATATCCATATAAGTGTTATTTAAAAGGATACCTGTGAAATCTTTGTACCTATCAATGTTATTCAAATCAGAGAATTTGATACTTAAGCTGCAAAATGTATCCGAAATTGGGCAAAATAAAGGTACTAAAAGCTTGCTGTTTCTGTTCAAAATCCCTCCTGATAAGCATACATCCGATATAGACACATAAACCCCAGATTTAGCTTTGTCTCCATTCAAAACTAGTACTTTAATTAATGAAACATTTAACTTTATTACAGGTAAATCCTTAATTGCCATTCCTTGTCTTTCTCTGTAAACATTATCAGATTTAATTATAATACGGGTATCAGGTATAGTACATACAAACTCAATATTCTTTAAAAATTCAAAATTACCAGCCTTTGAAATGGAGTTAGCAATTATTGATTCCATAGATTCCAAACTTGATATTGAACAGCTTTGGTTACTAGATCCTGTACCTCCTCCTTTTAAAGATTCCGTCTCATCCATATTACTTACAAGGACTTGTGAGTAGTTAATAAAGTTGTACTGAGAATAGAAACTGACAAAGTAATTGACAATTTCTGCAATGTTGTGAATATCAAGATCTGTGGAGTTAATTTCTACACTAGTGTCTTCAGCAAGTTTCAAGGAAAATTCCAAGTTTACCAAAAACTGTTTTAGATTACTATTTGTATTTATTATTGGGTTACTCCTGTATTTAGAGACAGAAAATGTCCAACTTTGAGGTTTTAGAATGCATCTAACAGCGTAATCTTGTGGGTTTTCCCAAGGATCTTGAAACTCATTAAAGGTACCTTTACCTTTATTTTCAAGATCTCTATAAATATAAAGATCAATCAGCCTTACTTGTCTCATAAAAGATAAAGATATATTAGAAAAACTTATATTAATGTCATCAGTGAAGAATTTATCTCCAGAATTCTCACCTTTCCTGTATAGATTCTTTTGGAAAGTCTCAATAAGCATTTCACCACAGTCAATACAGTACATACCTGAACTAGTAGATAGTTTGTTGATCTTGTACTCCATTAAGTTTGAAAATAAATCAACAACTGGCTTTATAATGGAATTTTTTTCAGCTTTTTCACTGGTTAGAAGTGTACTATGGTTTGGTTTCTCAAGTAATTCATTTTGAAAATCCTTTTTTAGAATAGGAAAGAATAGAAGCTGTTTGGCTTTTGCATCTATATTTATGTATATATAGTTAGGGCATGGCATGTCAGAAAAAGTGCAAAAGGCTCCTCCATTATTAAAGAACTCTGACATGAATTTTTGACCTTTCTTGATTACTTTTACAAAGTTTTGGTTTGCTTTATTTAAATAGTTATTTCTCTGTTTTGGGCTCATATGATTTACAATGGGATCTAAAAATCTCTCAAATAAATCATATGATCCAACTATAGAAATCTCACCATAAGTCTTCCCATATACATTTACCTTTGGAGTAGTCCTAAAGAGATTCTTATTTAGTCTAATAGTTATCCAGAATCCTCCAATTTTCTCACAAGGCTCGTGCATCTTATTGTTTTCATGGTTGCCAAGAAACATCTTATAAGGCCTTTTACTACATATAGTGGTACCAGTATAAATACTAGACCTATGTAGTATAGGATGATTTGTTAATTGACTGAAAGCTTTCTTATTAGAAGCTTGAGAGTTTTGGATATTTGGTCCGATTCTAAGTAAGCAATTTGAGCTGTTAATTAAGTTGACCCCTATTTCCCTATCATCATGTACTACCATATAACAGTTCTCAGCAGCAACAGTCATCTCAGATTTCTTGGACTCAGTAAATAGTTTATATTGAAAATATAAGTCCAAACAGTTAAATCTCAAATTCTTCTTACCTTTAAAAACTGAGCTATGGTCATTTAAGCTTACTGAATAATTGATTGTTAAGTTCTGAGCATTTAATATCAGTGTAAAAGGAGAAGTATGGTAAGATCTATTATTCTTCTTATCCTTTTCAGACTTTAAGTAGGAGTTCAGATCAAAAGTCAATACCTCAAAAGGTAGTTCACACTCAGATAACAAGTTTCTAGTTTTTGTCTTTATCTTTCCTAATAATTCACTTTCTTTAATTAACTTTATTTCCTCCTTGCTTAAGAGAATTCCTCTTTCTTCAGTATAACTGTTGATATTACTGTCTTTGCTTGGTTCTCCTGTCTCTGAGTTTTCATTCATATTAAGACTTACAGAATAGTGGTCATTCTGTCCTACAACAACTTTAGAAATAATATACTGAACAAGATTATGACTAATCTTATCTTTTTCATTAACCATCACAGACTTATTTAAGTTTGAAAAGCCACCAAAAGAATCTCTACAGCTATTTTCTTTTCCTTCCAAAATTGAAAATAGAGGAAACTTTAAAAAGTTACCTTCATTTTTGTCTAAGTCAAAACTAAATATCGATTTTACTGAGTGGTAAATTGAATAATTAAGACATTTATAGACATCATTCCTAAGCTTAATCAGAGAATAAGCATTATAACTTTCTTCTATGTTACAAATCTCTGAGTAATTTCTATCTTTTTCTCCAATAAGAAAATCAAACCATGCAAGTCTGTATTTAATACAGAATTGTTCACTTGGAAAATTCTCAAAGTCCTTTGGACAGGAACCAGCTGAGAAGTCCCCATATAGAAATACCGAATAGTCTAAAAAGTCTAATAATAGTTTGAGTTGCTTTTCTGTAATTTCAATACTCACGTTATCAAAAATCAGATAGAATGATATCATTGGAATAATCTGGTTGTCTTCATCTTGAGATAGAATGTAGAACCTGTCGTTGAGAGCTGAAACATATATATTCTCATCATAACTGATAATACATGGCACCAATCTTGCTCTTAACTCAATCTTATGTGGATATATAATAAAATTATGGGTATCGGATTCTTTGGCTGATATACCCTTTAAGAAGCTTATTCTGTCTGAAATTTGTGATTCTGATTTTTTTAAATTGGTCCAAGGAGAATGTTTTGTTTCGTTAAATGTTGAAATCTCATCAATATATACAGAAAAGTTTTCTATTAGAAAAGATTTGAGGAATATCTCTTTTTTGGCCAAAATATCAGTTTGCACTAACTTTTCTTTACTATATCTTTCTATTTCTTTTTTCTCCTTTGCAATGATAAAACTATCAATAACTTCCCTACTTATTCCTGTACCATTAGGATGGGGAAAAATCAAGTCATTGTTAGACCAAGTCCCGGTTCTTACTGATTTGGTTCCAGGATCTACTGCTAATTTTCTCTCTCCACTTAGCTCCAGATGCTTTTCTGAATCAAGGTTATGTGGAGATTGTGTTTCTTGATCATACTTATGGCTGTTCCAGACCCACCTCAAGGGAGTCTTATTTTTAAGCTTATACCAAAAATCATGGGTCTCAGAAACTTTAGCTCCATTTTCTCCAAATCTAGATCCGATTAAAACACTTTCCAAAATGATTTCCTGCTCGTTATAATCATCTTTTTCATCGTTATCTACTTCAGAATCTTCATCAGAGCCTTCCATTCTTTTGAATTTAGGTTCTATAGATCTGAAATGTTTATTTACTATAGAATCTATAGTGATTTCATCTTGTTCATCCAACTCGAATCTTTTCGCAATAGAGTGAGAACCTTGGTTATTGGAGGAATTCGAAATTTTCGGAACTCCTGAATCAGCAACTTGAGCAGTTTCTAGGGGCAATCCAAGAGATTTGTCAGTGCTCCGTCCCAAAATAGACGCTCCAGATTTGTCTACTGGAATCCAATACTCATTGCAATTTCGACTAGAAATTTTGTCTATTCTAAGGCCAATTACAAACCTCTTCATATATTTTGAAAGCAAGTTTTCGATTCTGAAATTGATGTTTTTGATCTCAAACTGAATCTTTGAAATAAAAAAATGACCAAACTGCTTCAGAAAGTTGGAAGCCATACTGCTTTTTAAGAATGTGATGAATTCATCTTGTCTCAACAAATTAGTCTTAACCCTTTTCCAATTCTTTTCAAACATCTCTATATCCCATTTCTTCATATCAGTAGTATTAAAAATCACATAAACATCATCTAAAGTGATTTTCACAAACTCTTGAGTAAATATTTTTCTCCACATAAAATCTATGTTGACTTTCCCCACAATCCCATCACTTAGGGTTATTGGAAATGATAAATCCTCAAAGAGTTCTTTTCTGATGTCTAAATCTCTTATTTCTAAGCTTCCCCCTAGTAGTGAGATTGAAAGCTGTTCCTGCTCAAAATTCGTAAAGATTTTGTTCATAACATTTTTTATTGTAGAGTATAATACTCTTTCGGTAATTTTACTGCAATATCTCAACATCTCTCTAACTCACTTACTTTTAGTAACTCAGGTTTATTTTCTTTTTAAGGAAAGTTCCATTCTCTCCTTTCTTTCTTTAACACTTTTAATTTTTCAGTCTATTAATTTTATCCCAGAAACTTTGGATAATAATTTCTTGATTTATTTTAAGAATCACAGTAATTTAATTTGTTACCATATTATTCGCTTAAAATATTATTGAATTTTCTATTTGCCAAAATAATTGCATGCAAGCTTGCACACAATTATTTTGCTTATATTATATAATTAATTTCAAAAGAAGTGTTGACCTCAGTGTTTTGAAATATTTTCTGTGGGTTTTACACTTAAAAAAAATTTGAACTTCTGTTTGTGCCAGCCTGTCTTTATCTATCTTTCCTTGTATATGTATCTTCTCGTTTATTAAATTTTAACTCACCAATAATTTTCAATCACCCCCCCTCTCCTCCTCCTGTGGCCCCCCACAACCCTACATACTTTGTACCTGCCCACTATAAATTCTGGTGGCGCCTTTTTTGTATACATGCAAAACTACTAATTATTGTTATTTGTTTAAAGTGTGAAATGGATTAAAAGAGGGTGGAGGATAAAACAGTATTTAAAAAAAAGTAATTGTAGAGCAGAACAAAATGAGGGGAGGAAAGTAAGATAGGTAAGCTAAAGGAACAAATTGGAGGGAAAGAAGAGGGGAAAAAATTATCTTTTGAATCTAAACTTTCCTCTGAATCGCTCTTGAATATTTATTTTTGCTAGAATTAGCTCTTAAGTAGAGTTATAATTGTTAATTGAATAATTTCCGGATCCTGGCTTTAAAAGTCAAGATAAAAACCAAAAAAGTACTGTTATTCTAAACCCTGCAATATACCCAAATCTAGGTTTTGTTTTAAATTTTGTTCAGAATTTCACTTTAGGCTCTGTTTTTGAATATTCAAACAATACATGGCGTCCAAGATCTTTGGGTGGGTTGGCGCCTAATAGAGCATTTATATGCATGTATTAATTATGAATTTTAATAATATAGTTGTTATATTGTCATTACAAGAGAAATAGAATGTAATCACTAAAGCAGGAATATTCTAGTGAAATTTGATCTGATCAGTATAGATGAAGTCGAGAAAAATTTGGGCAGTTGAAGGAGAGGGAAAGAAAAAAAGATTATTTTTATGGACAACAATATTCAGTATTTTGGGAATATTGAGAAACACCTTGGTTAATTGTGCGACAATTACTCCAACAAGTATGTTTGTGACGCAGAACATGATTAATACAAGTTCAAGCTTTTGTTGGGAATACTCAGGAAAAACAATGTACCTTCCCATAACATCTACTTTTAGTACAGGTTGGGATAACACTCTACTAATCCAATTCGATTTGTCCAAGTACTCTAAGAACATTCGTAGTTCTAGTACAACCTCTTACCTTTCTTTGAAAACTTACTGTGATTCATATAATTGTGTATGTAATGCGAAATCACTTGTTTTAAAGTTTGTAAAGATTTGTGAAGATTTGTGTTCCATGAATACAAGTACAGCCAAAGACCCTTCAACAGTTGTCTCAATTCTTGAGACAACTGATTACGCTTCTCAAGACATGCAAACATCTCCAGCCACTATTACTATTAGAACTGATTATATTTTTAAGTACAGTGGATTGACAGATATCGCTGATACCTGCAACTTTAAGTACTTTACTTTGGGAATAGTTAATGTTGGGAACTGTAATGCATGGGTGCATGTAAACTCATGGACGATTGATGGTATATAATTGAATATTTTTTTTACAGTAATATAAACGAGACTAGTTTAATTCAAATATTAAGTTAATTTTAACAAAAACTACCTAAAATTGTTTAATATACTAAAACCTTTTCTTTTTTGTTCTCCTAATATCAGGCCACTAATTTGGCAACCCTGAATATTATACATACAGCATAAATATAAGGAACCAAATGCCACAAAAATGCTTCTAATAATAATTCTGTTGTTTTTGAATACCTGAAAAATCTCAAAATATCTCATTTCTAATGCATTCCACTAGCATAACTTCACGAATCCTATCAATCTGAGCTACATCAAAATCGAAAGATCTTCCTTCAGAAAGACATTCGGCAAACATACATGTGAAAACCCCACAGTCGGAGCCATTATTCTGTTGAGGAACCGGTTCTGAAAAGTTCGTAAAATGTTTTAACCGACCTGGAAACTCTTGCTTTTTCTTATCCAAATACTCATCTTGGATATACCTGCTCATGTTCTGAAAAAATATGGCTGACATCTTTCTGCAGCCCAAATGGTCTTGAAATTTCCCGCCCAAAGAATCTATATATTGGATATATCCAAGCTTAAAATTCACTACGCCCAAAGTCCAATGCACATTATTAACATTAATAGGTAGTAGAACAAGATCATATTCAAATAAATCAATCTTTTTTCTTTGTGTCCATCTGGAGACGTTCTTGTAACAGTACCCATTTTCCCCTCCATTTTGATTGTTTGTTAATTTGGTGTAAAAAAAAGAGTTCCAAAGCCATACCCTTAACTTAAGGCCTTTGGAGACTTGGCGATCATTCCTTTCCTGGAGCATTGAAAAATAAAAATTGATTAATTCATCATTAAGCCATTGTTGCGACCTTAGACATTGAACCAGTCCAATACTTAATTCAATGTTACTTCTATTATTAACTGCAATAATCACCTCTTTATTCTTTGAACCATATAGGCAATCTTTAGCCTTGTTTAATTCACCCTCAGAGCACTCTACTGGATATTTGTATTTGACTACCCCAGGTGATACTAATATTTGATCTCCTTTTAACTCTTGTTCTTCAAACTGTCCATCATCCAAACCATATACTAGCTTTTTGAATTCTCTTCTTTTATTTTCAAGATTTCTTTCGCATAAAGCAAGGCTATTTAAGTGATTCCCAAGGACTTCCAGATGAGTATTATTTTTGGATATTTTTTTGATAAACTGCAATGATCGTTTTAAAAGACCATCATCAGACTCACTATTCTCACAGTAAATTACCCTGTGTTTATTTTTAATCTCCTGATATTTATTCATTATAATGCATGTCTTATCATTCGAGGTCAAACTATTATCTGAACTTATAATATTACTACTGGACTTTTCATTTATAAAATATTTGTTTGTGTGTATCTTGTCTGGTGAAAACTTATCTCTTACTAAAGTCTGAAAATTTGTAATTCCAAAAAGATTCTCCTTTCTTCTTTGAATTGGACTTGGTATTCTTTCAGAGTAATATGGCCCGTGATTTAAAGATAGATACTGTGACAGAATATGGCTGTTACTCATTATTTTCAATGGCAAATTACCATTGTAGCTTCTTCTTCTTCTCATTTAGAAGAACAAAAAATACATAATCCTGTTGATCTGGTCTTTAATTTATTTTTGTAGTTATCAAATCTCTTAGAACAAGCTAAAGCTGAACTTTACATTTCCAATCCCACATATCACAAATTATTCTTCCTTTAGATTCAGACTTTACTGTTAACGAAATTAACTTGTTAGCAAACTAAACAAAAGAAAAGCTTTCTTCTATTTTACAGAGATTACCAACATTGATTATAGACTCCCTGGCTGATTATAATTCAAACAGGAGAAAAAGCAAGAAAATATGGAAACCGTAAAAATAGCCTTATTGATCCACCCAGACCTTTAGACCAAGTCTCAAACAGAGTTAAAACAGAAAAAACTGCTTTCAGTTTTGAAATTTCTGAGAGAAAATTATATATCTCCTCCCTTTTTCGCTTTCTTCCTCTCCTTAATATATATAAAATAATATAAATATATATTGTTGAATATTTACGCGCCATTTCCTTCCATTATACTTATTGGTAAAGGAAAAATGTTAGTTGAGAAAGCACAAATTGAAAAGAAGCACTAGAACCAAATAAGTAACAAGTATTTACCTAAAATTAATTTTCTAAAGAAAGAATTACGAGAGAAAAGCAACCACACATAAAATTTGCAAAGCAAAGAGGTAGAACAAGAAAAATAAAGAAGATTCTGGGAATTTTGTTTTAGCTTGAACATAGCTCTAATCTCAATTCATCTAATCATTTATCTAAACAACCTAGTTAAAAATCACATATTATCTCATGTACTAGTTTTTTTTTTTTTTCTTTAAAAATTTATTTAATAATAATTATGAGGGAATGAGCGCCAAAATAATAGACATCAAGTATTTGAATCTATGCGTCTAAAGAATATCTACATGTGCTTTAGATTTAAAATGGACAATAACCCCCATAGTAATAAATTAAATGTAATAGGTACATAATATTTAATAGAAATAATATAAATTTGTATATTAATATATACAAGATAAAGTGTACAAATTGAGAATAAAAATACATACAACCTCCACTATTTGGGCAAGATAAAAATAAAGTACAAGTCCAATATACTTATTTTATTTTTTTTTTTTTGCAGTAATTTTAATTTATTATAGTAGTGAGATTAATAATAAAAAATGTCATCAGGCGTGAAGATTCACCAAGAATGCATCGATGCTTTTCAGAAGCAGAAGATCCGCAAACAACACAGGTATTTACTTTATAAGATGGATAGTACCTATGAGAATATAATCTTATTCAAGGCTTCAGGACCAGAGGAAACATATGAAGATTTTCTTGCATCTATCCCAGAAGCTGAATGTTTTTATGCCACAATTGATCTTCCAGACCCAAATGGTCAAAACCCAAAACTCATTTTCTTAATGTATACACCAGAAAACGCTAAGGTCAAAGATCGCATGGTCTTTGCCTCATCAAAGGATGGTTTTGTTAAGAAACTTGAAGGTGTTCATGGAAAGCTCTTACAGGCTTCTGAGAGATCAGACTTGGACTACGAGCTTGTTACTAACCAATACTTTTAATCCAGTTTCTAGGACGGTGCCCTGGCCATCTCCTACTGAAATTTAAGAGGAAAATTAGAGGCAAGATAAGCAATGAGATATCTTTCTATGGTTTCGGTTCTCTGTAAAGAAAGGGAAAGAGGCTTGACGAGTTTTAGTTGCTTTAGCATGTTTAACTCGTTCCGATTTTGTGGATATAAACAGAGAACAAATTGTCTTGAAGGGAGTGAATTATTTTTATAGTGGATGTATAGAAGCTAAATCGGATGTTTCTAATGCAGTTCTTTGATCCTCTTTAATGAATGATTTCAGAGATAAAAAGTCAGACTCTATTTCTTAATTTTGTAAATTTGATTCGATTATCCACTAATTCCTATTTGGATTTTGAACAACTTTCTTTAAAGGTACGCTACATTTCATATTGAGATAAACGGCAAGTGTTTTTGTTTCTGCTACTTTGCATATATATACTTATCTTCCACCCCTTTGAAGTATGTTTGCATATGTGAAAATTGCAAACAGATTTCTCCCATTGATCTTGTTCAAACAGACGTTCAAGAATAAAGCTAAGAGGTGGGAATGGGGTGGTGCTTTTTAGGAAGCGAGCCCCTGTCTAGGGCTGTATACCGGCATCGCATGCACTGCACATGCACAATAACCGCAATGTGGACAGAACATAATAGGGTAGGGCACGACGGTACAAGTGATTGGCCGAAAGGTCTGTTAGAAGCATAATTACTATTTAAAGAAAAAGAAACTAGTTACAAAAATTTTTCTTTATTGTGCTGAAATTTATCTACACTTATTTTTTTCTTACTATTGTATGTTTGGTTGTTTTTGTTTATTACTTTTTGGTCGCTGGTTACCCACATATTACTAAAGTGCGAACATACGTGTTTGGGCGCGCAAAAAATGTAACAAAATTAAATGCATGTCGCAATTACTGAGTGGGACACAAATTTTTATAAAATAAGGAAACTATGGAGGAGGAAGAGGTTGAGCTATTGAGTGAATTTTTTAAGTCTAAAAGTATAGGAATAGGTTTGAAAAGACGAAAATGTTGGGAGATGTTGGTGGATGAGCTAGTGAAATTTGGAAATTGCAATTATTTTGAATACATGAAAACATTGAGAGTATTTGGGATAATTAATAGACTGGAAAGAGACTCTAATATCTTGTTTAGGGATACGAGTAGTCCGTTTTTAAACGATAAATCAATACTAAAGTGGTCAGAGTATATTGAAAAAGATGAACAAAGTAATCTAATTGGAAAAAAATCGAATCAAGAAATTATGGAATCTAGTATGGAAATAATAAAGGCAAGATTGGCCGGGGATTATTACAGAAGTGAACTATTGGATATCATATATGCTCCAAACGAGCCTGACTATTCAGACTATCTTAATTTGGACCAGCTTAATAATGGCCAAGATCATAATATAAAGAACAAACAAAATCCAAAAGAAACAAGAAATATGTTCACAACAGGATTAAGTGAGTTGGAAAAGAGCAACCCAGAAATTTATGAAAAGCAAATTAATAAAGAGAACTTCAACAACTCAAATTCAAAAGGAGTCAACTTACTGAGTTGTATGGGGAGAAATCTTAATAAAGGTTCAACTACTATCGGTAGTCAGAATACTGAGGCTGAAAGAATACTAGCTTGCCTGCAAGGTAAAGTGAAGATGGAACATATAGAGTGGGTTTTAAGTATAAGGACTGAACCAAAGAATTTTATTTCGGAAAAAGATGTTATTGGACTAGAGTCGATCAAGAAAATGTTGAGAGTTAAAATCATAAATCCAATACAACGCCCCGATTTACATATTGGTTTACATTCTGCTCCAAGAGGAATCCTCCTTTTTGGCCCTCCTGGTACTGGAAAGACTATGCTAGCCAAATGGATAGCAAGTGAGTGCAAGGCATCATTTTATGATGTGTCTCCCGGAAGTATAATGAGTAAATTTTATGGAGAAACTGAAAACATTATCAAAGCTCTTTTTATGATTTCTGAGTACTCATCACCATCTATTATATTTATTGATGAAATTGACAGCATTTTTAGCAAGAGAACGAGTAAGGATGATGATAATAGTATTAGGCTCAAGAACCAATTTCTCCAAATGATTGATGGTGTACAGAGTGATTTGTCTAAGATTGTTGTTGTAATTGGAGCTACAAATAGGCCAGATATGTTGGATGATGCAGCATTGAGAAGATTAACTAAGAGAGTATTGGTACCTTTACCAGATTTGGAATGTAGGCTTGAACAAATTAAATATATTCTAGAAAAAAATACTCAAGGAGGATGTCAAATAACTCACGATCAATTAAAATCTATTGCAATAGAAACTGATGGCTGGAATGGAAGTGATATTAAGAATCTGTGTATAAAGGCTGCAGAATTTTCATATGATGAGACTATTGAAAAGTATAATGGCATCCATAATGTTCCAAATAGAGAAGCATTTAGGCCAATTACTATACAAGATTTCAATTTATCATTGAAGCTAGTCAAACCCAGTTATTCATCCGAAAATGACCAAAATATGGACATCATTAAGTGGTCGAATTTATTTGGAGTTGTTTAAGTCATTGTTTTCTAACCCATTTTAAACTCACCTTTTCACACTTTCTCTCCCATCATTTCTCCAAGATAAGATAAAAAAAAAAAAAGAAGTAACCTTGTACATAATTGGAGGCCGATATTCCCTTATTTACTCAGGATCTCAAAATATAAACGCACTAGAACTCCTTAGATTAATCATAAAAGATTAAAAAGGAAACAACATAGCCAATCTATAAAGATTCCTTCTAATATTCTAGTATTCAAACTAAAATTAGTTACTTAGTAAAAACTCTTTCTTCTCAAGTAGTCTTATTGTAAATACAAAATCTTAGCAAAAAGAAAAATAGACAAGTCATTCTAAAAAAATAGGTATTTAGTTAAGTTAATAAAATATAATTCTTATATCATACTTTACTATTTCTTTTGGCAAAGACTTAAATGAAAAAAAGAAAGGTTAGGAGCTGATTAGATAACTTAGTGTTGTTGTCTGTTTCTGCCATAACCTCTACCTTGGTTACCTTCTGATCTACTTGGACGATCCATAGTCTTCTTTGTATGTGTTGCTGGGAAAACTGATGCAGGTAAATCCAAATAACGACGGAGATATTCAACTCCTTCATCTGTTAATAAATAATAGTTATGTTGCCACGTAAATTTCTCAGTTACAACTTCCTTAGAAAGCAAGGATCTCATTGTTAACATAACCTGGAGATTTGGAATATCCAATTCAGAATGTCTTGGATCATTTGGATTCTTGTGTACTACAATAGCACCCTCCTTGAATAAGTAAGAATATATGGCTCTTTGGTTCTTTTTTGAAACCAAAGACGCTCTAGAACCACATACAGCATAAGATGACATCCTGAATCTTAATTATTTTTTTATTTATAATGAATGGAAAAAAATAGTCTTTTTAAAGCTTTTTCAAACTACCTCTTAACAATATTAACTTTATTTGTTGCTCAATTTGAAAATAGGCAAATTTATATATATTTTAATATGTATGTGTATTAAAGTTAGGCCAGGCAAATGCCCGCCATGAGACAGAATAGTTATTTATTTCAAATTAAACTATTTTAGACACGTTAACCTATTTAAAATTATAAGTAATTTATTAATAATTGATTATTACTTATTTTTTTAAAAAAAAATTATATTTAATAATATACTCATATTATAATATTGAGACAATTTGTGGCGCCAACTGTCTCGCGCCTACTTTTTATTTTTTTTGAAAAACTTGGCAAATCTGGATGTTTTAGGTGGTTTAGTGACAACAGGTGGAGGCACACTTTCAAGATTAGGATTGCTAATGTAATCACTTGGAATCAATTGCTTAAAGCCATACCCATATGGCGTTTTTCCATCGTATTGCGAGTAGTAGTAATGAACAGGGGTTAGCTCAAAATCTGGCACATTGGTATAGTATGGCATATTGGGAATACTACCGAATAAAATGAATTCCACAGCCATTCTCCATCCATTGTCAGTAAATCCTTTGGATGTGTCTACAACAAACCACTTAGTTCGGTTATCTATTTGAGGGGGTAGGTAGCAGAGTCCAAGTAAACTAGCAAACTCTGCTGGTTGTTTAGGCCATGAATCGTACCCTGACCCAAATGTGTTAAATATAATGCAGAATCTGCAATCAGAAAGCTGCTGATTATATAGTAGTGATCTTATCTCATTATTAATTTCATCGAAAATAAGTTTATCATTTTGTAGAAGATTTACTACGTATACTATTGCTCTTAATTTTATAATGGATAACATTACTGGTAAGAGGTTATTGATAAATGCAATATGCCCAGAGGTATCCCAAACTAGTAGTACTTTCTTCAGATACATAATTCTTTCAAAATTGAAGCTTTCTGTTGGTTCAAATTTAGGACTTTCATCGAATCCCCCAAGTAGAGACGAATATAATAAAGTCGTTTTTCCAGATCCTGTCATACCTGTAAATATTATGTTTATTCCAGCCTTGCTGATTGATCTTGAAAGGTTGAACATTTTCTGTTTGATTTTTTCTCTGATAAGCTAATTTGATGACCCAGGTTTTCTTTCAATCAACTACTGTGAACTTTTGTATAGAGTGATCTTTTTGTTATTGCCCTTGATATTTGTAATGTCATTAATTTGTTAATGAACTGGATTGCTTCTTATTTTTGTGGTTCTAGCTTAACTATTCTAGTTACTTTCTGACTTTCTCTTGGACCCACTTACTTTTTTTTGTTCAATTGCTTATTATTCAATTGAATAATGCAATGTCTACATATATATCTCATTATTTGCCTAGAAACCTTTAATCTCACAATACATGCAAACACTTTCTCTCCCTTAAAAAAATCAAGGTTGGCGCCATTTCTTATATAGATCTCTGAAATATTTGCATGCTATTATTAAATAATAAAATATTATTAGTTTAATCATAGCTTCTCTAAAAATATGCTGTAAGAAGATGATTATTATTTAAGTTACTATAAACCCTAAACATTTTTATTTAAAAAAATTGAATCACTAACTTAAAAAAGAAGAAATTTTTTTTTTTTTAGCTCACTCTTTGTTTCTACAAAATTCTACTGCTTATACCTATAATACTAAAGATCCTTAATACATAAAAATTAGTTTTAAATACAAACAACTGACATTGTAACAAAATTGATATTTTTTTTACTACTAACTTCTCGTTGGACCTTTTTCCTTTTTTCATTTTTTCCACTCATGTTTTTGGATGCGTTTCCCGCCAAAGACATGACGGGTATCGTGCTGCATGCTTTTTGGCGGTTGTTATTAAAAGATTAAAAAATGTGTCAAAGTGCTAAAAAAACAATTAGTAAAAAAAAAGTCGAGTACGGGAAGATTCAAAGATCTTGTTTTATTAATAATTAACTTTATTTTGAAGAATACACTTTTCGTAGATTATTAACTATAAATAAAATTTGCATTCTTGTTTGAAAGATTTAGAAAATTTTGCCTTCTCAATAAGAAATTTGCAAGTTGAGTTTGATCTTTTTTTAGAATTTAAGTATTTTTCACACTTTTGTTAAAAAATGGAAAATGAAACTAATGTTAGACTTGCTGAAGAAAAGGCTATTAGGGAGGCAGAATTTATTGCTGCATCTGAAAGCATAAAGTTAACCCAGGAGCTTTCCTTAAGATTAGGAGCTTCAGAACCTAATTCAAAGAATTCCTCCAGAAGCCCCTCTATTTCTGATATTCAAAAAAATAATGATAATGATGAGCAACAAATATGTCAGCCATATCAAATTGATCAGACAAACAGTGAAGATGAAAATGAAAATAAAAATGAAAATGTGAACGAAAATGAAAATGAGAAGGAATATAAAGAAGAAAATTTAGATGAAGAACAAGACAAATTTCCCAAGGAAGGTGAAAATATTGAAAAAAGTTTATCAAAAGATGAAATTGGCTTACAAATTTCTAATACTATAGAGCCAATTATTGAGATCAAAGAAAATGAATATGAGTCTCAGTTTACTAAGCAAGAGTCAAAGCTCATTTTAAATGAATTTAGACATGACTCTTTAAGCTTTAAGAAAGAACAAGAAGAAACCAATGGGCATTCTAATGATTCTGAAATTACTATTTTGAAAGAACCTGAAAATCAAGATCTCGAAAATAATCAACATTCTAGTGATGAAATATTGCTCATAAATAGCCAAAAGTCTGTTGAGATTCAAGGATGTAATCACAAATTGCATGAGATTTCAGATTATACCAAATCTGGTATATCTATAATTCTTGAATTCCAAAAATCTATCATTGACAATTGCAAAAATACCAATTCTGTTAACACACAACTCAAAAAGTCTAGTTTGGATTACTTTGACTCCCTACACTCAAAACTTATCAATTTAGCTGGATTTCACAGCCCTGATGAATGTTCAATTTGCAAGGATTTTAGACATCAGGATGTCCCATTACTTAACTAATAATTTGGACCATATAATTAATATATTTATTAAAAATTATTTATTTTTCAATAATATTATTTCTTGTTTTTCTCCAAAATTAACGAAAAGTCTATTAATCTTAAATGTTAATTATTAGATTATGAAGACTTTTCAAAGTTTAACATCGCACTTAGTCCCATTGAATTCAGTAATTCAAGACTAAATTTGAATTTAATATCTTTGGGAAACTGATTAGACTAGTTTCGATTAATTAATTCACAACTCAATGAAAAACATATATTCTTTATGACTAAAGTCAATATTATTAATTAATCACTAAGTAGAATCATAAACACAAAGATGTATATCATTTCGGATAGAACAAATTTGGGATTTTTACACCATTCTTGACGAAATGCCAACAATTACGTGTCAATATATGCATGTATGCATGCATGCGTTTCGTTCAATACCGGTATAGAACTAAGATTTTTATTAATAAGTTTAATAACAATTTCAGCATGAATAATATATAGAAAACTGAATGTTACAATTTTTTCAAAATATGTGTCCATTAAAATAAAAAGTAAAGATTTTTGATAGGTTACGTTGTATATATTTTAGATTAAGTAAATTTGGAAACACATCCAAATGGAAATTAGAATCCCTTACACATTTCATCAGTATAATATGCACCAATACCTTTTAGCATATCATTTATTGTTCAAATAAAAACTTGTGATTATTGCTTATTTCATCCAACAGATTCGTTTCAACAAGAGGAGGTGCAAACTCTGTAGATTCTAAATCATTTTTGATTTGAGAAGAAGAAACTCCAAGATGCACAGCTTTGGCAGAACTTGTAATTTCTTTTCTAATGTTATTCATAATCTCATTCGAAGCTGAAGATCCTGTTGGTTTTAGCTTTACTCCTGATTTAATTTCCTCCAGCAACCTTGGCATTAAACCCTTGCTTGATGTAGTATTTTCCTTGACGTCTTTTTTCTTGCAACTGTCTTGCTCGTACTTTCCCCTAATACTTGATACTAAAGATGATGGCTCTAACATCTGAGGAGATGAAGAATTTGAATGTTTTTTAATGACAGGAACTCCCTTCAAATCACCAGATTTATCAGAAATTGAATATGCTAAGGAATTCATATTCAAATCAGAACTTTGAGGGTATAATCTTTGAAGAATTTCTCGGCGTCTATCATCTAAAAATGATGAATGTTTTCTGGTCGTTATTGAACCATTCAAAGATGATAAAGATGGTTGAGAAGTGGAAGAGGTCATTGAAGTTGATGAAAAAGAAGCCCTATCAGGGTTTTGTTCAAGACTTTTAATGTCTTGATATTCAATTCTCTTTGGAGAAGAGGAAACTGAAGAAATTCTCGTGTTTTTGTTTCTAATAATGTTACTATTCTTTTCAGCAGATTGAGAAACTTTAAAATTCCCTTGAGTAAATTGGCTCTTTTCGTACTTATCTTCGGTTTCAAAAGTTGAATCATTCGGATATACTATTTTAGCTGTATACCAGCAAAAGTATCGAATCTTTTCGCTTGGACTAACCTCATGAAATCCACTATTCTTACTCATCTTTTTAACTTGGGCCAATAATAACTCTTTAGAACCTTTTCTTAACTTTCTTCTTAAATAATAAGTACAGCTTCTATACATCATTGATCCGTTACCACCAATAAAATAGCCAGACAAAATATCGTGATTCAAATTCAAAACAGTGGCTTTTGGATTAAGATTTGGATCACTTTGTTTAATCAAAGCTGAAACCTCATTATTATAAATTTTATCCAACTCCTCAATAGTTGTTACTGGATAAAACAAGTTGGTACTTTCAACAAACCAAGGAGTGTTAATAGCAAAGTCAATAGAAGAACCATCATACCATTCCTTATTATCTGTAGAATTGTTTTCGGTAGATTCAGTGAACTCACTGCTATCATGTTGAATAATGTTTGTACTATTATTAGTAGACTTTTCATTAATATCTGAATATTTGATAACTTCTTTAATCCCAGCATAGTAGAAAAAAATTAATGATTGTCTTAAAGGTAATTGAAAGCCTTTTTGGCAAATCTTTGAGAAATCCAAAACTATTTCTAGATCTTTAGCCTTGTATTTATTAGTTAAAATTGATGAAACGTAGTAATTATGAAGATCTTTCCAAAAATCAAAGCAAGATTCCAAAATTGTATATGAAGCTCTTAGAAATAATAACTGTTTTCTTGATGATTTGTCCAAATTTAAATACTTTGTTTGTAATTGTAAAGAATCAATACTGCGTAAATGTTGAGTATCCAATAAATAATTAAAGACTTTTTGGAAATAATATGAGCTTAGGTTAACAAATATTCCAGCATCATTAAGCATTACTGAATATAGCAAGAGCATTCTATAAGCTTGTATAAGCCAAAAAGGATCAAGAGGACTTTCTTTTTCAAAATTAGTTTCAAATTCCAAAGTTGCACTCCTTAATAAATTATTGGAATAAGTCAAAATATCTCTTCTTCCAATCTTTTTTGGGAATAGTGAAATTATTGAATTAATATTATTTTGTTCTAATTCAAGCTTAATATCATTTGGACTAAAATCAAGTGAGGATTTATTTAAATTCGGACCATCTTGTTTCAAATACTTTGTCTGAGACTCTTTATCCAGATTTAAAAAGCAATCTTCAATTTTGTCGCAACTTTGTATTAACCTTGTATATAAACTTGTTAATATTGTAGGTAACTTAGCATTCTTTGCATTATTTGGATGAGCACGGATATTTCTTTTCCCTATTGAATCCTTAGTTTTGAGCTCTTTATTTTCTACAAAGTTAAAAAGTTCACTAATATTTGATAAATAAGGGCATGAATAACCAAGAATTCTATCTCTCAAGAAAGATGCAATTAATCTTGGGCATTTCAACTTGTTATATTGAAGATTCTCTCCTGAGCTGAAACTTAAAGCTAGGCCCATCATGCTTCTCTGAAAATGTTGCCCTTCAAGACATGTTTTAACTTTGTGAGAATTTTTCTCATCTATTTTTGTAATTTCCTTTATAATATCAGGAATTACATTGTTTGTACATTCTATTAAATTTAATGATCTTGGAGAGAATATAAGACCTTCCGTAATAGCCAATCTACTTATATCGGATGTCACATAATTCAATCTGACGAAATTAATTAATATTATATACAATGTAAGTAACTTGCATTTTTTTAATAGAGATTCAAAGACTGTCTCAATATATTTTAACATTTAAACAATTTATCACTTTAAAGTACCAATAAATTAAAAAAGTTTCTGACGATAAATTGATATTTATTTGCTCTTTCTTTTATATTGTTTTAAGTGACTATTTGAATTTTCAGTTATCTGGATGACTTAACTTTTATAATATCAAATACGTAGATAAGGCATCATTGAGCAATTAATAACCCTTGTTAAACAAAACAAAAATAGCAATACAGTGTAAGTCTGAATTTGACTGCTCAAAAAGTTCTTGAGATTCACCTCCGGAAAAGTTTTAAAATTTTTTTGAATAACCCCTTGTCTTAATTTTACTAAAGAACGCTCAGGTTTGACAATTTATATATATTCTGCCCAGGGCGCCTAATGCATGTACTTATATATAAATTTAAGTAATAAAAATAAATATATTATTTATATTATTACTATTTATCATTATGATTATTACTATTATATATATATTGTATGTATTTTTTACTGATACCATTTATGTAATTGATTTATTATTAATTTCAATTTGATTAGCCACATATTAGTATTAATATTACAATTAATTGATCATCTATTTGATTTTAAATAGTTTTGCGGAATATATGAAAGTCTTGTTTTAGTCAAATAAACTTTTTCCCGTCATTTAATACCAAATAAACTTCTCATGTTAAAAATTTGTTTTTTTGTAATTCGATATCCATTATTCCAAAGATATTTGAAAACTCATTTATTATTTTGCAAAAATCATTATTGGTAGACTGTTCTTATTTAATTTTCACTTTTAAACAATACCTGAAGTAAATAGTAACCAATCATATTTATTCTTTAATATTAAAAATGAGAATCACAAATATAGCATTGTTTTTTTAATCCTTCAAAACTCTGCTAGATTTTATCGATTATATTCTGTATTTAATATAATAGGCACTTTTTTTTTAATAATTGCAAATTATGACTGCATGTAATCAACGGTATGTAACCACTTTATGTGGAAAGCAAATTATTACTATTTCGATTTAATACCGGTGTTTGCATGCATTACTTTTTTGCGTGGAAAGGAAATATATTGAAAATAAATTATTTCATTAATTTGAAACCCTCACCTGAGTATATATATTTATCTATCTATATATTTATTACTATTATTAGTTTATTATTTGTATAATTAGTAAAAATATAGTGATAAAAAAAAAGAGATTATTTATTTCTAACAATACTGATTTTCTGAATCAGAAGTTTAATTTAAACTACTCAATATATTGATTAATGAGATTATTCCAGTTTTCTTCATCTTCAAGCTCCTCATTATTATCCTCATCTGCTTCTTGTAAATCTTCAGTTTCTGTCTTCTTTTTAATATTAGCGTTAATATTACCTTTATCATCAATAGAAATGTTTTGGTCATAAGATTGGATTAGAACAAAATTATCAGAACGTTCTTCTTCCTCTTCCAAATTTGAAAAGTGCTGATAAATATTTTCCCTGGCCTTTGATTTAGTTATTCCAGGAGGCAATTTATTGGTGTCATCAATGAATCCAAAGCTTAAGCTGTGAGCACAAGCTTCCTCAATAACAGCAACACCCATACTCCTTCTGAATTTATATCTTGCAGTTATAGAATGAGCAACACAGTACCTTATCATGGAAACTGGTTCAACTCTAAATACTGAATATTGAATAACATCTGAAACCCTGTCAACTTTAAAAACTGCTTTTTTTTTAACTCCTGAGCGAATTAATAATTCATTCGCATAAATCATAAATCTTATTGATCTAACAAGTACAAAAAGTTTTTCAATATAGTCAGGACGTTTGTGTGCCTCTAATTCATGGAATTTTTGAGTCATTCTAAAGAAAGTTTCTGATGCAAAAGTATGCCCAGAAACTGCCCCAATAAATCTTTTATTTGAATAAATACTAGATATCTTATTTGAATATTCAGAAAATAACTGTTTATTCTTCCTATCATTAACTTCATTATTATCTAAGCATTTCTTAGCTCTTGCACAAATTGCATTAGCATTTGGTACAATCTGATCATCACTCCATAAATTTATTGCTTGTATACATAAATAATCCTTAAATAATACATCGGAGCCTACTGAATAAAGAGATGCTCCAATAAGATCTTGCAAAGAATAGCTTGCCAAAATACCATTAATAAATGGCTTTATACCAGTATACATACAGTGTACTTGTTCCAAATAAAATGCACTTGGAATTTCTATAATATTTACTGCATAGCTATACACTCTCTCCAATGGATCTACTGGCATTTGTGGCAAATCTTTATCTCCAACTAATATTGGCATTCTCTCTTTTGCTGAAAGTAAATATCTCCAACGCCTCCATACCCAATAAATATATTTTCTTTTAAACTTTCTTGCCCTACCTCGTCGTTCATGCAAATAACTCTTTTGAACTGGAATGTGAGTTTTCAAGTTGTTAACATACATCTGAATTGTCACATGCATATCATCATTATTTAATCCATATCTTAAAGCCCCCACCTGTTTATTTCGCCTTTTCACATAAAGCCAATTTTTTACTTTCATTCTTCCATATAGTAAAGATGTTGAAGTTTGAGGGTGTCTGGGTACCAAATTTTCATAGAGACTTGCTGTGTACCTTTCATTAGCAGTATTTCCTGTGCTTTGTGAACTTTTTTTTGCTCCACCTTTGGAATTGTTAGGTGCACAGTTTATTGTTTTTACTTGGTACCCATAGAAAACAATCACAAGAAGTGAAATCAATGTCACCTTATTATAAGGTATTTTTAAATTCATTGCTTCCAATTATCTTTATAAATGAGATAAGTTACCAAAAAAATCATTGAATTGTTGACTTTTTCATCAATTATTGATGTTTTCCTCAATAGTTAAATTTTAACTTTTAGACATTTGTGATTTCCCGCCAACTATGCAAGCAAAATTTTTAATAAATTACATGCAATGAATGAGATAGTAAATAAATCAAAATAGACACGTAATAAAATTAATATATTATTTAAATAAATAATTTAGGTAAATTTATGTTTTAAGAAACGTAAATTACTTAAAATATGAAAAATAAGAATTATCATTATATTAAAAAAGTGATTTACAAATCATTTCTTTTTTTTTTTTATATAATGATAGTTTGCAAGTACAATTAATCTGATTGCATTTAATTCTCAACGAGAAAACCTAGTGCAGAGATTTTGGACATAATTAAGATAAAATTTAGTTTTGAAAATGTTGTTATTTGTTGTTACTGTGGTAGTAGTATTAATAATAGTAGTGATAATAGTAATAGTAATCGCAGTATTAATATGTAATAGTAGCACTAGTAGCAGTAGCAGTGTTAGTAGTAGAAACAGCAGTAGTATTAGTAGTAGCAGCAGTAGTGGCATTAACAACAATAATAGAAGGATTTTTCCATCTTGGTTTTCTACAAACATTTAATTAATCAAAATAAATTATCGGGAAACTAAATCATATAGTTTTTCCTCCTAGTCAAGTTAAACATAGTTTCTATTTCTATTAGATAAAATACTTTTAGATTTCTTTAATGTAGAACTCTTACTATCCTCATTAATTGGAACAGATTCAGATACTTTTATGTTCTTTTCATGATTAATTTCTTTAATTCTAGGCAAACATTCTGTTGAGCTTCTTGCATTAATATCAATTCCAGAAAGTTGTTCAAGAGTTAATAATTGAAGTTTTGATAAACCAGTAAGAGGAATCTCCACATAACTATTTGGAACATATAAATTTTTTCTCCTACTAATACCAAATTCACCTTGGCTGTTCTGATTCTCTAAGTCATATTGATTTCCTTTTGAGTTATAATTCTCATATATTAATCCTTTAAAGTATTTAACTTCAGCCTTTCGGTTCTTATTTTTCTTTCTAAATATTTGATGATCATTAAATAAATCCTCTTCAAGTTTTAGTGAAACTGGTTTTCCTAAAACCTTTCCGTAAAGATCAACAATTCTGCATTCGCAGTCATCCTCATTATCGCATTCGCACTTTAATCTGGCCTCTCGGCTCTGATCATTCTTATCTTCTCTTTCAGATATCATTTTTCTGTTCTTCTCAAAACTTAATACTTGATTTCTTTTTAAAGCTGCTTCTAAGAACTTTCTTCTTTCAAAATCAACAAACCTCTCATGTCCTCCCATGATTATTTTCTCATCTCTTCTAATTTGATCTAATTTTGACTTAATTTTATCACTCTCTCTTTGAACTCTTGCAGATACTCCTAATTTATTTTCAGCATCAGGATGATGTATTTGACCATATCTGTCTCTTAGCCTCGACTCTGGAAGAGGAACTCTAACCAGTCTGACCATATTTTCATACTCTTTAATCCTTTCTCTATCCATTCTTCTTTCTGTTCCAATTTCAAATATACTCTTTATGCCTTTTTTCTTTTTAAACATATTATCATCAATCTCAACATTTAAGACATCATTATTTAGTAATTCTGTTAAATAAAACATTATTTCTCTTATTTCTGCTCTTTCCTCATTATTATCATCATCATTATAACTAGATATATCTTCGAAAGATTCTGTCTCTTCTAATTTGGCCATTTCTTTTTTGATCTTTCTATTTAGAGGTCTTGTTTCATCTTTAGAATAATATAAACTTGATGCTTTCATACAAAACAAATGTAATGCTTGGCCTACTTTTAATCTAATAAGCTCAGCATTTTCTCTCTCATTTTTGTCATTGATCTCTCCTAAATTAAAGTAGTAGTTATTTCCAAGTCTATAAACTAATGTTCTCACATATAGGACTGGCGAAACTGTTCCTTTTTTAGTTAAAAGTAAAAAACTATATATACAATTCTTGTACATGCTTTCTGCTCTTCCATCTGATTTCCTGTAAATCTCCTTGAATTGTTCTGGAACTTTTCGAACAAATGATGTGCTAAGTTCAGATGCTACCTTAAAGGCTTCCAGTTCCAATTCCAATTCGACATCTTTCCTTACCTTCTTTCCATCACCTCCTCTTCTTAATAAATCATTCTCCCTTAAAATGCCAGGTTCCTCAGTCTTATTTATCTTTCTTCTTACTAAATTTTCATAATCTGTTGAGTACGCTAATTTGAATAACCCCTGAAGAAGAATTAACCCAAATTATTATAATAATAGTATTTCAGCGTTTAGTGTTAATATCAGAAAAGAGGAATAATTTGTTAATTGATTCTTTTCCTTTTTTTCTTTACTTTTTTTCCTTTTTCTCTTTCTCTCTTATTTTACTCTCCTCCAATTTCCTACTTTTCCCCTTGCTCCCCTTTTTTTTTTATTTCATTTCTTTCTTCTCCCTATTGAAGAGATTTTCTCTTTTGTATTTTTAAATTAACTTATCTGGTACAATGCATGCAGCTCCAAAATTTTACGATTTAATATAAGCACATTAAATTTTATTATATAATACCGGTAATTGTAAGTAGTTTTCTTGAAAGTGCATGTATTTAGAATTGCATGCATTGGAAAGTCAAAATAAGAGAGATATGGAATCGGAAAAAAAAAAAAATTCTTGCACCAATTTTACCTTAACTTACCAGAATAACTGTGTTTATTGCAAAGGTCATAAACAAACTTTTTTTTAGCTTCATATTTTTAAAAGAAAAGCTTCTATTTATTATCTTTTTTCCCCTATTACATAAGAAAATTAACTGGCGCCAAACTGTCTTTTTTTACATGACTGAAAAATAATATGCATTTTGGTGGAATCAAAATTAAAGCTGATTTTTGGAACCAAACATTCAAAAGTTTTACTGAACGTAAAGATTCATGTTTTTGATTTGATTAAACTAGAATTCAATAAGAATAGAAATTTTTAGGAAAAACAGATTTATTAGGCAAAAACAAACATTATTAGGTAGACTATTGAAAACTTACTTAAAATAGGATTCACCACATTAGAAAATTTCAATAATATTGCAAATACACGAAAAAAAAATAATAAAACTTGCTATTTAAATAAAAACAGAACAAAATAGAACAAGGAATACAGAATTAAAAACACCAATCAGTTAAGTTTGTACAGAAATCTCAAAAAAAAAAAAACTTAATACGGCGCCCAAAGCATGCAAAAATTGATTAATCCTTTTATTGACCCTCTTCCTAGTCCAAAATATAAAAAGAAAAAAATCAATTTAACCAGAAAAATCCTATTCTTTTACAACGACCTAAAAAATAAATAGTATTAGCCCTACACAATTAAGAAATGACTGCCACAACCTTAAACACCTAACAAATTTGGTTCTTTGACCCTGAATAAGATTGCAATAACTCACAAGACTTTTCTATATTCCATATGATCTCTTCTAATGTCATTTTAAAGTATTTGTAATAAGTATCACCACTATTTGAAGAAAAAAGTTTTAATGGATCCAAGGAACCATCCGTAACAATGATTGTAGTCAAATACTCCAAAGTGGATGCTACAGTGATCATGTCATTAGCTTCATCAAAATTGCCATTACAGTTATTTGGTAAAGTATGATTAAAATTAACCAATTCAACCTCAGAAGACCCACCGTCACTAACTGAGATTCCGGCTGCCTCATTGTTAAAATTATTAACTTCGTTGTAAGCATTCAATACCTTAATATCTTGGCCAAATAAAAACTTAATGCCTTTAACTCTCTTATCTTTGTCCAAATTTAAAATTATGTTCTTACTAGATAACCCACAAAACATTGGAAAACAAACCGTTTTCAATCTACTATAATGTTTACATTCTGGGTTAGGAATCCAAATTGATTTAAAGGTTTTAACTATAATACCAGTTAAAGTAATTATCTCTGTTTGATGGAACTTTGGAATAGAAGAGAAAGTAACTTTCTCTGATTTATTATACTTATCGTTAACAATTTCTATCTTATCTATTATATCCTTTAGCCAAGCATAAAAACTAACTTTATTTTCCTTTAAAGAAAATACTAATAAATTATTCATTTCCATATTGTCATATCCATTAAAACTCCTTCTATATAAGTGTTCATGTGTTTCTGAAACCTTTTTAATAACACTTGGTGGAGCCTTATATTCAACTATTCTAGAGTTGTAATTATAAATACATGTGTTTCCTTTATGAATAAATACCTCATTATATTCTGAGATTTTATTATTTATGTCTCTAGAAATTTCTGGAGAATTTACAAGGCCAATCACGGAAATACCATTTATTTCCTTATAGGAAAATTCTGATTCAAAAACGGAAAAGTTACTGTTGTAGATCCAGGGAAATATAATGTAGCTATAATATTCATTAAATATAGAAGAAAACTCCAATATTAAAAGTCCATTAGAGTCTTTACCATATTTATCAAATTCTGGAATAGTTTTACATTTAAGCTGTCCATAGGATAAGGAACTATAAAACCTGTCTCTAACACAAAAATGGTAAAGTTCGATTATTGAATTGATTTGGTCTAAACTTAATGTCAAAAGCTTCTTTTCAGATTTGTTTGATATTGGATCCCTTTCCACTATCCAAACTTTAATGTTTATCATTCGGTCTTCAATACTTTTATAAGAATCTCCCAAGTGATAAACTGTAGAAACTAAATGGTTCAAATGGAATCTGAAAACAGATACCATTGACTCAAAAATGTCATAATGTTTAACTGAAATACATACATTTTTTGGGCAAATCATATCTTGATTAGAATACAGTAAAGGCATCATTCTCAAAATGATACTTTTATTCTCAGGATTCTTCATACATTCCAACTTTAAATGTTCAACAGATTGGAGTTTGTTCCTTGTTGGTTCAAATTCTTCGAAGCTTGAACCAAAATGAACCTGTCTAATATAACCCTCAAGAGAAGACCTTTGTAGTAAGAAGTTAAGTAAGTCAGTAAACCTTAAGGATGGTATGTCCAAAAGCTTTTTGGTAGAGACTGCAATACAGTAAAAGCTCAGAGTTTGTTCTGGAATTGAAGGGAGCATTGTAGGTATCAGCCTTACAGTGAAATTTGGTAAAGAAATCTTTTCCTTTTTTAGATTTAATACCATTTCTGTTGAAACTGGCGTTGATTCACTACTAATACTCCCTCTATTTGATATCTCTATTCTCCTTAGATTCCTTGAGCTTGATCCTAGGCCTGATGTTAGGGCAGAGTCTGATTCTAAGATTGAGCTTGAGCTCGAACCCGAGTCTGAGTATAAGTCTGAGTCCAAGTCCAAGCCTGAGCCTGAGCCTGAGCCTGTGCCTGTGACTGTGCCTGAGTCTGAGCCTGAGCCTGAGCCTGAGCCTGAGCCTGAGCCTGAGCTCGAATCCGAGCTTAAGTTCAAGTCTGATCCAGAGAAGAGAAATCTGCTAAGCAAATCCTTTTGCCCCAAATCCTCGCCATCATTTACTTCAAATTGCTCAAGTGCGAGAATGGAGTTCCAAATCACCTTTCTCAAATTCTGAATTATCCTAAAACCTGAACTCAGATCATTTTCTCCCTTGTCGTTCAGATCCTTAGTAATATTCTTCATCTCGTCACAATAATCCATAGTATGGTTGTGAATCTTCATAATGTCCTGGTAATTTGATGAAAAGTCAGAAAAAATCGTCTTAGAAGGATATGAATCTGAAATAACCTCTGAGAACCTACGAAGAGACATATGGAAACTACATAAAGGATCCATAATCCTCTCGTAGTCATTCCTAGATACCTGAAAATTATTCTCTATTACTGATGGATGCTGGCAAGGATTCTTATCCGGAAGCCTCTCTATGTCCTCTTCCAAGTTTGTGATCTTCATATCACTCTCATAAGAATAATCTACATCTATTATAGTAAAATATCTCTGGTCTAAATGCTTTAAAACATTATTTAAATACTTCCTCCAACTATATTTATTCCAACTAGATGGAAATCTTGTAAGGATATTTGCATGATGCATATCACAATGTTGATGGAACTTAGTGCCTCCTGTCCAAAAAGATAATAAAGTTGTTAAAAGATGGTACCCTAAATAATAAGTTGACTTTAAAATCATTCTAAGAAATTTATGACCTCTTCCTGTTACAATAAAATTTAAAGCTAAAGGCTCCACCTCAAAAATCTTATCTACTACACCTTCAAGATCTGTTGGATATATAATATCACTCATTGTGTTTATAGGAAAAGAAACTGTATTCTTTTCACCATCATAATTAATAGGATTCACAAACTCTTGGATCATCATGTAAGGAAATAATATTGAGTTACATACTGACTTTGATCTACTGGTACTTTCAATTTGAATTATAGAGGGAGTCAAAGGTATAGATAATCCTGGTGTGTCTATTACTGAAAACTTTTCTTTGTAAATTCTAGAGTTTCTAATCAAAGTCTTATTATCATAGTAATCACCATCTACTATAAATGAAATTGGACTTGAAGCATAGCTAAGCTTTAATACCAATACCTTCTGTGGATTAGATGATTCAGGTTTATAAGTGAACTTACTTGGGTACTTTTCGCAAATTTTCCTCTTTAAATCCTCATTATTATTATGATATGGAAATGGAAGTCCATTGAAATAAGTAAGTCTTAAGTTAGATTTATTATCCATATCCAAAATACGAGCAAATAAAACTCCATTAGAAAGGGAAACAAAATCAAAGTCTGTATTTTCTCTAAAGTATAAAGGAGTGTTTATAATATATCCATCATGTAATATAATCAAATTAGTTGATCTTTTGTATTTGTCTCCTTTTCCTGATTTTCTTAACTCCTCTAAACTCTGAAATGCTTCCCAATCAAAATTACACTGAATAAGCGGTGTGATTTCAGGATCCATACAAAAATCATTAATTAATAAATAACTAACAGTGGAAGAATCTGGAATGAAATAAGAATTACCATTCTTATCCACAAGTGTATGTCTAAATTTGAAAATAGAAACTTCTTGTTGGAGTTGTGATGTTCTAAGAGAAAGCTGTAAAAGACGGAACCCCTGACAGCTTGTAAATATTGCCTCAGTATTGGATTCTTTTGTATTACTTTTAATTAAATTTAGAGATAAAATCTTGTCTGAATATATACACATCTCTTTAATTAGTCCAGATTTCTCATGAAAACCTCCTTCTTTGTCAATATTTGAAAGCCTTTTAAAAAGGTCTACACTGATATTCAAAGACTCCTTATTAAACATACAAGTAGAATAGCTTTCACAAATCTGAGTATTGCTTTCAAGATCCACAAGTTGAGAAAGATCTCCATATCTCAACTCTTTAAAGCATTCAGATTTTATAGATTTCTCAGTACTTGTTTGATACTTATTAATAACTGAATTAAAAAGAACAGCTTTTATTATTAATTCATTTGGGATATCCTTGTAGTTATTTTCAAAGAGAATCTTTGAGAAACAATATGTTGATCTTAAAAGATACTCAGGAGAGTTTAATTGAATCCTTTTAAATTGTTCACTACTTTCGTAACTTTTAATCATTTCAAAGAACAAATAATCGAGTTTTCTAACAATCTCAAAACTGTAACTTAATGAGCAAACTGATTCATCTTCCAAAACATCATGTTTTTGTTCTTTAGATCTGTTTCTTTTATTACTACTGCTGTTGGCTCTTTTCCCTTGTAAATTTTTAATATATGCTTTGAAAGCTTTCCTACCACAGACTTGATCTACCTCAGACTTAATCTTTGTTATATAAGAAAATAATTTCTGGTATATTTCAAAGTAAGAATTAAATCTTTCACTATGTTCCAAAACCTGTTTAGTGTTTTGGAATAATTCAATAATGTACTTTGAAAAGATACGGTGTATGATATTAACAAGAACAAGTATATCCTCATTAACAGTTTTGTTAAGACCAGATAAACCAGTAATGTTTTTATCAACATTGTTAGTAGAATATTCATCAAAAGCAGTTCTCTTAAGTTTTCTATAATTTTTGTACTTAGACATACAAGGAAAAGGCTTATTAAAGAAATCGTTTTGAGACATATTAGAGCTTTTAGCATTAATTTCATTGGGGGAGTGTGCAATGTAAAATGCATCTAAGTCAATCTTAGAGTATAAAAAGATCTCTTTAATATTCTCAACATAAAAATCCTCAATTTTTGTATCTTCACCAGATTGAACATTATCATGAGCAGCAAAATCAGTAAAAGGCTTCATATTAAAAATGAATGATGAGAAATTTAGAGAGCAATATGCTCTACAGGTTAATCCAGTATCAAAAGATGATGTTTGAGGGTCAAATCCATCCATATTAGTTAGAGACGGATCAATTGCTCTAGTCCAGTAAATCTCCATAATAGTTGATAAGACCCAAAGAATAGCAACAACTGATTCAGACATTGCAATAACAGTGTTTTCATAACTTTCTGATTCAATCTCTTTTTTTGTATGAATAAAATTATTGAGAAAATTGGTATCAAAGTTTTGTAGACCCCAATCTAAAGTTGGAATATGTTCTTCAGATCCAATATAATAAGCAATATATTTATTATAAAATGGTGAAATCCATGTATTGGATCTATTAGATAAATCTAAGAAAAGATTAGTTTTCTTGTACAAGACATGAATAGGAATAGGAGATAATTTCATCTTTCTAATAGATTCTTTAAATCTAAAATCTCTTTTAAAGTGTTCCATAGCTTTTAAATATTCATCTTTTCCTGATACTTTTATGACAAGTAAACTTAAAGTATCATCTAAAGTATCATCTTCAACATCACAGGTAAATTTCTTACAATGGTTAAGAGAAACTAATTCACCATTTAAATCAGTAAGATTACCACAATCACCTAATAGAAGAAAATTGCTGTCTTCTTTAGAAATCAAATCACATCTAATTTCCAAATAAGCTGCATTATTGGAGTTCTCTAAAGGGCTACAATTATAAGACATTTTGTCCAATTCCTTAAGATTACAAATGTCACTGCTAGGCATTTTTTTAATAATAGTGGGCCCCTCCAATTCTTTTGGTTTGTGATTTAAAGACATGAACTGTGAAAATGCGAGCTGTATAATTAAGCTCAAGGCGATAATTGGCCTGAGAATTAATAGATAAGTAGATCGAAACAAATTCATTTTGAGTGATTGTTCCCAACTCAGTAATAGAATAAAAACTCTTACCAAATCAGCAAAATGAATCTTTGTTTTTGTTGTTTGTTATTTCCTTTTTTGAATTTCTTGCATAGCCTTTATTCTTGCAGTTAAAATTAATTCATACCTGCCTTTTTATGGGCGCCATTACATGATTTAGATACCGGCAATTAGGAGGCGCCAAAAAATGTTTGAGATATCGTTAATATGTGTTTGGCGCTGCTTTAGTTATTTATTAATTGCCTTGGCTTTTTAAAAAGATTTAGGTGTTGAAAAATGTAGACCAAAAATGATGCAGTTTTAGAGAGATGAAGAGGTGAAGCATTATAAGCGGAACTTTTATTTAATATTTTTTGAATGTTTACATAGTGGAATAAAAGCTGTAAGAAATGATCACTTATTTTAAACATTTTTCGATTTAAATTCATGTTTGGTAATTCCCGCCAAAATGACTTATTGAGAATAAATGAGTCAGGGGTAATATAAGAAAAAATTGGTAGAATTAGGAGATTTAAAAAAGTTGAGGAGTTTGCACACAGTTATTCCCACTTGGAAGGTATTGGTTACTTTGAATTGATTGGTCAGTACTAGAATAGAAAGAGAGAGATAAAGAGAAAAGGAAAGGAGAGCAAGGAGGAAAAAAAAAGAAAAGGAAAGATAGATGGAAAAAGAACTGAGTGAGAATACCCAGGATTACTTTGCCTGTCGGCTCTGTGAATTTGATGTAGTTTTAGTGAGAAAGAAAGATGTTCAGACACACCTTGAGGAAGTTCACTCTATCTCTTTCAATAACTGTGAAGGAGGTGTAGATGAAATAATCCTAGAAACCATGGATGACCAACTTTTGGGGAGGTGCTACAACGAGAAAACTTTGAATCAGCTTAGAGATGATCTTAACGAGGAAAAACAGAATGATTTCTACAATGAGTCAGGAAAAGATCTAAGTATATTTGAAGCAACAGAGACATTGAAAGTTGCTATACTACTTTTTCTGACAGAATTCAAAAGGAAAATTGTATCTTTAAACTTTCCAAATGTCCAAGTCAAAAATCTAGAAAATGATCAGCTTAATAAATTTCTCCTGGCTAACCAAGGAGCTTTCTACTATTACTCCTTAATTGACTTAGCTAGAATTGAGGATATTACTGTACAAATGCTCCTGGCAAGATCTTGGGACTGGTCTGAAGAAGATCAAGATTTAAGAAGGGAAATTACAAATATTAGAGATGGAATCATCCCAAATACCTCCCATTCCTCCCATGTGGAAGCTCTTCAGTGTGTTAACACAGGAAAGATGCTGCTCCTCACCATGCACGAAAGTATCAAACATCTTCTCCTCCTTTGTTACTTGACAAAAAAGGTAATCAAGAGACAAGATTAGAGAGAGATCAGAATAACAGACACGAAAAAAAAATTGAGAGCAGCTTTCAACAAATATTATTTTAATAATTATCACTCTTATAAGCATACTAAATACCAACTTCGCATTGATATTATTTCACTTAGCCCAGAAATACTTAACTTCAATTCCTGAGTTACCGCCTAAAAATAGCTTTACCGGCACATCCCTCAATAACTATATAAATTTTTTAAAATGCATGTTTTACCCGCCATTTTTCATACTAGATGCAAACATATTCTTAAAAATATATCAATTTCTATGAATATGCGAAAAACAATAATAAAGCTATAATTCACTTTTAGTTATTGCTGCTTATCATCAACAATAGACTTGTATGACTGCTCATACATTTCCATATTCTCAATATCCGCTAGAATTAGGAATTTGGTGAGGACTGCGTAGGAAATTAGCTTCATTAAAGATAAAATCTTCTTGGAAATTAAACTAATTTTTTTTTCATAATCTTTTTTCGCACAAGTCTGAGAAAATCTCCTGTAATATTTGTATTTGTCTACATAACTACCAATGTTCATTGTCAGAATACGAACTATAGAAGAAAAAGTTTTATAGTCTTTCAACACGAGTGCTTTGTCTAATCTCGGATATATCAATATATTTAACATATCATATTCCATACAGACCTTTAGTCCTTCTTCATAAGAATTTAAATTCACGTAAACGTCTAGAATAGAAATAACTTCGCTTTTATGCTCCAAATCGTAAGAAAACTCTAAATAACTTATAAAGTTTCCTTTCGACTTTATTAAGTCATTAAGAGATAACAGATAATAAGTAGAAAAAGCAAGATCCTCTAATTTATCAAATAAGACTTGCTCTGGTTTCTTGGAACAAATTCTATTTAAACATTTTCTCTTATAGATGATTTTGGTGTCCAAAAACTTAGTATAAAATTTGTATGCTTCTGTCAAACTTTTCTTCAAACATTTCATTGCTATCTTTTTCTCAAAATCCGCATCAAAACTCATCCCTTCTGTCAATAAATCTACTAACCTGTGGTATCTTGATTTTATTAAACATTCATTTTCTTCGTCAGCTTCTGACTTTGTTTGCTCCACTCCCTCCACTCTTTTTATTAAGTATAACTCTAGAAACGAAATTCTCTTCTTTATTACCGAACTATGCAACTCATACCTGTCTTTAGATGGTAAACTTTTAAATTTAGATATGTCTGAACACGCCACCCACTGGAATAACTGAATTACCAATATTAAAGCTAAAACCACCATATATCGAGGAAACTTTGCTCCTTTTCTTCCCAACAAACTCATTCCCACAATATTTATATTAAAAAACAATACTTACACCTACTCCTGTTCCTTATTCTTCAGTTAATTTACTATACAAAAAGTTTTTTCTTACGTTACCCCGTAATTCTGCCTCTATTAAACTTTTTTTATAAAAGAATTTAAGCGCCAAAAATTAGAGCCAAATACTTTTTATAAATAATTTACATGTAAGAATGGGTAAATAATACAGAAAAAAAAGTTTCTCTCATTACCACTAGTAGAGACAGATATAGAGGTAGAAGTAGAGGTAGATAAATAAATAGACAAAATATAAGTAGTAAACTTGTAGAAACTGGCATCTTGATTTGGTGATTCAAACTAAAAACTTTTAAGTAAAATGATTAATGTAACATCACTTAAAAATAATACAATAAAGAGAAATGAACACTAAATTAATACTAGTGTCTAAAATAATGGTTTGGGTAACTCAATTTTCCCTTATTGTTTGAAATTTATTTAACCATCAAAATAACTTTAAACATACTTAACTTTAATAAGATATATTACGTGGAATATCCTCACTCTTCCATACATAAATGCTTACTAAAGAAATTGTTTTTATCTTGATCCCATCTAAAATTCTGACAATTCAAATAATCTTACGTTGCTATTCTATTTGAATCTTAGAATTTTATTTAGTTTTTTTTAAAAGATGATTTCTTTAAAATCTCTTCAACTTGAGGTACTAAATTGATATTAAACTGAGCGAAATCAAAGTATGGACGAATATTATGGTTCTTTTCAAACTGGTAATGTCTATAGGCAGCATTCCTTAAGACATAATCCTTTATCCATGATTGAGACTCCTTTAAATCACTTAAAGATTGTTTAATATCAAATATTTCAAGCTTTGATGAGAGTTCTTTGTCAAAAAATTTCAAACTTTCAAGTCCTGAAGAAGAAAGTTCTGGAAAGAGTGCTCTGGGAGCAGAATAGACTGATTGATTCATTATAAATGAATAATCAGTATTTGGATAATTTACTCGAATAGCAGCAGAAAATTTTGAAAAGGTTTCTCTTACATTAAATGGGAATTCAACCAATAAATTTGCAACATTCCTGTAATTTTCTTGAGAATCAGATAAAGCATTTTGAAGAAGAAGATTTGTTGTGGATAAATCAAAGACAACTTTTTCAATCTTTTCCTTTAATTCTGAATCTTTGTAAACAAAAGGTAGTTTTTGTAATTCCTTGAAAATGATTCTGTATTTACTTGCTAAGCCAAATAATATATGCGATATAAAAGTTCTCTTTATTCTAAAGAATGAATACAACTTAATTTCAGGATTTTCTGTAAAGAATTGTGGCAATACATATGACTCTACAAAGATAGAAGCTATATAAGATAATATATAGCTTCTTCTGAAAATATATTGAAAATGTTCTGGAACTTTGCCACTTAAAGTAGTTCCTCCAGGGATTACAATAATTCTCTTATTATTGTTAGTTGGATCAACAGTTGAAGGAAATGAAGCAGAAATAGAAGATGGAATAGATGCCAAAACTTTATCATTTTTGTTGTTTCCTTCCACGCTTGCTCCCAAATCTTCTGAATCGTAATCACTGTTAATTAAATCATTAGAATCCGTCAATGTGCTTCCGAATATTTCCTCGCTTTTTCCAATTTGTGATGATGCATCCGGTTTATTAATGGAAACATCCTTTGTTTCCTTATTTACCACTTTTTTATCTCTAATATCAAAATTTGGATCATCATCTTCCTCTTCACCAATGTCTTCATCGTCATCACTAACCGCTAAATGTTCAACAACCAACTTCTTATTAGAGTTATCAACTTTTTCATCCGAATTATTATTATTTAAAAAATCTTCCTCAATTGTTGCTGAAATCTTTTCCAAAGCCTTATTAATCAAACTTTCCTTAGTTTCTTCTGGAGGTAAAACACTTTCAGCAATACTTAATAATGATGCATCTGCATCTAAAGGTTCATATCCACTTGTATCCATATCTGGTAGTGAAATTGACTCCATATTTGATAACTCTGCATGAGCTATTTTCAATCCTTTTCCTTCAGTTGCTTCTGCTTTAACCAAAACATTTTCTGTTGTTGGTCTTATAAATCTCATATAAATTTCAAGAGATCTTTCAGCTGCTTTTTTTGATTCTAAATATTTTTCTTCAGATCTTTTCATCTTTGCCTCAGAAGATTTTAATATTTCTTTAAGTTTTTTACTCTCTGGAATAGCTTCCAACTGCAGTTTAATAGACTCGTGATATTCTTTAGAATCCATGTATATTTCTTCTCTAAGCTTACTTATTGCTACCATATTAGCTGCATACCTTTCAGCAACCTCCAAATTTTGAGGAGTATATGAGTTGATTTTGTCAATAACATGTTTCGTTGCCAAAGCATCACCAATATCAGTGAACCTATTCCCTCCATGTGCTGGAACTGCTTCTTGTGCTACCAAATTCAATAACTTTGTGCTGCTTGTTGGATCGGCTGTAATTGCTGAGTATGAATCCAAATCTGCACTAAAATCTGTTCCTATACTGAACTCTACAAAAACCAAAACCAATAAAAAAACTAAAAATAACTTTACTTTCATTTCTCCTTTATTTAATAAATTGATTACCAAATTCATTCTGAAGTTAATTTACTTTAATAAATTTCCGATCACTTTTTTATTTTTTCTTAGTTTGGTTGATATTCCTATATTTCTTCTCCTTTATATAACTCTTTACTTTGTATATCTCTCCCAACTTAATGATAACTATTTTGACCCAAATTCATTCACTACCTTTCAAAAACGTCCACTATTTATTTACTATATAAACAATGGTTTAAATCCTTCTATATTATCCAAAAAATTATCATATCTTTCTCCTCATTCTCCTCGATACCCCTTATTAATCGCTCTTTTTTAATTCCCAACATCTCTCTTTTATTTCTATAACTCTTAATACATGTAAAAATATACCCATATTCCCGCTTAAGGTATTTAATCAGAGCAATTTAAGATAGGAATAAATTTCAAAAGATAACTCGAAATTGTAAAAATATTTGCTTTATTTTTAATTTAAAGGAATTTCTCAGTTTTTATGTTATTTTTTGTATAATAAAACTTGTTATATGAAAACATTACTATCCTTATCCTTATAATTTGTTCCATTTATCACGTCCTTAATGTACTATGCTTGATTTTTTAGATTTAATTGGTTGCATTGTTTTTTAATAATACATCCAGGTCTAACTGGCATCCAACCATCCTTATTTACTTGAGTATCATTGAATGTCTTGAAGAAAGCTACAAATCCATCAAATATATTTGTTTTTTTGGAAAGTGCTAATATTGTGGCATAACTCAAAGCTAGAGTTAGAGGCTGAAGGAATAATGAAAGAAAAGTGACTATAAATCCAGCAATCCATGTTGAAATAGAGTAGTTAATGTCATTGAGAATAAATCCACTAGATGTTTCAATGTTGTTTATAGGTTTTGCAGATTGCAAAATAGTTAGTACTGATAGAATTATAGTGATTAGTAGACAAAAACTTGAAGTTAACCAAGTAATCCATAATCTGAAATATGAATAAGCTGCTTGCTGTCTTATTGACATAATATGTAATACAGAAGAGAACGCCATAGCTGTGTCCAAAATCATCTTTGAAATATTTAATATACAATATGCAATCCAACCAACCAAAATCCCATTTTCAACCTTGTTAATTCTTGGTATAGAACTCAGAAGATAGAATATTAAAAAGTGGGATAAAGATGTACTTGCAGTATATGAAAGCCATCTATATGTTCTTGGAGAGGATGGGTTCCACTGAAGTCTACCAATTAAAGGGTTAAACCTGGTAAAACTTTTAATAAAGCAATCCTTAAATGATGCTTTTTCATACTCTTTCAACTGATTACAACGAGAAATTAAATCAGGAGGACTCACTCCAACAGAAAATAGGGCGTCCTGCAAGTTTGTGACAGAATTATTTTCAACATTTGACTTTATTTCCTCTTTACTTAAGCTATGTCTCATTGGCAACATAATATTTTCTTCCAAATTATTAATAATTGATTCCAGACTATTTTTAAGAGAATTTGCTGCTCCTTGTGAAAAAGTATTAATTCTTAAGGTTAACCCTCCTTCAAATGTAACTAATAATTGAGATTCTACACCAATTGTATATTCATCAACAACATCTTCCAAAAAGTCTCCAACAACATGTACATTTATAATTGATCCAATAAAGAATCCTCTGGTACAAAAAGAACCACCTAAAATTCCAGGTACTGCATATACAGGGTGTAGATTTTGGATTTCGTTTTCTGTCAAAACTCCAAAAACCGAAGACAAGTTTTTGTCAAATGGTAGCCATTTATTGGTAATATCTTGATTCTCTGACTCAACCTCTTCTTGTTTATTCTGATCAAAGCTTGTGGATTTTCCTTTATTCATAAGCCCTCTAGTAACTGTGTTGGCCTTGTTGTTCAAAATATCATCATTATAAGAATTATTATCTTTGTTTTTTTCCCCTATAATATTCTCAAGATTCAAAATTTCAATACATGAATCAGAATTTGGAGTATTGTTTATACTTTCAATTACCACAGGATCATCAAAACTCCTTACCTTGTTAAGAGCTATCGATTCTTTCAAATGATCAATTTGGCTTAATTGGTTCTTTAAACTCTGATTAGATTTGATATCTCCTGTTTTTTCAATAGAAGAATTCTTTCTTTGGACACAAAGTAATCTCGAATCGTAATTAATCCACAAGTATGTCAAAACATCATTAATCAATACAGATGTTGCTGTAAATGGTACTGGCATATCGAAATCCCAAAAACAAGTTGGGTAAAAATCTGTCTCAAACTCTCCCTTCAAATTTTTTGTTCTAATATTTAATTTTTCTCCCCAAAATACGTCATTTGTCCCTTCGTTCAACACACTTCTTGGTAAAGTGCTGTTGATTGTTGAATTAAAGTCCAAAGACCTTGAAGCTTCCGTAGAAAAATCAGAAAGGTCACTTTCATAACTGTATTTTGGTTTTGATTGGGGTATTAGACTTTTAATTAAGTGGTTTAAGCTTGAAATATCATCTTTTTCGTCTAATACTGTAAACTTTATGGCCGAATTCTTCGTATTTTTTTCAATCTCTGAATTATCAAACATTGTTTCCAAGATGGATGTTTTTTCACTAACTTTTTTTTTTCCAGAATTATTATAAGTTTTGGATTTTGCCTTACTTTCTTCTAAGATGAATGTAACTGTCCCAGCAACGGCGTCATTAACTAATATTGATTTAATATGATCAAAGGGTAGAAAACCTATTGGACCAATCCATTCCAAAGAGTCAAATCCTTTAATACATTCACAAAGTATTTTTGGATGAATACACACAGTTTGAAGCTCATCAATTAACCACAAATAACATTCTAAATTTTGAACTTGTTTTGATGTAAGCTCCATCAGTAACTTAACCTGAGGTTCAGAGTATATTCCAACTCTACTCGTATAATCATTTATGAGGGTGAAAATTCCATTATCATGAAGATTTATCTTTATAGATCCTGCTGGGCTTCTTTCTGTCCATTGATTAGGGAAATTTAATTTTGGATTATTTTTCACTAGTGAAGAAATGATCCAATCCCTAACAAAATTTGCCTGGTTATTAACTCCAATTATTTGCATTCTCAATCTTCTAAGATAGTCATGAGACATTTGCTCATTTTGGACAAGCTTTCTTAAAATTATAAGACAAGCTATTCTTGGAAGTAACTCCTTATACTGTGAAGTTTCTATCTTATTTGCCTTAAACCAAAATTCATTACACCAATTCTTTAGATCCTCTGCCGAGGGAAATTTATTAGAATTATCTTTATTAGAGATAAATCTCATAATGTTTAATAATATAATATTTTCATCATAAATACTCTTTGAGAACTTCTTCTCTGTTATTTCTATTCCAGCTTTAGACTTGTGTTCACGGTTTGTCATATAATAGTAGTTGAAAACATTATTGCCATTTTTTATTGTCTCATAGTAACTCTTTAATTTACTATTAAAATATTCAAAGTGAAAATGTGAAACCTTAAATTTTGATGTTATAAAGTGAATTAGTGTTAAGGGGAAAAATATTGTTTGAATTGTTATTGTTAATACTCTCACATAACCCACTTTCATTTTGATTGGTGGGATAAAATTTAAGTTGGTATATGGAAACTTTACTCCATTAAACATAACAATTTTCTCTTCATTTTTATTTTTTAATTTAAAGTCACCATTTGGGATTTGCTGCAAAAATACTAAATTTGGCCTCTTTAATATGCTAACCCAATCAGACAAGTCCTTTACGTATGCAAAAATCCAGCATATTAAATACAAAGCAAAAAATGCACATGAAAGTAAAACCCCTGATAATATTTCTTCTTCTGAAGTCGAGCGATTAATTTTTATTAGTTCTAAATCTTGTTGATCGCTAGTATTCTTACTTTTATTCCCAAATAAAATCTCTTTCGCGTTAAAGCTTGGTAGGTTAATTTTAAATTCTGGAATAGTTAGTGACCACAAAAGTCTATCTTCAAGATTTTTTACAACTATTGATGAGGCATTGATTGATGATTGATTGAAAAGATTCATTTTATTTTCCTCTGTGGTACCTTCCTTACCTTTGATGTAACTTCTTATAGATTCCCATAATTTATTAAATAAGAGATTAACTTCACTAAAAATGTCACTCAACCCTTTCAATACATTATCCCAAGAAATTGGATTTATTCTTAGTCCTTTATCTCCTTCATTTGTAGAATTATCACTTCTCGTATCATTTAATCTTATGGTGTCATTAATTCTTTGAGTTATGTTGGAACTTTGAATCTCATTAATTTTTTTTATTAATTCTTCATTTTGCGAAAATACATTTTCTGTGCAAATTGCAACGCTAATAACCAAAATCAGAGCCAATTTCATTTCTACCAATTTTAACAATTTATTATTGAGCTCTTCCTGTTAAAAAACTATTATATTACTTAAGTTTGTTCAAGTTCTTGATTTTTTGAAAAATTAGTCAAGATATTATTCCTCCTCCCTTTTTTATTTTTTAATTTTGTCAACGATTATTGTTGAAAAGCCATTTATAATGGGTCTGGGACTAGACTCATTTATCATTTCTATAATTGTTATAATTTACAAATTTTTTTCCTCTTCATTTTATTTAAATTCAAAGCAACCATTAGTTTTTTTTCAATAGTTTTATATTAATAAAGAAATATTACACGCTTTAATTTTCTTTAAAAAAATGTTATTCCAAAATTGATACATCCTATATGATTTTTAAATTATTATAGCATTTCTAAAATCTGTCCACATGAAATTATTGCAGAAGGCTGACATGACTTGCATGTATGCAAATGTATACCGTTAATACAATAAAAAACACGTATGGCGGTAACAACAATAGCTTGTTAAAAAGTGTAAATGCATAAGAGGGGGGGAATGGTAAAAAATAATATTAAACACTAAAATACAAGTAACAGGATTAAAGTCAATTTTAAGACAATATTTCCCTAAACAGATTTTTATTTAAATTTAAACTTGATCTTGAGAGTTAGCGATATCAATCACAAATCTAAACTTAACATCGCTTCTAAGCATTCTTTCATAGGCTTCGTTTACTTGGTTTAACTTAATAAGTTGAATACTAGACGTGATATTGTGCTCTCCACAGTAGTTAAGCATTTGCTGAGTAGTTTCAATACTTCCAATATTTCCACCTGTAATTGTTTTTTCTCCGAATATGAGTGAAAAGGAATTAAACTCTGATTTATCTCCAGTTGGGGGGGCTCCAACACATGCCATAGTTCCATGATAAGAAAGTAATTTCAATAAGATCTCTACGGACCTTTTTCCGGAAACAGTATCAATAATTCCATCAAAGTAACCATTAAATTTCTCAAGTGTTTCTAAATCGTCAAATCTGATAAAATTTTTAGCTCCCATAGCAATAGCACATTCTCTTTTGCTTTCTGAACGAGTAATTACAGTAACTTCACACCCAAAGCTTACTCCAAACTTTAATGCCATATGACCTAGACCTCCTAATCCTACTACAGCCAATTTGAATCCTGGTCTATTCATTTTATTTCTAATCATTGGAGAATAAACAGTAACTCCAGCACAAAGTAGTGGAGCTGCAGCCGCTTTATCTAAGTTCTCTGGAATTTTGAGTAAAAAGTGCTCATTGCAAGTAACATAGGTACCATATCCTCCGTAAGTATTCATTCCGTTCTTGTAGCGGCCATTGTAAGTGTATGAAAGATCTGGACAAAATTGTTCAAAACCATCTTTACAAGCATTGCAGCTTAAACAAGAATCAACAATACAACCGATCCCCACACAATCTCCCACCTTGAATTTTGTAACATTTTCTCCAATTTCTTCGACAATACCAATAATTTCATGACCTGGAACCATTGGGAATATTCCTGGAAACCATTCGTTTTTCACTTGGTGAACATCACTATGACAAATTCCACAATATAATACCTTGATTTTGGCCTCATTTGGTCCATATGATTTTACCTCATACTTGTGTGGTACTAAATTTTGTGATGGTCCTAAAGCTGCATATGCTTTTGACTCATAAGTTGACATCTCTGAATTTTACTGGTCAAAGTATTCAAATCGATTAAAACTATTTTATTTAATTTGTTGAATAATTTATTTAGCAAATCTGGAATTCTGTCTCTGTTATTCTAAGCTCAAATCCAAATATTAATATTGCTGGCGGTAATGATAATAACTAAAAACAACATTCCCGCCAAACATTTCCCCACATAATGCAGGCAATTTTAAACAGATAAATTTGCATGTTGCACACAATACCGGTACATAAATTCACAATTGCTATAATTAATCATTCCCACATAAATTGAATAAAAAATGACAGAATTAAACAAATGTGAAAATATAAACATATTCATTTATAAGTAAAAAATAAATTATAGAAACTTAAACTTAAGCATTTGGTAATTAGTTAGCAAGTTCGAAGCCGTATTTCAGAATAATTTCATTCAACGGATTATTTGAATTGTTATTTTGAGAGTTTGATTCGACTAAAATCATTGAATTATTCGAAACAATGGATTTGAGAAAAGAAATGGCAGAAGTTAAACTTGTATTTCTGATTATTCCATTGATTCGTTCTTTTTCATTGGTAATTTTACTAGAACTTGTGGGTTTTGAAAAAGATAAGGTTTCTGATCCCAAAAATTCGACAATTCTGCTAAATAAGTAAGAAGATTGAGCCACTATTTGAGTTTGAGAAAGAAGAAGTTGGAGGATAACCTCTGTTTTTATTTGTTTAAAATTGAGATTCAAAGAGTGATGGAGTAAGTTGGATTTATCTTTGGGATTATAATCTGGATTATCGTCAGGTTCGGTAAATTTGGAGCTTTCAATAAATGAAAGGAAATCCAAAAGTAGCATTGAGGTTGTAATGTCACTACTGGAAAAAACTTTATTATTCATAACTTCAATAATTAGTTGAAGCCCAAGTTTATTAAGGAAGGGAGAGGGGATCACAAGTAAATTAATATTTTTTCTCTGAGCTTTATCTACCAAAAGTGAAGTTGGAAGATAAATATTTTTAAAAGTGAATTGGATTACACGAACAAGAAGAATTAACATTGATTTATTTTGGATATCGTTTTTAGAAACAGATATCCAAAGAGTGGAGATCAACATTTCAAAGTTTTCATTATTACCATTTTGATCCTCTCGGTTTTTGGTTTCAGTATAAAATAGTAATCTTGTTTTTGAGGAGTTAATTTCTTCAAGTAAAGGATGTGGGTATTTCATTTTTTTAGGGACATTTTTTGAATAAAGCATATTCGAGAGGTAGTTGAAATCATTAAAACACACATTGGAAATAAGTGACTCCTTGATTATATCAATACTAACATTTGGCTCATCAATATGTGTGATTAATCCAATAACACTTATCAAGGGGTTTTTAATGTCAAGTTTTTTGTCAAGAAGAATCATTATTTCATCACTTTCCAGCATTTTCAATTCAGAAAGTACTTCTTTATAACTAAATATTTCTGGAAGAAATAGTTGCTTGATTTTATCCGTACATGAATTTGTTGCACTATTCATTAAGATATTCTGCTTGATTTCTTTAATTGCATCAACTTTAAGTTTTTCAGAAAGTTCTTGCGATATATTAAGCATTGAAACAGTTCTAATGGATTTAAGAACTTCCTTCAAGTATTCTGGAAACATGGGTGATGGAGATGTAACCTGTAATTGCACACAGTTTGTGGATAATGCTGTACCAAAATGATGACAAGGTTGGAAATTAATGGTTGCACCAATTTTTCTATATGAAGTAAAGTTTAAAGATAAGGTTGTAGTTACCCATATTGTAAAAATTATTCTTGAAATAAAAGAAGCAAGTATTGAATTTTTGGCTAAATTACCTTTTTTACCTTTGCCTCTTAATATTTGGGAATAGTCAATATTCTCGTACCATCTAATAATAGCTGAAGAGAGAGAGCTTTGAATGATTTCATTTGATTTATCAGGATAATTGATTTGTGAGTAATACATTAAGAATCTATTATTTTCATCTTGAGAAATGATTGTTGGTTCTGATATATAAGGGGTTGTGCCTTTTATTGGGTTATCATCTTCGATTTGGTTCGAAAATGAATTCCATTCAAATCCACCATCTAAAAAAGTTAACTCTGAATTCTTTAAAAGTGGGTGTGGAGAGATTGGAAATTTATATTCATCTTCTATATGGTTTTTAAATACAATCTGTTTTAAAGGATCTAGTTTTATGACATATTTCTTTAAAGTTTCTGGTTCTTTAAGTAAGTTGAGAAAAATTGGCTCAAATTTTAGCTCAAAATAATTAATGTTTGGAGAATCAGGGAATGAAAGTTTCAGTTTATTATATCTATATCCATTATTATCATTCTTAAAAAAAGATTCTGAAGAAATAAAAATAATAAAATTTGAAGGTTTTAGTGCATTTTCCAAAGTGAATTTTACATATTTTAAAATTACTTTAACTTTTGAATAGAAACGGTTATTACCAACCAGAATTTCGCTTGGATTATGGGACTTTAAGTTTTGTACGGCAGTTTCAGTGATTTCAAAATTTCTATCAAAGAAATCAATATAGTTATCTCTTTCACTATTCATTTGGTAATTTGAATTTGAAATATAATTTTCAATTTGGATTATATCACAAATGGCAAGAAATGGCTTATTAATCTCTTTCTTCTCCATAATATCTTTTTTGGATGATTTTATATCCAATTTAATTAGGCTCTCTTCTATTTGTTCTATTAGTGAATTAAAGTAAGTAAATATGGATTGTACAATAAATTGAATTAGTGGTGATTTTGGATCAATATCAGATTCAAGCTTTTCAGAAAGTTTAATAATAACTGAATATATAGTAAATCCAAGCTTCTGTGAAGAATGAGCTGCAAAATATACCTCTCCACTACTAATCGATTTTATTAATTTTCTTTTATTCAAAAATTTTACCAAACTTCCAGATTCTAATAAATAAGAAATAACTTTTAGTGGTTTTGAGTTTGATGAGGAAAGAGAAGAATAAAAGGCAGGAATAATCCATTGAATTTCAATCTCTCCATGGCTATTCATAGAGTTATGAATTGGCGAATTAACTATAATTGAAGGTTTCAGGTCTGCTACTGTTACAGGGGGTAGCTCAGATTGATTATATTGAGAATTATTCTGGTTATTTTTATTTTTACTTTTTGATTGTTTAAAAAAAATTTTATCTCCTATAAATTTGTTGTTACTTACTTTGGCCAACTCATTTTCTTGTAAAATTGGAATATTATAATCGTTTAAAATTTTAAACAGTTTTTCATTTGAAAGGTTTGAATGCAAAGCAACAATTACAGCTCTGTTATTGATTATTCGATTATAAGCTTGCATTATTTCTGCTTCTAAATTCCCTTCTTTAATTAAAGACAATACAGTGGATTCGGATCCAATTGACCACATTTTAAGTAAATCAATAGTTTTATAGTTTGTAGTTCTTTGGAATACTTTAGAATTACTCTTTATATATTCTCTCAAAATTTCAAAGCGTAAATAAGACTCATCTTGGATATACTCCAAGTAATTTAAATTCATATTCTTTATAGCTTGCTCAATTGAGCTTTTCCTTAAAATAAGTTTTCTTGGTTTCCCTTTATTTTTCAAATAAATTGCATCAAATAAATGTTCCAGCATTTTTATATAGTGTTTTGAAGGGCATCCAACACTTATCATAATACAAGAAGGTATATATTGGATATTAATCTTTCCTCCTATATCTTTTACATATTCTCTAAAAGAGGAAAGTTCAAGTGGATTCCAATCATATTCTATTTTTAAAAATTTTTCAGAAAATAGTAATTGAATCATTAAATGGTAAAGTCCAGGGATCTTTTCTTGCTTAATATCTTCAGCAGAGATTTCTAAATTCAAAGTAATACTACTGACTTCTGTTCCTTCTGTGGTAATAATACTCATTTTTAATCCATTTTCAAATTCATAATACGTTCCGAGCCGACTATCCAAGGGACTTGATCTTGAAATTGCTTTATTGTCAAAGAATCTCATCAGTTTTGTTCTTCTTTTGTCCCTCTTCAAGTCTCTTTCCATATTTTCAACTTTTTTTTTAACCTTTTCATTATTTGGAGCAATGTACCTTACATTGTTCTTGACAAATTTATTTCTATCTATGTGTTTTGTTTTTTCCTCCTTTATTGGCTTTCTTTCTTTGGACTTGAATATGGCTTTGAAAACTTCTTTTTTTTCTATTGGCATCTTCCCCTTCCCTTCTTGTTAGTATTATATTTTCATTAATTAATTGTGTGTTCTCGTAATTAAACTTTTAAAGCTTAAGAATATTTAAAACAAAATAAGAGGAAAAAAATAATTGCTAATATTTATTCTATTTTACTACAAATTTTAAAACTTAAAATGTAATTTCAATTTTTTCCACATAATGCACATTTGCAATCAGACATATTCCCAGTACCGGCACTCGTCATTTCCACTAATATGGCGCCGCCCACCCCCCCAACTGCATGCATTTTCAGAGAGGGGCCTAATGTGTGCTGGCAAATCAAAACAAATTGACAAGTAAAGGCGGGAAAATATATTGGAGGAGAATATAATCAAGCAGTAGAGAGCGGCAATGGTGGTCATTTTTGTGTGGTAACTATAGTTATCTAAATAGTTATGTTAATGTATTTTTTGTTGTTTCTTAAGTATCAGTTTGACAAGATTTGGTGCATTTTGATTCGGTGTTGTTGATTGAATTTTGTTTAGCATGTGCTTCAATGCTTTGATTAAGATTTATCGTAATTTTGTAGGATAGGTATACAATTAATCCATATAATGTAAGGGTAAAAATTAGAATGATGAATAATATTGTCCAAAGGGTTCTTTCTAGTTTATGTCCATTAAATTTGTGAAATAGGGCTAGGGAAATATTATTATATGTTTCATAAGAGAAGAATTCTCCATTAAGTGAAATTAGCATTACAAAAGCAAAGGCAGAAAGTATTGCAATACCAGATATGATTCCAAAAATTGAGATATTTGAAATACCATAAAAAAGAGGTCCAAAGCCTGGGATTAGGGCATTGGAGATTATTAGAAGTAATTTTTTCAGTTTTAGTTTCATGTTAAATTTGTTTACTTTTCTTTTTAGTCGCTTTTCTACGAAATTTCCATAAATAGGCGGCAATTAGAGGGACTCAACTCCCCCCTCTCAAACACACAGAAAAGAGCACCAACAGTCAATAAAGGAAAAAAAACTAACCCAAACCTCAACGAGAAGAAACAAGAAAAAAATTAAACAAGCCATAAATAAAAGAACGCTAAATACCTACTAGAATGGGGGTGGGGTTTCTCCTTATCCCAGAAAAGACTCAAAGGAAGAAGGCAATCGGAATACTTTGGGAAATATTGGAGTATTGTAAACCTGAGTGAGTCTATGAATAAGCAATTTGTATTGACCCACAAAAAGTATTATGGGAGGAATAACCCTAAAACCGAGAGATGATAAAGAACATCTCCTGCATAGAAACTAAAGATTGGAGAAACCATCCAGAAACTTCGCTAGATTCAAACCAGTTAACATTACTATGAAATGAACCGTGTTAATTGTTGGTATATTTTGGCACATGCAAAAATAGCCAAATCTTATTCTGGGATTCAAATTAACGTCGCTCATGCTAAAATTGATCATATTTGCCACAATTGAGCAAACCTTCCGCAATGATATACTTCTTGCAAAACATGTTTGTATATCCTCCCTCTCTCTTTTTCTCTTTATCTCTCTCTCCTTATTTTCTTCAGAGCTTGGGAGGCGAGGAGGAGATAATCTTCTGCACAGACGGAGGCAAATATAATTCTACAAATTCATGAATATGAGTAGAGTACAAACCAGGAGACTAAAGGCTCTCTCTACAGGCCTACTGTCAAAATCTTCGAAGATTTCTTAGTTGTTTGGCAGGCCATTGAACCTGAACCCACTGGGGAGACACTGGTTGAAGGACTTGTGGAACAAGTGCTGCTACTACTATTATTATTTATTCCATCAGCGCAAATGGAGTTACACTGCTGCTTAGAGCCGTTATTAGCTCCATTTGAGTCAATATAGTTCATATTTGATGGTGGTGTGGTGGCAATGAAACCATTATTACTGTTACTTCTTTGAATAAATACTGGTTGTAGGCTTTCATTAAAGCTTGAGGGAATACTCATGCTTACCCCAGTTCTACCAGAACCCAAACTCAAGGCTGACTGTGGGCCACTATTACTACCAGAACCACTATTCACACTAGTATTACCATTGTTAAAAGATCTATAAGCCTTGAGGTGGTGTAAATAGACGTGTTTAGCATATTCTGCAACAATCTTATCCCCAACTTCATCTCGGTATTCTCCACATTTGAAACATCTAAAACGACGCGGGAAGTTTACGTTGCTGCACTTACAACATGCCCAATTTCCGTTTTGTCCTTTCATGGGATTGACATTAGGAAAGCCCGCCCCAACATTGCCCGCCGGGTAATCGTGAGGTTGCGCGCCCATATTTCCTAAAGAAGGAGGATTTGGGTTCCCGTTTGAAGGCTGTTTTCCACAGAGGGGGTCTCCGTAAATTTTAAGGAAGGACGAGGGGTTCTTGAATTCATCGGGATGAGCCAGCATAGTTGGTGCAGCGAAGTTGGGTCCTCCTACACCAAGAGTAGTAGGGCTCCAGTTCCCGCCTCCTGTGCTGGTGTTTGGTGAATTGGAAGGTGCTACAGGATTATTATTAGAAAGGGGTTGTAAACTCGGAAGTTCTTTATTAAATCTAGTCGTAAGTAGAACGGCAGTGGAGTTGATAAGTTGGGATGCTTGTTCAAAAACGTTGCCGGCGTGCCCATTTTCTTTGATAATTCCCATAAGGATGGAGTCCAGAAGTTCATTAGCTTTGGATGATAATGACGACGGTGATAATAATAGGGCAGGCGGAGAGGAGGATGAGGCAGTTTTGTTCCCAGATCCAGGTGTAGCAACACAGTTAGGTTTGGATAAAACACTTCCACCCCATTTACTAGTGTTGATGTTGCCACCAATGACTGAGGAAGGCGTGGAGGTTGTGGCAGAACCTCCATGATTACTGTTGTGATTATGAGCATGACTATTGATGTTAATGTTTCCATTGTTACTGCTGTTGTTCACATTACTACCACTGTTATTGTTATTACTACCACAACCACTACTACTATTACTGTTACTATTGCTGTTTAAAATATTGCTATCTGGGGAGTTTTCAAAACAGTAGTCAGTGATCTTTGAGTAAGGGAGGAAACCTCCCCAGGAATTAGAATTGAGTCCATCATTGAGGTAATTAAGAAGTGGGGCTGAAAAGTCACCTGACATTGGGTCGGTAGATCTAGATTCAGGTCCAAACCCCGAGATTGTAAAAGGGTCAGATCCTGGTGGTGCTGGGAGGCTACACGGGGGTGAGCACTCATCTACAACAGTAGGAGTATATGGTGCAGAAGTTGACCTAGTGGAGGAAAGGGTACAGGCAAATGACCTTGGAGAGGAAAAAATATTCATCATTGCGGCCCCACCTACAGTACCGGTTGAATGTGCCCCACTAATCTGATGTTCCTTTACACCAGAATGTTGTTCTTTGGCTAAAAGGATCTTACTGCTGTTGTCAATAGGACAGTTTGTCTGACTTACAACACTGTGTATGGAGCCACATCCCGCACTTCCAATTCCTTGTTTAGGGATTCTAAGAAGATGGGGAGCGCTCCCAAGTCTACATGTTTGAGGAGTATCTAGATGAGAATTATCAATCATACTAGAGATCTCATCAAAGTAGTTTTGATCTGCGACAAATGTGGAAGTTCCATCTATAATGGATGTTATGTTGGGTGTAGATATGGATTTTGAAGCTGATGTTGAAGGTGTTGTGGTTGTAGATGATGAAATTGAGGAGATTGGCTTCTGGTCAAAGTCTAGGCCCAGTGTTGACGAGTTTGCAAACTGCGGACGTGGTCTTGGAGTGGTAAACATCTTTGAATTCATATATTGGACTAATGACAATATTAATCCTTGTTAGAGCTACTGGGCTAATTAGCAAATTAAGTGTCTGTAAATACAATTAATTCTATTACACACTATTTTAGAGAAATATATGTATATATTTATTGAAAAGCAAACCAAGCTTAAAGATGTGCTGCTCTTTATAGTACTCTTTAACACTACAGAGTATCTCGCTCTACTTACTTTTAATGAAAGTTACTCTGTACACTCCCTTGCCTTCTTTGCTTATTGATATATGTATATGTCAATATATCCCTATTAAAAATTCAAATATTTAATTACTTAGATCCTATTCACCTTTTTCACGCACAATATTACTTTCCTGCTTCAATCTAGTTATTCCAATGCTAGCTTCTTCGTTATCAAGTATCAAATCAATAACCTTAATCTTCTTTACATTCTCTCTATGACTCAAGAGACGTTAGCACATACTGTGCTTCACAGCATTTAAACAATGATCTTCACTCTTTTTGTCAAAAATTCAACATCAGTTGTTAACTTTAATTAATGATCTCCTGGCCTAATCCTTCAGGCTGTCCCCCCAGCAGTTTGTGATCTACTACACTCCAGTATGTACCTTATACTGTATTTTGTTGCGTATATACCCCTCCTCATGACCTGCACTTCACGTCTTGAGACGGGAACTTTTGTCATTTTTTTCTTTTGCTTACAAACACCTAATAACATAGTTAAAATGTTTGGGCGGGCTCCAACCTTGTGGCGCCAGAATTTGGCGCGTTTAACACGCTCGAGAGTAAGGCCTATAATTGAATAGTGTAATAGGAGAAGAAAAAGAAGGGGGAAAAAAAAGTCAAAAAATGAATATTATATAAACAGGTTAGTTGAGGGCGAGGTGGGTATAGGTAAAGGAATAAAGGATATGAAGGTAATGCTGGTGGTGACAGTGGTGGTAATAGTATTAGTATTAGTATTAGTATTAGTATTAGTAGTAGAATCAGCTATACTAGTAGTAGAATTAGTAGTTGTAATGGTTATAGTGACAATTGAGCAATGTAAAAGTAGCGGGGCCGGGAATAGTACTAGTATTAGATAGCCGACCCGAGCTGTTCTGGAGGAAGATGGTAGGGAGTAACAACTACAGCTGCTCTACTTGTATTACTTGTATTGTTATTGATACTTGCTCCATTTCCAGAGGTTTAATAGCCTCACCTCACTAGATAATTCTACTGATTTTTTCATTGATACTCTTTCCAAGAAATCCACTCTCAAACTTCTTAGCGTCAAACCCCTCTGCTTTTTTTAAATCACAAAGCTGGAAAGGAGCAAGATTGCTCGTAATAGACTCAAAAATCTCCTTATCCTGCTGAGTCTCACAACCATTCCAAAGTCCTGTGACGATATCTTCAGTACACAAAACACCAATGTCACCAAGTCTATCCTCTACAATATTATTATCTGTCAGGAGAATATTATTCTGGTTAATTTTAGACTTTGTCTTATCTTTAGATTGAATATCTTGATTAGTAAATGCTCCTTTTTTAAAGACTAAAGTTTTTAACAAACCCAAATTTGGAAAGCCATAAAAAACATAAGGCTTCACTTCTCTCAATATACGAATTGTTTCATCAGTGTGGCTCAAAATCACAGCTGAGAACTTATTTACCAATCCTAAACTGCGAAGCTTCCTGGCTGATTCTAATGATCCACAAAATCTGCTATTTCTTACCACTAATACTATAAGCCTACCATTAGTCTTCTTTGGAGTTAAATATGGCTTTTTATCCTTGCTTTTAAGTCTTCTCTTATCCAAAATATTATTTCTGGATTTCTTAAGAATTCTCTGTAGTGTTTGTATTTCTGGCTTATGTAAATCTTTTTTAATCTTTCTCCTTTCTTCCCTAAATTTAAGCCTTCTATCACTATCAGGAACTCTTCTGCGACGTAATATTCCCTCTGCTATCTTTAGACTCTCACCATCATTTCTTGGTTTTAAGATGTGTTTCTCTTCCATCCTGCTAATGTTTAAAACATATATTATAGTATTTACCTTATTTTAATCTTAAATTTCTGGCTTACTTTGGAAATTAAACTTCGACTCCTTTAATAATCCCCAATCTATAGAAATAATTTAATGATCACTTCACCTAAATTTTTGAATTTCTTTAGGAATGTGTAAAATCAAGTTCTTCAATAGCAATCAATTACCTAATTTTTTTTCAAATATTTAATCCTCTTAATTTTCTTGTTTCACCAAAATGTCATTTTATACTGGAGAGCTGCGCGCGCCAATTGCGGCGCCAACTACCCACTTAAATTTGTGATTATTTAATTTCCTATACCGGTGTTTATATGCTTCAATTCCAAAAATTTGGTCTAAATATTAGAATATTTTTTTTCTGAATTATCTTACCTTTAAAGTTTGGTTTGAGGCTATTAAGATAGTATAAGATAACACTATTTTTCTTTCCACTAACCATATTAATTGGTCTGGTTATTCTAATTAAGAAACTTGTCAAAGTTTGACTAGGATCAACTTAAAATAATAATAGGGGGAAACCAATTTAAAAGCCATAAAGTTGTGATATATTTAAGCCAAAAATAATATAAATGGAAAACAAAAATGAAAAGACGTCAACCAACAAGGTTTTGAAGAAAGGCTCTGATCCTTTGGATAAGGAGTTTAAAGCATTATATAGTAACTTACTTCAGACAGTTGGGAAAGACTCCAAAAAATCTGTCAAAGAGAAAGAAACTGAAGAGGTTATTGAGAAGTTATGGAACTTGATCAAGGCTAAATTTTTGCAAATTTGTCGTAAGCCTGTGTATTCTAGAGGAATTCAATCTATCCTTAAATGGGGCTCAAACATATATAGAAAGGCAATCTTTGAGAAGATGAAAAACTACCTAGTGGAACTTTCAATTGATAGTCATTCCAGTAGAATGGTTGAAAAGATGTATAACTATGGACCCCCAGAAATAAGAAAAACTATTAGAGATGAACTACTTATCAAATTTGACCAACTTGGTTATTCGAAGTATGGGTCCAGAGTATTTGGACATGTTTTCAGTGAAAAAAGAAACCCTAGTGAATCTTGGGAAAACATTAAGAATGAAGTGTTATTCCGAATCTTGAGTACAAGATTAGCACAATTTTACACTACAAATGGTGATTCTAAAACAAAGAATACTTCTTTTGTAACTTTCTTTTTAAATCTGGAACATCAAAATGCAAAAACAAGTGTTTTAGAGAATTCAATTGTAATTATTCAAAAGTTTGTTGATGGAGAATTATTAGACAGATCATTTGTACATCTTTTAATTTGGAATTATATTAAGTGTTGTTTAATATTTTACCAGTCAGAAGATGAAAATGGAAATAACCAAGAAAGTAGCCAAATTAACACAGGAAAGATTCAAATTAGTAACCAATACCCGACCTTAAACAAAATCTCCCAAGAAGGAAAGGCTTGTTTAACTGCTTTATTGGACCAAATTTTGGAAGGATTTTATAACCTTTTAAGTACTAAAGAAGGCGTGGATTCTTTAATAATATTATTAGGATTTGCAAAGGCTCAACAAAGGAAGAAGATTCTTAAGAATATTAAAAAGGATATTTTAGAACTAGCTATGAATCCTGTAGACTATGTACTGTTACTTAGATTAATTTCCACGACCGATGATACAAAAATACTAAATGAAATTATTTGGAATTCCCTCATTTTTGAAGGAGAATTAAATAAGCAAATTTTAATGAATTCTTTTTCAATTAAATTAATCACATATCTACTAGTTCCTCAAGTTAACCTTCGGAATTTTACTCAATATGAATACTGGGCATTAAACTTGGAATCTTTTACATCTTTAAAATCTACACAAACTAGAATTCAAGAAATGAACAAAATATGTTTACCTGCTTTGGAGAATCTCTTATTTTATTCTAAAGAGCGAGAGTCTATTTTAGAGAACCTTATTTTAAGTGTTAGTGGTAAGGAGCTTATTTTAGCCTTGATACAATATTATTTGGGCAATAAAGATAAAGATAATTTAAATGAAAACTTATCTGACAAAAAATACTATAACTATGCACTTGAACTTGTAAATCATTCACTTTCTAAACTTATTTCCGACAATTACTACCTTTTAAAGGATAATATTGGTCATCGAACATTTGTTTCTATCTTAAAGTTAATTAATGAGCAACCATCCATTATTTCATCCGAATTTGACACTTTCAGAAATACTATTATTACAGTCTTTGAAAAGTCACTTATGGAAATGCTATCTTCTAGAGCTGTTTTTATATTAGTTGAAATGGTTGGACAAAACTTTGAACAAAAAGATTTCAAATCCTGTACAATGTGGAGAGTAAGAATAAAAGAACTTATTAAAGATGTAATTGAGAACTGTATTTCTAATCTCAAGGAATGCAATAATAATACAATAGGAATTGAACTTGTTGCAAAATACACAAATCTTAGTGTTAATATACAAGACACGTCATTTATAGAAAGTGGAAATAATAACAAACAAAATAAAAGACTGAAAAGCAGTCATAATTTGGATATTTTAGAATCTTCTAGTAACTCTAAACACATAAAAAAAACTCATCTATAACTAAATTTTTAGAATTTTTGTACACATTTCTGTTTTCCTTATCTGAAATAATTCTTCCGGTTTAAGCTTCTTTTATTTCCACTTACAATTAATTGCATGCAATTTTCTGCATGCACACATGCATTTTTGTTTATACTAGAATACGAGTGTTTGCATAAATATGGCATGAGAAAGAAAGGTTAGTTGTTTAGTCTATATTGTCCTGAATATTGTAGTCTTTAAAGTATTTGCTTACAAAAATTTGGGGGTTAAAGTCAATGAGATCGTCTTGTACATCTGAATCATCTAATATTTCTTCATCAGTGTAGTCACTATTAGAAATATTTTGTTTCAAATCTTCCAAACAAGTATTAAAGTTATGTTCACAAAGTTTTTCGTTGTGTTGAGTCTCATTTTTCTTGATATCAGTAGTACCTTTCTCTTGGCTTGGAGAAAACTCTATAGGGCTTTGGTTATCTGAATCCTCCATTATATCCAACACAGGAGCATTTACCAACTGGGGAACTTTATGGATAATTTGTAATAAATCTTCGTTAGTGAATGTTGGCCTGTGGATGTGTTTCCAAGAGTTTGATGATAAAGAAAGATCCCATGGACACACAGATTTAACCCAATTATAGGAATTCGCTATTGAACCTCTTTCTGGATCTCTTCTTGTATACCAAACAATCTGGCAATTATTAATTTTATTCATCTTAGTATTTACATCTCCCCTCTCACTCTCAAGTAATGCTCTAAAGCTTTTAATTACTCCCCCATGGCAAACTATGATTACCCTTAATCCTCCACAATTCTGACTCAAATTGTCAAGAACTCTCTCAATTCTAAGACATAAATTAGCCAAAGATTCACCACCTGAAGGTTGCCAGTAGAATGCATTTCTTTGCTTTCTAACCATTTCATCAGGGTGCAATAATGCCCTCTCTTGTTGAGTTTTGTTTGCTAATACACCTCTATCTCTTTCTCTCAAATATATATCTGTATTCCACAATGCATTTGGAAGGCCTAACATTGCTGCTGTTTCCATTGCCCTGACATACTCTGAAGTAAAGCACTTATCAAAAGTAAACCCAATATTGTTTTTAATATACTCCCCAGCTATTCTTGCTTGAGCTCTTCCTCTATCAGTTAGTCTGTATTGACTGTTATGTCTGCGGCGAAACTCTCCAGTCCATGAATGTAACTCACCTTGCCTAGCTAATCTTTGAGCTAAGTTGCCTTCACTCTGTCCATGCCTTACAAGCACAAGATCTACTGGCATATTCTTGTACATCATCCTTGTAATATATCGAAAAACTAAGTAACTTAATTATATTTAACACTTCAAGTTCTTAATTCAATTAGTTTCTTACCAAAAAAACCCTGCTAAGAACGCATTCTCTTAAATTTTGATTGCGTTCATCAATTCAAAATGTTAGGATATGTATTTTTTAATGAATGTTTTTTCTATACTAGTTCTGGATTTCCAACTTAATTAGCTTTGCTTTCTGGGTTGGTTACAGATTGACTAAAAAAATAGGTAAACACGAAGAATGGAATGAACTAAATAGGAATGTTAGTTGCAAAGAAAATAGTGGCTCAAAATTAAATTAAATTAGTTGAAATAAGAATTAAACAGTCAATCTAATTATACCAGCTGTAATTTGTTACTTATTTAATATAATTATTTATATGAACTTTTAGGCGGGTTATTTTTTTTTTAATTTTATTTTTCCATTTTTATGTATACCGGTAAAATGTTTGTAAATGCCGGTACAATGCCATTAGTGTAAAGTATAAAAAAATTATAATTTTTGTGTGAAGATTTGGAATTTTTATAATTAGTAATTAAATTTTAAAGAACAGGAATCTTTTTTTTTGAAAAAATTTGAACAAATAAAAATTGAATAAATAGAGAAAATGGTGAATCCAATTCATCCAGAAAGCATTCCAATGTCGGAATTTAATGAGTCATTAAAATTTGAGTTTTCAGTTTTGAAGGATAGTTATGATGATAACTTGAAAGGTGATTGTTTAATTCTATGTGTCCCAAACAAAGAGATAATGCAAAGCTTACCATCATTTTACAAGTCTTTGGATACAACTTTAAATGGGATGCTAAGTGATATAGTAGAGAATGCAAGCCAAGAATCGTCTCTAAAGGATGAAAGTAGTACAATTTCTGTTAATTTACCACCAAAGTATCCATTTAAATATTTGATGATGATTTCTTTTGGTGAAAGCAAGAGTACAAGTCCGCTTTTCTTCAATAAGATGATAACCCAGGTGAATGAATTTCAAAAAAAGAATAAGAACATTCAGAGCTACACGGTTATTCTTGGTTTTGAAGATGTAGTACCTTCAGATATAATGTATTTTTGTACTCAGTTTCCCTTTGTTAATACGGATGAACTGAGATTCAAAGGAAACATTGTAGGTTCAGAGCCAAAGAAGCCAACCAAGAAAATAGAAAAGATACACTTTGTTTTAAGATCAGAAGAGGTTAGAAAAGAGTGTAGTAGCAGAATCTTGGATTCACAATCTGTCTCAAAAGGTTTGTTGTTTGCAAGAGATCTTACATCTGCTCCTCCAAACTACTGTGATCCAGTTAATATGGCAAAAGAAGTTATTAATATGGCAAAGTCTGTTGGTCTTGAAGGAAAAGTTCTTCAACCAAAAGAATGTGAAGAGCTTAAGATGGGAGCATTTCTTGCTGTGGCTCAGGGCAGTAAGTCCCCAGCTCAGTTTGTTCACCTTACTTATAAACCAAAGGGAAACATCAAGAAAAGAATTGCTTTAGTGGGTAAAGGAATTACAATGGATACTGGTGGGTACAATATTAAACACCAAATGATTCATTTTATGAAAGGTGATATGGGAGGAGCTGCTGCTGTTTTTGGGACAGCCTTCTCAATTGGGTTGATTAAACCTGAAAATATTGAAGTTCATTTTATCTCTGCCATTTGTGATAACTTGGTATCCAGAGACGCTTATTTGCCGGGTTGCATTGTCACTGCCTCAAATGGAAAGACTATTGAAGTTGGAAATACAGATGCAGAGGGAAGACTCACTTTGGCGGATGCTCTTGTTTATGCTTGTAACCTCAAAGTTGAGGCTGTCATAGACTTAGCTACTTTGACAGGGTTTAACTACAAGCTTTTTGAAGGTAGATATGCTTCTGTTCTCGGTAATGATGATGAACTATTCAAGCTGATTCAGGCCTGTGGTAAGACAGTCCACGAGAAATTCTGGCAATTGCCTTTGGACCCAGAGTTCCAAGAAATGGTCAAGTCTAAAATAGCTGACTTAAATAACACTTCCGAGGGAAAAGCCCCAGTCTCCACCTCGGCCGCCTTCTTGTGTGAGTTCATCAGCAAGGATATAAAATATGCTCACATTGATATTGCTGGTTGTTCAGGAATGGACACCTTTGGTAATGGCTTTGGTGTCAAAACTTTAGTCACAATTATTAAGGAGCTTTCTTCGAATTGTTGATTAATGAGCCAGATAGCTATCCTCCTTTCTATGAGAAACTGAGAATATTTTAGATAGCCAAGTACAATTCTTGGAAAGATACCTGAATATGTGGATTGCGGAGGAAGAGACGAGAGTCTTCACAAAACTTGAAGAACTCCCTCTGATCAACCTAGCCTGAATATGAAATATCTTTAGATAGGTTAAATGTCCTTTTCTTAATACCAATTTGAATTACCTACAGATATTCAATTACTGATATACATAATCCTAGATATATAGGGTAATACTTAAATGACTATATCCTTTCTAGCTAAAAATACAAACTTGCTCATTTCAAGAAACAAACTTACATGCAAAACTGGGTCAATTTTTGCATGTGTTTGCCGCCATTATAGTTTGAAATGGGAAAGCACCTCTATGACACTACTGTTTGTTTTCAGAATGTGGCGCCCATTTTGTGCGCTCTATTTGTATTATTATTGTTAATAACTGTCTCCTATATAGGTTTTGCAGGTAGTAGAATTAGATAATAGTATTAAGCTTTAAAATTTTTTTTTATAATTTTAAATAAAAAAGAGACAGGGTACTGAGTAGACATGGTTTGTCTCGTTTGACTGTTTTGGGTAAAATTACAGAAAAAAAAGCATCACTTGGATTGATCCTCCCGGTTCTAAATCTTCGATGATGAGTGCCAAAATCAGAAGCAATTTTTGCTTCTATTGAAGAGAATGGCAAAGCCGTAAATCTTATACCTTGTTACAACCACGGCCTGAGGAGTATACTTTACTTTAGTAGAGTCATTTATGGGAACGGGTCTACACAGTTTTATCTTTTCCTACTACTTCCACTATCCTTCTTTAAACCACCCAACTTGAGTTTGTTCGGAAAGAGTACTTTTTAGTTTTATGTTTTTTTTCCTATAGAATGAATTTTCTCCTTTAAGTTTTGATTCTAGTTAAAGTTATAGATATGATGAGGTTTCAAATTACTCTTTCTCAAGACAGCTAGCTTTAAATTGTCTTTTTGTAGACTGACATTGGCTCCTTTCTAGGTCTCTCTATTAGTTTTGGGTTTTTGACTGTCCATATTTTAAGTAAATAGAAAGACTTAAGTATGAGAATATCTAGTAGCATTTTGATAGAGTCTGAGAATATGGAAAGTTTTGAACCCCCAACTTCCTTCCATTCAACACTCACTGGTTGAATTTCAAGATCAAGGATTTGAGCAATAATTACAATTTCAATGTCAAAAGCCCATCTTTTAATATGCAATGAAGGGAAAATCGCCCTGGCTGATTCCCTTGAAAAAAGCTTGAACCCACACTGTGTATCATTTAAGTCTGTATTAATAATAACTTTAGTGATCTTATGGAAAGCTGTATTCAAAATTTGGCGATACCAGGCTCTCTCTATTTTTGAAACGTTAATATGATCGTTATTATCATACGAACTATTCATATTCCTTGATCCAAAAACTATCTGTAATTGCCTATCTTTGCTTAAAATGGTATCCTCCATTTCTGAAAAGCAATCAATTTTGGTTGCTCCGTCTGCATCCACCATTAGTATATATTTTCCAAGGCTTGCCATTACACCAAGTTTAACAGCATTTCCTTTTCCTTTGTTTATAAAACTAGATATTAAACGCATTCTACCTCCAAATATCTCCTTGTTTTCCATCTTTTGCCTCCAGAAATCCTCACAAACCCTCAAAGTGTTATCATTCCCACCATCATTCACTAGGATTATTTCATATATAAATTCTGGATCCTTTTTGCTTCTACCCTCCATATAATACACCATTGAACTTAATGTTTTTATAATCCGATCTTCTTCATTAAATGCTGGGACTACAATCGACAAATATAATTCTGAATCCCTCCATAAGTTCTTACTAACAATATCCCAACCTTCTTGACCTGTTACTTCCAGAATCTCACTTTTTTGGCTATAAAACACTTGCTTTATTCCTTTGTCATCATCCAATTTAGCCTTTATGTTATAGTTTCTTATCCAAATGTACACAACCAAAGCCAGCTCTAAAATGAGGAAGGAAACAAATAGCATTTTTTGCCTAAATACAACATTAAATATATTTCTTGTGAACCACATCTACAATCATGATAGTGTATATTTGCAAGTCTATAAATAAAACAAATAGATTCAGTATTTATTTATTTGAGAAAAAAAAATACCACCTCAGCTTTCAGAAGCCATAAGCTATTAAAAATCTATCTCAATATTTCCAGTCTAAACTCTTCAGCTAGCTCTTAATCTCCTGTTAATTATTATAACCACTACTAATAAACCCTAAACCTTAAATCCTAATTTTTGCCTTTTGAAGAAAACGTCAAAGACTCTCAAATTACCCAGAGCCTCCCATAAACGCACTACCTCTCAAAAAAGCACGAATTGCCTAAAGTATATTCACCTTCTTTTCTTTCTCCTTTCTCTTTTCTACTTAATCCTTACTCGAACTTGATTAATATTATATATTGAAATTTGTCCCCGCTAGATGTGCCCGCCATTCCATGTAATTGTGTCATAAAGTCCATGCAATATTATTTTACTCACACGAGAGGAGGTGATGGCCAAAAAGAGAGTACTAATCCTGCTGATTTTGATATTTATTTTGATATTTTAATTATTTTTGAGGGTTTTTGGATTCTTTGATCTGGGGAGTTGTTTATTGAACCTAATTTTTTTTTTAATAGAAATAGCTTTGTACCCACCTAACAAAAAATTCAGCTTATTCAGAAAAATATAAATGAAATAAATAAATATATTGCAAACATTTGTATATGTTTATATGAATTAAAATGTTGATTCTGAATTAAATCTTAGAAAAATGTGTGCATACGTACTATAAATAAAATATTTAAAACAACTAATGTGGTAAATGAGAGAAGATTTAATTAAGAATATATCAGATATTCTGAGTATAAGTAATCAACTTAAATTTGTAAACCCACAGAGAAATACTACTAAAATTAAGAAATAATTAAAGATTGAGATTAAAGGAAATAGTGGTAGTAATAAAAATAGGGGATGGCTTACTCTAAAATACTCTTGATAATTTCATTTGTGATATTGATACTACACCAAGTTCTTTGTGACCAAAATTGTTCAAGGCCAATCTCAAGAAGAGTAAGTCACTCTATAAGACAACTCTTAAAAAATGAAAGAGGCATTTCAAAGTATTTAAGACCCGAATGCGCATTCAATCAGGAGAATCATATATTTAATCATGAGGAAAGCATTAAAATAGTATACCCTACGGGAGAAAGACAGTGTGGATTTTGTGGTGAGATCTTCCAAGAAGAAAAAACCTACGACCAACACATGGAAAAATTTCACTCCCATCCCCAAAGTGGAGAGTTTTTTTGTGCAGAGAAACTCTGCACAATTTTTGGGCAATGTGGGGAGCCCGCCAGATTGCATGCATGTAAATCGGTCATGAAACGAGGAGATATATTGGAATTCTGCCAGAAAACTGTGCGAAGCTGTTTTTCAGAAAACCATAAGGATTCCAAATTTATTGGGATAAATTTGAGTCAAAAATTGTGTAATAAAGAAAGAATTTTGGAGGTTAATGGGTGTGTTGAGAAAGTTCAACAAAACCGTTTTAGTCTTTCTAAGTTGTTTTTTCAACATTTTTCAAAGGTTTTGTTAATTTTCATTATGTTAACCACATTTTTTCTTTCATATAAAATGAATGAATACCTTAATAAAGTTAAGTGAGTATAGAAAAATGTGATCGGGTCTTTGACTAATTCCCAACATAACATTTAGGTAGTAAATTTTTATAATTTTGATATATTTTTTCTTTGTTTCCGTATTATTACTTTTGAAATCTACTATTATTAATACTCTTAATTTGTATGCATGCACATGCACACATATTTAATATATATTACAAAATTGGTATAAGCTTGGAGACTGGGAGGAAAGCAATAATTTAATTAATCCTTATTGTTATAGAATTGATCTTTTGGTAGTAAAGCAATTAAAAAGGCTAATACAGAAAAAAGAATTGAAAATCAACAATTTTGGGTTTGAAAGAAAAATAAGTAATATTTTTTTATTGGCTTTAAGAAAAGTAGAGTAAAAAAAAAAATAATACAATTTGTCGTAAAATTGTCACAAATAAAAAAATAACTTTTTTTTGCCCTACCTACCATTGATAACCGCCTGAAAGTAATACACACACATGCACACATTCTCTTTTCTTTGCATCACGAGGCTATAAAGAAGCTAACACTTCTACCACTTTGACAAGACTTAGACAGGTAGCATTGAAAGAGAAAAAAGGGGTAAAGGTGGGAAGAACTTTGCTTGTAAGCTTATTGAGAAGAATTAAGTTAATTTTAAATAGTCAAGAGGAGAGTGAAATACCGACAAAAAGAATACTAAAAGAAAAAAAGAGTAGGTAAATTTTAATGAAAAAATAAATAAAAATTGGAAAAGAAAGGAGAGATTTAATTTTGTTATGAAGTGTTTATGGAAGCTCGAGCAATTCAAATATATAAACCAGTAAACAAGAATGAGGTTCGGTTAGTCTATAGAATAAAAAATTCAAATGTTTCGGGGGAAAATGGGAGACACCAAAAGTCTTACTCTTTTAATAAATATGGAGAAGAGAATGCATGGAATATGGCAAAAGATGCGTTCAAGTTTATTAATAGTAACAATAAACTACCATTTGACTTTAGCGATCCATGGAAAATGAAACTTATAAATAAGAGAGGCCGAAAGAGCCTAAATTATAATAGTTCTTCAATGGATGAGCAAAACTCACCAATAATTAATAATAAAAGACTTGCTTCACTCAAAAATGAATTATATAATGAAAATTTAATAGAAAGAAACGCTTCAGGAAGCAAGAATACCGCAAATCTTTCGCCTCCATCAATTTCTAATGATAAATATGCCTCGTTGAAAGACAATTATGATATTGACTCATCTTCCCCAGTATCTCCACAGGCTTCACCTAATTTAATGTATAAATTAGAAAAGAAGTTGTCTAGCTTGGAGATGAAAAACAACCAAAAAGACTACCATCTTCCCTCTTCTTCTTACTTGTATTTGCTTGCCACAGCAGCAACAGAAATTTTTGAAAAGCAGGAAGTAAATGAAGAAAAGAAGGTCGGGCCTCTTAGTACTAATAATGAGTTTCTGCAGGAGAGCTGTAAGGACTCAAACAAAGTTCCAATATCTCAAAGTAGAATAGAAAATAGGGGTTTTGATATTTCAAAAAATCATCAAAATCAGAGCATGGGCACGAATCTGAGCCAACCATGGTCCAACTATTCATCATCTTCTCCATTATCCCAAGCATTCTTACCAGAAATTCCAAAAATCATATTAAACGCAGATTCATACTATAATTTAGCTAATATGCCATATTATAATGTCCCATTATACTTTAACAATCAGGCAAATAATCAATATGCAACTGCATTAATTAATCATTTCAACCGAAATATTATGCTCTTAGATCCATCCATTCCATATTTATCAAGTAATAATAGTAATTTAAGTAAAATCCAGATTCCAAAGTGAAGTTAACTTAAAACAAAGATTAAATACACCTGTTCTTTAGTCCAAGCGTAAATTAATATAGAAAGAATCTTAATGTTAGCTTTGTCATTTGTCATGTATAACTTCATCTAAACTGCACATAACCATCACTTAGGTATTTGTTTAATTCTGTTTGTTTAACATCTTTCAAAAACTCGGTATAATTTCTCCAAACTAGATAACTCAATTACATTTCGAGAAATATCGTCCTCTACCAAGATTAGGTTGGAATTGTTTCTTATAGCTTGAAAAAGAAGTTTATTATCATCAATACCATATAAGTAATAATCCACTAAAATTTCAATCAACTCTATAAATAACTCATAAGATTTTAATATATAATCATTATATCCTTCATCCAATACATTATTTTTTTCTTTAAAATAATAATTAAAATGCGGACATAAGATTTGCTTGTCACCGGTATTAAATAATTTTTGCTTACACGCATGCACAATGTGGAAATTCCAACATGCAAAAATGACGTGTTCAAATAATTGCGGTAAATAATCGAGATTTGGGATCAAATTCCCAAAGCACAATGGAAAAGTCGAAAAAGACTTGTCAGAAGAGTTAAAATCTATCCCAAATACTTTTAGAAGTTCGAAATACATAAAAGCTTTATTTTGAATAAAATCTTCAAGCTCAGTTTGGTCCCTTTCATTTAATTCATACTCTCCAATATTTTCAGTGGTAAAGAGTGAGAGGCTACTCAGTTTAACTGGAGGGTTCAGTTTCAACAATGGGATGTAACCAAGTCTACAGACAAATGATTGTTTTAATGCAATTTTAGAGATTTCTTCGATATTAATCAGTAGAATTTGATTTTTTGCTTGCAAAATGGACCAAGAAGATTTTGCTTGGCCAATATATATTCCATTTACAATATTCCTTGTCAAGTTTTTATAATATTCCATTTTAGAAAATTCAGCAGCATTCCTTATTTCAATATCAGTTAAAAACTTCTGTTTCATTTTTATCTGATAGTTCCTCATCTCATTGATTAATGGGATTGAGTCAGTATTCAAAGACCAACTTAATATATGAGCATCTAAAACATAGTTTGAAATGTCAAAGAGTCTAAATATCTGCTTGTTTTTAAGAGAATTTTCAGAGATTGAATGATTTAATCTGTTTCTGTAATCATTCTTCTGGTTTTCATTATTTTCGTCTTGAAATTCTTGGTCATGTTTTTCATTTAATTTCATCTTCTTCTCTTCTAAATTCTCTTCATCTTCTTCAGGTCTTTTTAAAGGATTCTGAACCTCTTTACCAAAATCATTAATGTTATCTTGCCCGTTTTCTTTACTAATTAGAGAAATGTTTGAGTGTTTAGAAATACTATTAGAGGAGTATTCTTGCAAAACTAGCTGTTTTGAATCAGTTCTGACCCTTGTCACGTTTTTCGTAGAGTCCGAGTAGCTGGATTTTGATTCATTAGAATTGAAGTAATCCTTAAGTTCGAACCGTGGTTTCTTTTCTAAAACCATGTTTCTTGAATAATTAGAAGCCTGAAGAGAATTCATAACTTTCCTCTGTATTGAATCAGAAATCAAAGTTTCGTGACTAATATAAACCAAATTTTTTGTTGGATGAATATTGGGATCTACTGTCTCCGAAGGTACTTTAACTGATACAAATGCCCAGTAATTTGTCTTTGTGTACTGGTAAGCTGTCTCTATTGCTTGCTTGATTGCATTATTCTTTACCAATCTTCCATTTATAAATATAATCAATGTATTTTGTTTTGGATTATGCCCTAAACCTGAAATATATAGTTCTGCTGAAAAGTCTGGAATTTTTAAGCTTAAATCACTCATTTCTCCCACATGAAGTTCCTTTTGTCTTTCCGAATCTCTTGAAACAGTAAATTGTATTAGTTCTTTAACCACATGTGAACCATACAATAAACTTATTACATTCTTTCTTGTATTTAACCCACCATTTGTTCTTAAATCATTAGTATTATGACCGAATTTTCTCACGGTAAAAGAAACTTCAGGAAACTCTATACAGTATTTCTGAACTAAATCCAAACATTTAGCATATTCGTCTGAAGCTGAGCCCATTGTTCTCTGCCTTGATGGCATATTATAAAACAAATCGGTAAACTGAACAACTGTCCCTCTTTTTGCCGAAGCAACCTCTTCCAACTCCGAAACCATCTTCCCATCAGAAAATGATGCTTTATATGCATAACTTGATCCCTCTGTCTTGGATGTTATGTTCAATTGAGATACAAAACTGATGCTTGACAAAGCCTCACCTCTGAATCCAAAGGTCTTCAAAGACTCAATATCTTTCAAGGTTGTTAATTTACTAGTTGCAAATCTTTCACACAACATTGGAAAGTCACTCTTATCTATCCCAGAACCATCATCTGATATCTGCAAACTCTGAATTCCACCTTTTTTTAATTGTAATAGAATATTCTTTGAACCAGCATCCAAACTATTTTCCAAAAGCTCTTTCAGTGCATGAGATGGGCTCACAACTACCTCTCCAGCTGCAATCCGAGATATTACTTCATCAGATAGCTTCCTTATCCTACCCATTAATATTTCCAATTTCTAAAAATGTTTACTGAGTCATTGGCCGCCACTTCTTATGTTTTTTCCAAAAAAATTATTACATACCGGCATGCCAATAAAATGCATGCAACCGCGGGGGGGAACAATCCAGTCCAAAAAATAAACAAAAGTACAGTTATACTATCTATCAGGTATAGTAAAGTCCTATAATATCTAATGAAATAATTCATCATCTCCCAATAGAGCTAAAACGATACTATGTCAATGAGGATAAAAAGAGTGAGAGTCGGCCGGTGCCACATAATACCCTCATTCATCCTATCACCGATGGAAGAGTCAATTCATGCTAAAAAGGCATCAAAAACTAGCAAATTTCAAGCACCAAACTAACAGAGATCCTCAGCCAAAGTATATATCAATTCCCGAATGTTAATGTTTCAAATACAGTTCCACAATCTCTACCCATTTCCAGTGATTTGAAAAGCATTCCAAGGAGCGAAATAGTAATATATAACACTTCAGATTCAAAAAAAAGGAACTCAAAGATAGTAATTTGCATGTTTTACCATCCTATTCTCCCAACCTTTCTTATTCAGATTGAAAAATACTCAGATTTCCTTTCCTAATTGGCATTCCTATTCTGTATCTCATTTCTCAGTACTGTCGAAAACTCTATAGTTTGATTGTTTTATCAATGAGCCTCCTCATTACTACAACCTAATAGATATTGTCTTTACATTCCACCTCTAAGTCTCAATACCAAATGTAAAGTGGACTCTTTTTGGATATTGTAATCAGAAAGAGTTCTTCCATCTTCTAATTGCTTCCCTGCGAAGATTAAACGTTGTTGATCAGGTGGAATTCCCTCCTTATCTTGAATCTTTGCCTTAACGTTCTCAATTGTGTCCGATGGTTCAACTTCTAAAGTGATTGTCTTTCCTGTCAATGTTTTGACAAAAATCTGCATACCACCTCTGAGTCTTAAGACTAAATGTAAAGTGGACTCTTTTTGAATATTGTAATCAGAAAGAGTTC